>NC_052944.1:65493943-65811443 GCF_013358895.1 Oreochromis aureus
TCAGCAACATCACCCTGAGTGTTGTTGTTCCTCCAGGTGAGTGAGTAGAGTTGAGTGTGTGTGTGATCAGAGGTGAAGCTGCTTCCTGGTTGTTGATGTTTGTTTCTAAAGATGTTGTTGATGAGACTTTGTAGAAAGCAGCTGGTCTGAGTGATGTGATCAGAGTGCAGTAGATAATGTCTGACAGCAGTTTGAAGAGGAAATGGATTCTGTTCTGTTCTTCACTCATCACCTACCTGACAGCTGACACCTCACACCTGTTTCTCACCTGCAGGTCAGCCAGGAGGACACACAGAGGATGGAGGGAAGGAGGATGGATTTGTTGGACTGATAGTCGGTCTGTCAGTTGGGGTTATTGTTGTTGTTGGTGGTGGTCTTGTGATCTACAGACGATATAAACAACAGAGTCAGTCACATCGTCCTAATGCAGAACCAAAGACTGAAATGTCTGAGAGCTTTCTGAACTCTGAATCTTCTGCTGCTGAACACAAAGACAAATGATCTGAAAACAGACACCATCACTTCAGAAGGATCCACGATTTCACTCTAATATTTGACAATGAACCGTTTCATCGTCATCCTCTGCAGAAAACAGCATAACTGCTTGATAATGTCTGACAGCAGTTTGAAGAGGAAATGGATTCTGTTCTGTTCTTCACTCATCACCTACCTGACAGCTGACACCTCACACCTGTTTCTCACCTGCAGGTCAAGGAGGAGACACAGAGGACGGGTCTGTTGGACTAATAGTTGGTCTCTTAGTTTCTGCTATGGTTTCTGTTGTTGTTGTTGTTGGTTTTCTGATCTATAGAAAACATCAGAAAGGTGTTTTATAACTGAGCTGTTAAATCTCACTGTCACATGACATGATCCTATGACCCCCTCCGCAAATTGCTACCTTTTCGGAGTGGAGGGTTTGTGTGTCCCAGGGATGGAATCGGGGACTGTGATTATTTAAGTTGCTCACTGTGAGAGTTTAAATTCTTAAATTTGAAAAGCAGAAATTATCTGCCTGATTTGTGCCAGAAATCACTTTTTATATAATTTATTAAGTTATTCTTGAGTTCAGTGTCTCGTATTTTACAGTGTCATTGATTGTGTTTTATCTTCAGGTTCAGCTGTTTGTAGATCAAACTTGTTCTGAGAGGTTTGAACAGTATAAATTAATCCTCATCTACAGATCAGCTGTTACAGTATAATTACTGACACTGACTGAACCAAGTGACAACACAAACACTGTATGTGATAAAGAAAAGACAAATTACTGTAGATTATAGACGATCAATAATCTGCCCGATAGTGTTCAGGACTTGTTGATCAGTAACAGCTGAATGAATGTTATAATGAACAGTGTTATGAAACCAAGGAGAGAAATTATTTCCATGGAGCTGCAGAGTCAGATGTTTCCTCTCCGATCTGTGAAACTTTGAACTTTTCCTACAGTGAAGGAAAATCTTCAGTCTGTTGTTGCAGTTTAAACCAAATCACGCATTAGTTTAACATTTAACAATGTTTTTTGTGACTTTTCTTGTTCATTTCTTATAAATTTTGAAAGATCAGTCCTGAATTTTTTCTATTAATTTTCTTTAATTCTTAAATTTTTTTGTTTTCTGTGGCCGTAAAAGATGAAAGAAGTTTTCTGACCTTTTCCTGCAGATTTTATCTGACCTGAATGAGTCCAAACAGACCACTGAACATGTGTGAAGGAAAAAAACGCACAATAAAAATGCTCTTTGAAACCGTTTCCCTGCCTGAGAGATGAAGCTGAGATTTAAGTTTCTTCCTGTAACAAGAAACAAAAAGATGGAGGATCGCTCTCAGAGTGGAAACATGATTTGAAGCTGCTGGGAACAGATTTAAATGATGCTCATTTTTAGACAATGTTTTGATAACTGTGCAGGGTTATCAAAGTTTTTCATTCTTCAACCTGAAAATATTTTCACTGAATAAAAATTCAAGAAAGTCAGCATATCATATTTCACAGAGAATAAATCTTCCTGGTTCTCGTCTCTCACCAACATGAATCCATCGTGTTGATCACCTCTCAGGCTGTTTGAAGCTAACTGGTGTTTGTGTGTCTCACGTACAGATTCAGTCTATTATTTGCTCCAGTTGACAAAAACATTTTCACTTTCAAACATCTTGTTCTGAGAAACCTTTGAAACTTTTCTTCAAAACAAGAAAAACAAAATCACTATTAAACTAAATGTGCAGCACTCTGTGTTCCCATTTAGACAGAACTGATTACACTTCATGAACAGATCATAAAATCATCTCTGTCAGCTTCACCTTCATCTTTCCTGTCTGATATTTTCCTTTTCAATGATTCACATATACAAGTGATCTTTGTGTGATCCCTTTCATCTTTATTCAAAGTGGAATCAAACAGACATTTCTTGAAGAACAGGAGGATTTTTAAAGTCAAACATCTCCCTCTAGTGGCCATATGTAAACCATGTGGGATGATAAATATTACATCATAGATGTGAGATAAATTCAGATTATGTTAGAACATCTCCTATGTGCAGCTTCGAGCCACAGTGTTTTCATTTCAATTGATTTAAGAAAAAAATCAAATGGAAGGTTTGTTTTTTTAAACTGATATACAACAAATAATTAAAAATTACAAATCTAATTCACACCATGAAAACAGAGCGTTGCATGCTATATATGCTGTATTTGAACCAATAGAAAAGCTGGTGCTCAGAGGAAGAGGGCGGGCTTTACTTGGTGTCAGTGACAGAAATGAAAAGAAGCTGAAATGAGTGAGAAGGACGATGAAGGAAACATCTGTGCTGTGTCTGCTCTGTAAGTAGAATCTCTGTGTTTGTTTGAATTCTTGTACTTTGACTGTCTGCTCTCCTGATAACTGATGATGGAGGAGAAGACATGAAAAACAAATCAGGCTGAATTCAAGTTCAAAACACCACGAGGACCAACTGCAGGTCTGAACTGACTCTTTATCTTTGCTCAGGAGTCGAGGAAACACAGCAGGCAGTGAAAAGATCAAATCATTCACTCATTATATCAACACAGCTGGACAGTGAACACATGAATTTACTGGGTTATTTAAGGGCTATTTCAAGACTTCCATTCCTTTCAAAGTCATTGGAAAGAATAGTTTTTACCCAACTGAATAAGTTTTTAAATGCTAATGGCATCATGGAACTTTTTCAGCGGTGTAGCAAAAAAGCTTTTTCCAGCTGAGGCAAATAGCAAAGCCAGTTTTGTCAAGACGTGACATGGAGAAGGTAATACATGCCTTCATTTCAACACAGCACGACTACTGTAATGCACTTTATGTTGGAGTCAGCCAAGGGTCTCTTGCTCGTCTTCAGCTCATTCAAAATGCTGCTGCCCACATCTTAACTGGTACCCACAGGCACGAACATGTAACACCTATCCTGTCTTCTCTTCATTGGCTTCCTGTTCATGACAGAATTAATAAAAGTCCTAACACTGGTTTATAAATGCCTTAATGGTCTTGCTCCCCCATACCTTTCTGACTAACTTCAGCCTCATATTCCTTCATGGACCATCAGATCAGCTGCTGTTGGTTGTCCCAAACTCAAGGCTCAAATGTAGAGGAGAACGAGCCTTTTCAATTATGGCCCCAAAACTTTGGAGTGTGCTGCCTTTAAATATTAGACGGGCATTTGTGTTTCCTGTTTTTAAAATGCTTTTTAAAACACAACTTTTTTTCTATAGCATTCAGACTGGCGTGAGTTGATATGTTTTTTTATTTGTTTTATTATGTTTTATGTGTCATTGGTTTTATCTTGTGTTTTACCCTTTGTTTCTGTGCAGCACTTTGGGCAAACCTTTTGTTTTTAAATATGCTATATAAATAAATTGGATTTGGATTTTGTTCTTTATGTTCATCTCAAATCAACCTGAGTGTCTTTTCACTTTAGTTCTGATCTCACTGCTGAGCCGCACAACAAATCAAGGTCAGTAACCTTCTTCTTCTTTTTTTCTGTCACACGTTTTGACAATTAAAAGATTTTTTCATTTTAACCCTCACAGCTCATCTGACTGTGAGTCCCAGCAGCTCTCAGTTCTTTAAAGGAGACTTTGTGTCTCTGAGCTGTGAGGAGGACGACAGCTCTGCTGGATGGACTCTGAGGAGAAACACAAGCAAACAACAGAGGACTCAGTGTGGAGATGGGTGGGGAAGATGGTCTGGTTCTTCCTGTAACATCACTGTTTATCCATTGGACAGTGGAGTTTACTGGTGTGAGTCCAGAGAGGGTCCCATCAGTAACATGGTTAACCTGACAGTCACTGGTAAGCTGAGTGTGTGGAGTTAGTGTTGATGAAGCTGTGTGTAAATGGATGAAATGCTGTAGTTTGTCTCTGTGTTGAGGTGGATCAGTGATCCTGCAGAGTCCTGTCCTCCCTGTGATGGAGGGAGATGACGTCACTCTGCTCTGTAAAACAAAGACCACTCCCTCCAACCTCACAGCTGCTTTCTATAAAGATGGCTCCCTCATCAGGAAGCAGCCTACAGGTCACATGACCATCCAGCATGTTTCCAGGTCTGATGAAGGCCTCTACAAGTGTGACATCAGCGGTCATGGAGAGTCTCCATCCAGCTGGATCACTGTCACAGGTGACACACTCACCTGTCTGTGTTTCTGCGGGTTTCAACATTCACAATGTGACGACAACTTAATGACTGTGTTTGCTTTATTTTAGACAAACACACCACCACACCTCCACCTACATCCACACCTCCTCTTGTTCTCTCTGTCTTGTCATGTGTTGGATCAGTCTGTGTTGTGGTTCTGCTGGTGAGACGATGTGTTCACAGGAAACCTGAAGGTGAGACTCAGACTTCCTGATCTTTTCATGTCTGAGTTTGTTTATTAGAATAAAGTTCACATTCACTATGATCACAGTAAAAATGTTCCTAGAATTAATCTTTGTTTTAGATATTTAATTCACATTATTGTTTAATTTGGTTCATTTTAATCAGATCAAGATGTTGGAGAAGATGACATCATCACTGACATCATGTGCAGTGTCATCAACATATCAACCTTTCAGCAACAGCCAATCAGACAAAGTGAAGGTAGTTCAGTGTTTTCATAATATTTTTCATTATGTGAGGATATTTGTAAATATATCCTCACATAATATATCTTTGAAAAGATTTAAAATATCATAATATTAGTTTCTCCCTCTCTTCTCCTGCTTGAGGAGGGTGGGAATAATGAGGAAAATAGTAATGAACCAATGATTTTAAATTCAAACACTAAAATGGCACCATGGAAACAGGGAGCTCAAAAAGTTTTAAAATTAAATGGAAAACCCAACAACGCCACCCTGGGAATTTCATCAAGAGAATATCTAGTTTGAAACTTAAGACAGAGTCGTGGTTCAGTGTAAAAATAAACAATTTATTGACAGCTTTTCAATTTATTTTATTATTTTATTTGGGTTTATTTATCAGATCAAGATGCTGGAGAAGTTCAGATTATCACTGTCATCAACATATCAATATAGCAGACTTTCAGCAAAGGTGTGAGTCACTGAAAACGAGGGAAACAGGTGTTAGCTGGAAGTTACAGATGCCAATCCAAGGTGTACAGGGAGGGCAGGGAGGCAGGCAGGTGAGCGTGAGTGGGAAACTGAGCTGACCAGCGATTGAACCCAGGCAGGTTATTGCAGTGACTCAGCAACAACCAGAGGTCTCCAGCGAGCAGAAGCACAAAGGTCAAATACACGAAAAACTATAACAAGAAGCAATAACTGTGGCAGCCTAGACTGACGAAGGTTTGCAGACGATCTGACGAAGTTTGATTGTGAGCGCTGGTTCACAACTGCAGAGTTGCAGTCTTACACGCCTCTCTGCAGCTTCTCTCCTCCTGCTACCCCCCCAAAAACCCATCTCCATTGAGACTGTGTCAGCTCCCAAAATGACAAAAAACAAACCAAAAACCAGCAACAAACAACTTAAACATAGAAAATCACAAAGAAAGAACAATACAGAATCCACATCTGAACCAAAGAGTAAAACAATGAAATGTGGATTATTAAATATTAGGTCTCTCTCCTCCAAGTCTCTGTTAGTACATGACTTAATAATTGATCAACAAATCGATTTACTCTGCCTTACAGAAACCTGGTTGCAGCAGGATGATTATGTTAGTTTAAATGAATCAACACCCCTGAGTCATTCTAACTACCAGAAACCTCGAAGCACAGGCCGAGGGGGCGGTGTGGCAGCAATTTTTCACACCAGCCTATTAATTAACGAAAGACCAAGACAGACTTTTAATTCATTTGAAAGCCTGATGCTTAGCCTTGTCCACCCCAGCTGTAAAACTCAGAAACCAGTCTTACTTGTTATCATCTATCGTCCACCTGGGCCTTACACAGAGTTTCTCTCTGATTTCTCAGACTTTTATCTGATTTAGTGCTCAGCTCAGATAAAATAATTATTGTGGGTGATTTTAACATCCATGTAGATGCTAAAAATGACAGCCTCAACATCGCATTTAATCTGTTATTAGACTCAATTGGCTTCTCTCAAAATGTAAAAGAACCCACCCACCACTTTAATCACACTCTAGATCTTGTTTTAACATATGGCATAGAAACTGAACATTTAACAGTGTTTCCTGAAAACCCTCTGCTGTCTGATCATTTCCTGATAACATTTACATTTACAATAATTGATTACACAGCAATGGAGAGTAGACTTTATCAAAGTAGATGTCTTTCTGAAAGTGCTGTAACTAAGTTTAAGAATATAATCCACCCACTGTTATCATCTTCAATGCCCTGTACCAACATAGAGCAGAGCAGCTATCTGAACGCTACTCCAACAGAGGTTGATTATCTTGTTAATAATTTTACCTTCTCACTACGCATGCGACTCTGGATACTGTAGCTCCTGTGAAAACTAAGGCCTCAAATCCAAAGTCCCTGACTCCGTGGTATAATTCTCAAACACGTAGCCTAAAGCAGATAACCCGTAAGCTGGAGAGGAAATGGCGTGTCACAAATTTAGAGGATCATCATTTAGCCTGGAGAAATAGTTTGCTGCTTTATAAGAAAGCCCTCCATAAAGCCAGAACATCTTACTATTCGTCACTGATTGAAGAAAATAAGAACAACCCCAGGTTTCTCTTCAGCACTGTAGCCAGGCTGACAAAAGTCAGAGCTCTACTGAGCCAACAATCCCTTTAACGTTAACTAGTAATGACTTCATGAACTTCTTCAGAAATAAAATTTTTATCATTAGAGAAAAATTACCAATAATCATCCCACAGATGTAATATCGTCTACAGCTACTTTTAGTACCATCAATGTCAAGTTAGACTCTTTTTCTCCAATTGATCTTTCTGAGTTAACTTCAATAATTAATTCCTCCAAACCATCAACGTGTCTTTTAGACCCCATTCCTACAAAACTGCTCAAAGAAGTCCTGCCATTAATTAATTCTTCGATCTTAAGTATGATCAACCTATCTCTAATAATCGGCTATGTACCACAGGCCTTCAAGCTGGCTGTAGTTAAACCTTTACTCAAAAAGCCATCTCTAGACCCAGCTGTCTTAGCTAATTACAGGCCAATCTCCAACCTTCCTTTTATATCAAAAATCCTTGAAAGAGTAGTTGTCAAACAGCTAACAGATCATCTGCAGAGGAATGGCTTATTTGAAGAGTTTCAGTCAGGTTTCAGAGCTCATCACAGCACAGAAACAGCTTTAGTGAAGGTTACAAATGATCTTCTTATGGCCTCTGACAGTGGACTCATCTCTGTGCTTGTCCTGCTAGACCTTAGTGCTGCGTTTGATACTGTTGATCATAATATCCTATTAGAGCGATTAGAACATGCTGTAGGTATTACAGGTACTGCGCTGCAGTGGTTTGTATCATATCTATCTAATAGACTCCAATTTGTTCAAGTAAATGGAGAGTCCTCTTCACACACTAAGGTCAATTATGGTGTTCCACAGGGTTCAGTGCTAGGACCAATTCTATTTACATTATACATGCTTCCCTAGGCAGCATCATTAGAAGACATAGCATAAATTTTCACTGCTATGCAGATGACACGCAGCTCTATCTGTCCATGAAGCCAGATAACACACACCGATTAGTTAAACTGCAGGAATGTCTTAAAGACATAAAGACCTGGATGGCCGCTAACTTTCTGCTTCTTAATTCAGATAAAACTGAGGTTATTGTACTCGGCCCTGAAAATCTTAGAAATATGGTATCTAACCAGATTCTTACTCTGGATGGCATTACCTTGGCCTCCAGTAACACTGTGAGGAACCTTGGAGTCATTTTTGACCAGGACATGTCCTTTAACGCACATATTAAACAAATATGTAAGACTGCTTTCTTCCATTTGCGCAACATCTCTAAAATTAGAAATATCCTGTCTCAGAGTGATGCTGAAAAACTAGTTCATGCATTTATTACTTCCAGGCTGGACTACTGTAATTCTTTATTATCAGGATGTCCTAAAACTCCCTGAAAAGTCTTCAGCTAATCCAAAATGCTGCAGCAAGAGTACTGACAGGGACTAGGAAGAGAGAACATATTTCTCCTGTTTTGGCTTCCCTTCATTGGCTTCCTGTTAAATCCAGAATTGAATTCAAAATCCTGCTCCTCACATACAAGGTCTTAAATAATCAGGCCCCATCTTATCTTAATGACCTTGTGGTACCATATCACCCTATTAGAGCACTTCGCTCTCGCTCTGCAGGCCTACTTGTTGTTCCTAGAGTATTTAAAAGTAGAATGGGAGGAGAGCCTTCAGTTTTCAGGCCCCTCTTCTGTGGAACCAGCTTCCAGTTTGGATTCGGGAGACAGACACTATCTCTACTTTCAAGATTAGGCTTAAAACTTTCCTTTTGCTAAAGCATATAGTTAGGGCTGGACCAGGTGACCCTGAATCCTCCCTTAGTTATGCTGCAAGAGACGTGAGGCTGCCGGGATTCCCATGATGCATTGAGTTTTTCCTTTCCAGCCACTCACTATGTGTTAATAGACCTCTCTGCATCGAATCATATCTGTTATTAATTTCTGTCTCTCTTCCACAGCATGTCTTTCATCCTGTTTTCCTTCTTCACCCCAACCGTCGCAGCAGATGGCCGCCTCCCTGAGCCTGGTTCTGCCGGAGGTTTCTTCCTGTTAAAGGGAGTTTTTCCTTCCCACTGTCGCCAAAGTGCTTGCTCATAGGGGGTCATATGATATGATTGTTGGGGTTTTCTCTGTATTTATTATTGTGCGATCTATTGTACAATATAAAGCGCCTTGAGGCGACTTTTGTTGTGATTTGGCGCTATATAAATAAAATTGAATTGAATTGAATTGAATTGGTCTTAAGAAGCCGGCAGTTCAGATTATACTCAGGTGCAGCCTGTCAGTGTGATGGTGGCTCCACCCAAAGGGGAACGCCGGCACTGTGAAAGAACCCAGCACTCACCCGGACAATGACTAGACTCACTTTAGTATGAATGTAGAATCATATATATATACAGAGATCAACATCATTGATGATCTGATGGGTTATGAGGACATTATGGAGCATGTGATCGGAAGTGTAAAAATGTGGATTAGTGTTACAGTCAAAATACACAGTCGTGATTTGATTGAATTAAAACCTAAAATCACATATTTCACTTCATACTTTTATTATGACAATGACAATAAAAGTGATTTGATTTGATTATGAATTTATTTGTCTTATCTAAAATGTGCAAACTTACTCAGATATAATCATGTGTCTTTCACACAGTGTTGTTCACTGTGAGCTGGACTGTGTGTTTGTGGTCTGTGGTTAACTGAAGCTAACAGCTCTGCAGTCGTCCAGCATCCTGTTTCTGATAGAAAGAAACACTTCAGCTGCAGGTGTTTCAACACAGGACTGATCTTTTTTTTTTTAAAAAGAGGGAGAAACATGGAGACATCATCTGGAAAAGCATTTCTCTAAACTCTCCCCACAGACCATCATCTCATTTAAAGTGAATCTTAATGATATTCAGAACTTCTGTTCCAGTATCATTCACCGTTTTCCTCTGTATTTATCCTTTGACTTTTCTTATCCTTATGTGACTTCAACATTTTAAAACAAGTGTATCTCAGTATCTATACTTCATTTATGACTTCTAGAAAGTTAATAATTTGTTAGTTTCTGTGACATGATGACATGTTGACCACATGATTCTAGTTTAACTGTAGTCTGAAGCTGGTGACACCTCTCACCACAGTCTGGACTGGTTTGGCCAGTAATAGTTTTCATGCTGTGAGAAGGTGTTTACTTTGTGCTCTGTGGTAAACAGAGTCAGTCTGCACTGAAAGCAGGTGGCAGCTTTGTGGTCGTCCACTTTTCTTTTTCACAGAAACACCCCCACTTCTCTATTCTCAAAGCTGTTTCACAGTTGAGGTGTTAAGAACACTGAAACACTGCTACAGTTATAATAAAGATTATCACTTGATCTCTTCATAGTGCATCATGACAGATAATAATTTAATTGTGAATTGTACTGTATTAAACAAGGTCAGTTGATGTACCTGCAGTAATTTAATGTGTTTTATTCTCAGAGTGTGATTCAGCTGTGATCTACTCAGCAGTGAGAACTGAAGACGTCAGTTATGGACAAACAACCATCAGAACAAGGAGGCCCAGGTTCAGCTGCTCTTTATCTTTGACTGTGGACAGAAACAAGCAAGCTGCTCGCCCTGTTTCCAGCCATCATGCTAACCTAAACTAACAAAGCTCCATCACAGCTCTTTACTAGATAAAAACTTACTTCACACTGGTAAACCTTTAACTGGGAGCATGTGTGAATCAGAGAAGTGGAGATAGGAAAGGTTGATTGAACTACAAAGCTTGTAATCACTGTAATCACAACTTTTCAGTAAGCCACTTCTGCTGGGTGCTTTTTGCCACTTTTTCTTCTTTATTGTTTAAACAGACAAAACATTTTGCCCTCATACCTGTTTCTACATTAGTTATTAAGACTAATTTAACATGGTTAATATTGATTATCGTAGATAACAAGGTCAAAAACAGTAACACAAGTGAATAAATGCCTTCCTGTGTAAATGTAGTCCATTGTGGCGGACCACCAGGTGGCTCCACTCACACCCAAGTTGAAGGGAAGTGCTGGGGTGGAGATTTTGGCGCTTACTGTATGTGAAGTTCTTTGAGAGGGTCAGTTAATAAAGTTGGAGTGAGACATTGAGACCTCTCCTGTCGTTATTACATACCTCCACATTGTTGACCCCTGTGGCGAACATGCTAAGGCTCGACGACGAGACCAGCTCCGGCCTGGAAGCATCGGCTGCCGCCGGACTTCCACCTCCGCCAATGGCTGCGTTTGCTGTGGTGCTTAAATTGCCGGATTTTTGGCTTCACGACCCTCTTTCATGGTTCGTCCATGTCGAAGCTCAGTTTGCTCTTCGTGGAGTTTCAGCCGACGATACTAAATACCACCATGTGGTGGCCTCACTTGACCCGCTGTCAACCCGCCGTGTGATGACTCTCCTCCGGGACCCCCCAGCCCAAGCCAAGTACACCGCCCTCAAGGCGCTGCTGCTGCGGTGTTACTCCCTCTCTGATGCTGAGCGGGCCGAGAAACTCCTTTCCCTCACGGGCCTGGGCGACGGCACCGCTCTCGAGCTCATGGAGAGCATGCTGTCCTTACTGGGCGCGGATGACGGTGGATTTCTCTTCACCCACCTCTTTCTCCGACAGCTGCCGGCTCCGGTGCACGCTGGCCTTGCCAACTCCCCGCTATTGGCCACAAAGGATTACCGCTCCCTTGCGGAAGAGGCGGATCGCATCCTCCTGGCTACCAGGAGTTTCGGCATCCAGGCGATTGTCCCGGACTCACCAGCGGTTTCCCCCGCCCCCTCACCGATGCTCCATGGGCCCTCCGACTCGTCCACGGTGGCTAGAATGGCTGCACGGCTGCACCGCGGAAAAGGGCTTTGTTTTTATCACCAGTGTTTTGGCGCGAAGGCACGGCGCTGTCTCCCGCCTTGCAGTTTCCAGACCCAGGGAAACGGGCACGCCAGCGCTCTGTAGCAGCCGCGACCGCTGGCAACAAGGAACGGCTGCTGTTCATAGAGGACTCACGCTCGGGGAGGCGTTTCCTGGTGGACTCCGGCTCACAGAAGAGCCTTCTTCCTCCGGCTGGCTCGGACAGGCTAGCTGAGGGCTGCGGGCCATCACTAACTGCGGCTAATGGCTCCCCCATCAAAACCTTCGGTGAAAGGTTGGTGACTGTTTGCTTTCATGACCGTGACTTTCAGTGGAACTTTGTTGTTGCTGCTAGCTCTGTGCCTATAATAGGCGCTGATTTTCTTTGTGCTCACGGACTGCTGGTTGACGTTGCTAACAGACATTTAATTGATGCTGTGTCATTTTCCTCATTACCCTGTTTGACTCAGGGTGCTCAACCCATGGTGCATGCTAACTCAGTAGCTTCGGGTGACGCTTTTCAGTGTTTGCTTTCTGAGTTTCCCTCACTCACTCTCCCCACTTTCTCGAGCACTGTGACGGAGCACGGGGTGGAGCATTGCATAACTACAGTAGGGCCCCCGGTGTTCGCGCGCGCGCGCCGCCTCGACCCTGCCAAACTGGCTGTCGCTCGGGAAGAGTTTGCCACCATGGAGCGCCTGGGCATCGTGCAGCGTTCGAATAGTGCCTGGGCTTCCCCGTTACACATGGTGCCCAAATCTGACGGTCGGTGGCGACCTTGTGGGGATTTCCGCCATCTCAATAATGTCACAGAGAACGATCGTTATCCCATTCCCCACATCCAAGATTTTTCCGCCCATCTTGCGGGGACCTCGGTTTTTTCGAAGATTGATTTGGTACGGGGATATCACCAGGTTCCCGTGTGCGCGGAGGATGTCCCTAAAGCCGCCGTCATTACACCTTTCGGCCTTTTCGAGTTTCTGCGCATGCCTTTTGGCCTGAAAGGTGCCGCCCAAACCTTCCAGCGGTTGATGGACTCGGTCTTGCGCGGGCTGCCCTTTGTTTTTGTATATCTTGATGATATACTGGTGGCCAGCGGCTCAGAGGAGCAACACATGTTACATCTGCGTCAGGTTTTTCGGCGTTTGGCGGAGCGTGGACTGATCATTAATCCGTCTAAATGCCAGTTTGGGTTGCCGGTTCTCGACTTCCTCGGGCACCGTATTTCCACCGAGGGCGCGGTTCCGTTGCCTGACAAAGTACGAGCTGTTTCAGATTTTCCGCGTCCCACGAATGTTAAGGCACTGCAAGAATTTTTGGGGATGGTGAATTTTTACAACCGTTTTCTCCCCAGAGCGGCGCATATGCTGAAGCCCCTTTAAGGGGCGTTAAACGGTAAGAAGGCTAATGACTCCGTTGACTGGTTTCCGGAAGGCATCCAAGCGTTTTCTGATGCTAAGTCGGCGTTAGCTAATGCTGCCCTTCTGGCCCACCCATCCCCGTCGGCGCCGATTGCGTTGACCACCGATGCGTCGGACATAGCGGTGGGTGGGTGCGGTGCTGGAACAGCGAATCTCGGGTGTCTGGCAACCGCTCGCCTTTTTCAGCCGTACGCTGCGTGACAGCGAACGCAATTACAGCGTTTTTGACAGGGAGCTACTGGCTCTCCATCTGGCGACTCGTCATTTCCGTTTTTTTTCTTGAGGGTCGTCACTTTACCGCATACGTGGACCACAAACCCTTGACGTTTGCTATGTCCAAGGTTTCTGATCCATGGAGTGCACGCCAGCAGCGCCAGTTGGCAGCTATTTCTGAGTTTACCACGGACATTCAGCATGTGGCTGGTAAATCCAATCATGTGGCTGACTGTTTGTCCCGTGCGCTGGTTTCTCCTGTCTTTCTCGGCATGGACTACTCCGCCATGGCTGCCGATCAGAGCAGTGACCCAGACATCCTCGCGCTTAAATCCACGCAGACGGGCCTCATACTGGAGGACAGACCCGTGCAGGACGGCGGTCCCCTCCTGGTCTGTGACGTTTCCACCGGCCGCCCTCTCCCGGTGGTTCCCGTTTCCTGGCGTCGTCAAGTTTTTGACTCGGTACATGCTCTCTCTCATCCGGGGGTCCGGGCCTCTGTTAAACTGGTCAGCTCTAAATTTGTTTGGCCGGGCCTTCGCAAATCGGTTAAGGAATGGGCGGCGGCGTGCATTCCTTGCCAGCGTGCGAAGGTTCATAAACACACCAAGGCGCCCCTGGAGCAGTTCTTCATACCCGGCAAACGTTTCGATCATGTGCATGTCGATCTGGTGGGTCCTCTGCCGCAGTCACAAGGTTTTACGCACCTTTTGACTATTGTTGACCGCACCACCAGGTGGCCGGAGGCGGTCCCCCTGGCATCCACTACCGCAGCAGTGGTGGCCAAGGCGTTTTTGTCAACTTGGGTCTCGCGTTTCGGTCCCCCCGCGGACATTACCTCAGACAGAGGCCCCCAGTTCATTTCCGAGCTTTGGTCGTCCATGGCTGATGGCCTGGGGGCCACGGTCCACCGCACAACTGCATACAACCCACAAGCTAATGGGATGTGTGAACGGTTCCACCGGTCCCTTAAGGCTGCTTTTCGCGCCTCCTTAAAGGATGGCAATTGGGTTGACCGCCTCCCGTGGGTTTTGCTTGGGCTGCGCTCTGCGGTTAAGGAGGATCTCGGCGCTTCCCCAGCTGAGCTAGTGTTTGGTCGGCCCCTCCGCGTGCCTGGAGAATTCTTGCCCGAGAACCCTCCCCCCTGCTTCGATCCCTCGGTGCTATCTCTCGACCCGCTTTTGCACTCGCTTCGGGTTCCTGGTCCGGTGCACCATTGCCTGCCTGACACTTTTGTTCCAAAGACTTTAGAGACTGCTAAGTTTGTTTTTGTCAGGCACGATGCCCACAGGACACCGCTGCGGCCGCTGTATGACGGCCCATTCAGGGTTATCGAACCAGGCCAGAAACATTTTGTTTTGGATTTTGGGGGTCGTAGGGAGACTGTGTGTGTTGACAGACTTAAACCTGCACATGTTCTTCCGGACAGTCATGTAGTGCCGGCCCAGGCCCCTCGCCGTGGCCGCCCTCCTTCGACGGCATTAACAGGCTCTGGTTTTCCCCCCAGGACTACCCCCCGACCACCGCCGTTTGAGCCTCCTCCTGCCTTTCCTGCTCGCCTTCACCAGCCTCGTTCACGGGATGGACCTTCCTCTGCCTGTTCTCTCCCTCCCAGGTTCAGTCGTTCGGGCCGTTTGCTTAGGCCCAGGGTCCTGGACTGAATGGAGACCTAACTGTGTGTTCAGGGGGGGGTATGTGTGGCGGACCACCAGGTGGCTCCACTCACACCCAAGTTGAAGGGAAGTGCTGGGGTGGAGATTTTGGCGCTTACTGTATGTGAAGTTCTTTGAGAGGGTCAGTTAATAAAGTTGGAGTGAGACATTGAGACCTCTCCTGTCGTTATTACATACCTCCACACCGTCAAAAAGACAACTGCCCCCTACTGTCCAAATGTTTATTAAACAAAAGATGCTGTTATATTGTAACTGTGATGCGTTCACTGACATGTCCTCATGCTTTGCTGTATATAAAGAGAACAGAGAGGCTCTGCTTTGTGCTTATATTCTCCTCCTGTGTGTTTGTGTATAACTTCACAATTATAACTTACAACTGAGGAGTGCAAGGAGGTCCTACTTCTCTGACATCATCACCAAAAACAGTCATAACGCTCGGGTCTTATTTTCTACAGTTGACAGGCTAACAAACCCTCCTGTGTCAGTGGCAGCTGAACTTCATTCGGCCATGGCCTGCAATGACTTTGCCAAATTCTTCACAGAAAAAATCCAAAAGATTAGACAAGCAATTAATACATCAACAGCTGATCCAGGAAATGTACTGTGTCCACCGAAAAACTGTTTAAACACCATCAAACAGTTTCACCCTATTAACAGCAAAGACCTGGAGGACATCTTAGGTCAACTGAACTCCTCCTCTTGCTGTTTAGATGTCCTGCCAACAAGTTTTTTCAAAAAGGTCTCAAAGACTTTGGAGTCAGACCTCTTACAGATCGTCAACTTTTCTTTAATATCAGGTGTGTTTCCAGAACCACTAAAAACTGCTGTAATAAAACCTATACTGAAAAAGGACAATCTTGACAAGACACAAATGAATAACTACAGGCCGATCTCAAATCTCCCATTTTTAAGTAAGATTATTGAAAAAGCAGTTTCTCAACAGCTCAATTACTTCTTAAAACAGAATAACTGCTATGATGCCTTCCAGTCAGGTTTTAGACAGAACCACAGCACTGAAACCGCTCTGACCAAAGTGTTTAATGACATATGTCTGAACACAGACAGTGGAAGAATGTCAGTCTTAGTTTTACTGGATCTCAGTGCAGCATTTGATACAGCTGACCACAACATATTACTCAAACGACTGGAGAACTGGGCAGGTCTTTCAGGAACTGTACTAAACTGGTTCAAAACATACTTAGAAAACAGGAAATACTTTGTATCAATAGGTAACTTCACATCTGAGCAGACAAGTATCACATGTGGAGTTCCCCAAGGTTCCATCTTGGGACCCCTTCTGTTTAACATTTACATGCTCCCACTGGCACAGATTATAAAGAACAACAAAATAAACTATCATAGCTACGCAGACTTTTTAACTACTGATTTTATCTACTGTTCTGATTTTATCTACTGTTTTGATATTTGATTTTATATACTGTTTTGTTTGTTTGTTTGTTTGTTTGTTTGCTTGTCTTAATCAAATTTAAATCATGCTTTTTATTTGTTTTTGTTTTTAATGTCTCTGTAAAGCACTTTGAATCACCTTGTTGTTGAATTGTGCTATATAAATAAACTTGCCTTGCCTTGCCTTGTGTGTGTAGAGTTTCTACCAGAGCCAAATGTCATCTACTCCTCACTGAAGTCGTCCACCAGTCCAACCACTGGAATCCAGCTGTTGCTCTCTAACTGGTCCACACAGCAGCTCAGACCTGACACATTCACTGTAAACACACTGGTTTATATTCTGTTTGTTCTCCTCATGAAGGAAACCTCACACAACCACTGAGGCCAGAAAGTTCAAATGGAGAATTATTATTATTTTCTTTTAGAAAAAAAACTGGAAAATATAAAACCTAAACAACTTTCTCCAAAGACATTTTTTTCTGTTTAAAAGAAAAATCTTTTCCAAGACTTTCAGAGTAAAACAGATTAAAAAGCAGCAGGAACAGAAGCAGCTGTACACAGGTATCTTAGTTACTGTGCATGTCTGCTGTTCTCTCTGGAGTTATAAGGAACATCTACATAAATATGATGATGATGATGATGATGGTGACATCTGTCTCAAAACAAGTCTGAGCGAATCTGGAGACACAGACGATCATTTTCAGAAAGTTAATAAGTAAAGAAAGTTTTTAAAAAACTTCAGAAAAGTAGACCTGAGAGTCACCTGCTTATCAAACATTACAGACTTTATCATATTTATCATATTTAACTTTATGGACAGGACTAAACGCCTGCACACCACCCTCAGCTACGTGGACAAGAAGCAAGGTAACTATGTGAGACTTGACTACAGTTCAGCGTTTAAAAAAATAGAGCCCAGCAGACTGTTCACAAAGTTCAGGGATCTGGGACTCAACAGCCAGTCTGTGACTTCCTCACTGGCAGAACTCAGGTGGTGAGGGTGGGTAGATGCATCATCATCAACACAGGAGCGCCACAGCGGTGTGTCCTCTCGCCACTGCTCTACTCCCTCTACACTTCAGACTGTGGCCACCCACGGCTCCAACGCCATGTTAAGTTTGCTGACGACACAGTGGCGTTAGGCGCCATCTCCAACAACGATGAGGCGGCCTACATGGAGGAAGAGAAGAATCTTGCATCATGTTGCCAGGACAACCACCTCGAGCTGAACGACCAAGGAGCTGGTGGTGGACTTCAGAAGGTGTCAGCACAGAGACTACAAGCCCATTATCATCAATGGAGCTCCAGTGGAGAGGGTGCAGTCCTTCAAGTATCTCGGTGTTCATATCTCCTCACAACTGACATGATCTGCTTACATTCAGATACAGTCAAGAAAGGCTTGGGAGCGCCTGTATTACAACCAACAACTGAGGAAGTTCAGGGTCTCTCCAGTGATCCTCAGGACTTATACAGGCACCTTGGAGAGCATCCTCACACAGAACATCACATCCTGGTATGGAAACAGCTGTGTCAAGGATGAAAAAGCTCGATGCTGCAGGACTGCTCTCCCCTCCCTACAGGACATTTACACCAGGAGATGCTGGACTGGAGCAACTCAGATATTGAAGGACCCGTCCCATCCAGGCAATAAACTGTTCCAGCTTGTGCAACAATCAGGCATAAGGTTACGCTCATTGACTTTAACATCCACGCAATGTACACAAGCTGTAAATTTCAGGATTGTTTTATTTTATTTTTATTTATATAACTCAGCCACTTGCTGCACATAAAGTCCTTTTTGTATATACTCATTCTCTGTATATAAAGTTCTGACTCTTTTGTGCACAGTCGAAGAGCGTATCAGGTCACATTTCACTGCGTGTTATATCTGTATAACCATGCAGGTGACAAATAAAGAGTCTTGAATCTTGAATAAAATAAAGCTCAGCAACAGCTTCACTGAGATTCTTCTGCATCTACAGAATGGTTCATAAATCATCAAATAAAACACTGGACATGCTCACTGTTTCTGAAATTGAGATCTCCAATGAGTTTTTACAAACCACTGTGGAAACTCATGAGACTTTATTAAGTGTATCGATGAATATTGTTTGTATTTGGAGGTGTTCTGTCAGCAGTCAGTGCTGACAAGGAAGGTTTACACCAGAAATAATATGTGATGTCACCTGAAAGGAGATTATAGTTTAGGTTGATATTTTTATTTGAGTTATTACATTCTTATCCAACTGCCCCGTTGCCTTCGTATCAGCTTGAAGCAGTCTGGCTGTTCTCCTCTGACTTCTGACATCAACGGGAGTTTTTCATTCAGAGAACAGCTGCTCTATTTCCTCTTTGTCAGACTCTTCTCTGTAAACCCAGGAAAGAAATCCCAGCAGATCAGCAGCTTCTGAAACACTCAGACAGCTGGTCTGGCACCAACAACTGTTCAGGGTCACTCGTATCACCTTTCTTCACCATTACAATGAGAACACAAATCCATGAAGGAAAAAAGATTTATGAAACACATTTCAGTGCAAATAAAACATCTTCATGTTCCCTCGATGGTCTTGGTGTGAGAAATGAAATAAAAACAAACATTTTAAGGATAAAAGACAAACAGGAAACAGCTGATTGCAGACACAGCTTTAGTTACTTATTGAAATTCACAAAATCATTTTGTTGTTTTTGAAAGAGTTTAATGTCAATACAAAGTCTCAGCAGTTGGAGCACTTACTGACATAACTAAGACTATTTTGGTGTCACTCAGCTCTTTATTTTTTGACCTTTCAGCAAATTTCTTTATACGTGACTTTCAATCTGTTTCTTGTTAAACACAGACCACCAGATTCAAGTAATGAACTGCTGACAGGGCACTAACCATTAAATCCTTTTTTTAAAGAGTGCAACAATAAAGCTGAGCTTCCTTTGTTGCTGCCAGGTGCTCTCAGAGACAAACAGCCCGCAGATGTAGCTGGTCTGAGCTCCGTGAGCTGTAAAAAGTATTGCCAGCAGAATAAAATCAAACAAAAACAGTTTATTGTCTTCAGCACAAGCTACATGTAATGTGGTTCAGCATAAGTTACTAAGCTGACCTGCTGTAAAGAGACACTGAAAACTCTGTGTCCACATATCTGTCTCAGTCAGCGGCTTCTCTTTCTGTTATTTAACCTGAGGAGGTTTAAAACAGAAGTTTTGTTTTCAGCACACCTGGCAGCAACAGAAGGAGCAGCACCTGACCCACATAACATGTAAATTACTCTTTTTTTTTTTTCTTTTTTCTTTTTGCTAATGCTTCGGGGTACTGTTCATATTTTAGATCAGGATCCATTCTCAGAAAACCAAAATGTTGTTCCAGTGAGTCTCAAGCTTTGTTCCATTTATTTGAGAGAAAAAAATAAAAGCTTGTTGATCAGTGTAATCGGTCAATCAGGAGGAGGAGAGAAGCAATGGGCTGTAGTTTTTTTAGAAACCTCTCTGTGTGATGATTTTAATCACGGCATGATGACATTGCTATGTCAGCCTTTCCTTTCTGGAACTTCTCATTTCAGCCACACTCATTTCTTTAACTCTGTACAGGAAACTTGTTTCATGTCAGTACAATCAGCTCTGCTGCTGCTCGGTGGTTTCCATCCTCCTGTCCCAAATGGCTTCTTTCAAATTCTTCCTCTTTTTGTCTCTAATCTCAGAGTTAACAGGTGAGTGAAATGAACATTTTTATTCATGTTTTAATTCCTTGCTTAGTCCCATGTGATCCATTTAACTGGTTAACTCTAAACCTGAACCAGGAAATAATAGTTTATAATTGTGATGTCTTCAGCTCTTCAGCAGGATGTTCAGGTGAAGCTTGGAGAGGACGTCACTCTCCAGTGTCAGATTTCCACAGAAGAAATAATCTCAGTGCTGAAGTGGAGCAGAGCTGACCTGAACACAGACGGCTACGTCTACTTCTACAGGAACAAACGCTCCTATGAAAACTACCAACATCCATCTTTTCATGGCCGAGTGAAGCTGAAGGACCCGGAGATGAAGGATGGAGACGTTTCTCTGATCCTGAAGAAGGTCACGTTTAATGACACTGGGATGTATGAGTGTCACGTAGCAGTGAGGAACCCTGGGAGAAGTAAAAGAGTTCACACTGAGATCAGTCACTTCATCAACCTCACAGTCACAGGTGAGTTTGTGGAGCTTGTACTCAGGAGTTAAAGGTCTGATATCATCAAATGTAAACTAAAAACTTCCTCCCAGCTTTACGATCCAGTTAGAATTCTCTCCTCTTGTCCTGGTGAGTGTGTAACTCCCACAGCTCCCCCAGCACAGCGTGCTGCTGACACAGGTGTTAATCATGTTTCTGTGGTTGGGGAGCAGCCGGCTGTTGAATATTTGAATATTTCTTTTTACTGCTCCCATGTTTTTGTTTTTTTCTGATGAGTATCTGAAGCCGTTCCCTCCATAGCGTCATTTGCAGATGTAACATGCAACAAACGGAGACATTAAAGCAGTCGTGCCAGAATGTCGTGCTAAAAAGAAAGATTCTTTAAAATACAAGGGGGAGCAAGCAAGTCAGATACCACGGGCACAGAGATGAAGTAGGTCTGATCAGAAACAGTTTATTAATAGGCCAGGGAGCACAAATAAAAACACCCCTAAAATGTAAGCAATAAAATGTTGTCAGTCTACTAAAACTAAATAACACAATTCTAAAACCAGTAAAACTATCATCTTCTACATTCACTAAAAACCCCTGCTATAACCATGCCACATGTTCATTATGGGTCCATCAGCAGGCCAGGAATTCCTTCCTTAGAGCAGAGTCCACGTTAGCCCCGTCTCCGGCAGGCAAGGAAGAGCCTCCCATCTTCTTGTCCTTCCACGGGCCCAACACTTCCCAGCTCGGCTTGGGTTCTGCACCCGAATCCATCATGCGACCACCGCCACAGCTCCCCTTGCGTCGGTGTCCTGAAAAAAAACAAATAGGGCCAGAACAATGGTCCCAGAAGCGGCCCTGGCTCATGGCCATGGCGTCCCTCTCTCAACCCAGCTGTACCCAGTAAACAACAGTAGAGACCCTACTCACAAATGCAGGCAGAGGTAAACCTCTGCCCTGCTGCCAATCACACGCGTTGTCTCCTACTGTCACCGTGTCACGCTGGCCATCTAGCATTCACCATCCAGTCTGGGGTCTCTCTCCTTCAGTGCTCAGCTAGCCTGCTTTTAAAAGGTCTTTACACAGCTGATAGGCCACCTCTAGACACAACCCAGGCCTCAGCAGGTGGTCCCTATCAGCTAATTTGTCCCATGTGCAGCCAGTCCACAGTGGATTAAAACCATGTCATGTAAAACACTAAAAACCATGCAAATAAAATGACACTCATAAATAAACACTAAAAATCTAAATAAAACAATATACAAGATAAACGCAAATTTCCACTGTGTGACACAGACAAACAAACTTCCAGGTGAACTGCTGCTTTGGTGCCTCACAGTTTCTTACTGCCTATTTTTCTGCAGGTGAAACACATGAAAGCGTGTCAGAGAAACGAGTCTTGGAAAGAGGAGACGCAGATGAAAATATGGATGATACTGAAAGGGTCGGCGCTCCATCTCTTCAGGTTGTTGTTCCTGTTGTTGTTGTTGCTCTTTTTGCCGTTGGTTTTGTGACACACCAACAAACTTGTCAACATAAGAAGCAACGTCCAGTCAAGCTTCCTACTGAGGACTCAGATGAAGGACTATGAAGCTGCAGAAATGTATAAACTTGCTTGATGAAAACTAAAGCACTGACATTAACTCCTTTTATAAAATGTATGTATATACAGATCTTAATAAATTTGTTAGACCACATCATAAAAACAGAAACCACACACAGCATTTTAATACGAACTCTTTGTTTTCAGTGAATTTTAAAAAATACTCTTCAGAGTAAATTTACATTTTAAACTCAAACCTAAACCTGCACACTGTAATTATATCATATAAATAATAATAATAATTATGTTCGCATGAAAACAATTTCTCAACAAAGAGGTTTCTGCTGGACAGAAACATACAATAAATTATTTTAGTAATCAAACTGCAGCACTTCACATTAAACTCCATCTTTCACAGCAGTGTCAGTTTTATTAATTGTTAAGAGATTTTCAAATGTTTTAAGTATTACTCCCACTTCCATTTGTACGTTATTGAAAGTTTATCTTTAATTTCAGTGTTAATAGTTGTTTACCCATTTATTCTTTCCATTTAATCGTATTTTATGATTTTACTGTTTCACCAGAAGTGAAGCTGAAGTAAAGACAAAAGCATAGTGTTCTCAGATATGATTTACCCAGTACATCTCCTCTGCACCTGGCTCTCTACGAGCCGTTTCACTCCCAGGAAGGGGAGAGCAGGACGTTCTTATCTACACTCCCAAATACCAAGAGGGGCCCATTCTTCAGAATCACACACACAGACAGACACACACACACACACACACACACACACACACACAGAAAGCGGCATATATGTGATATTTAGTGATTATCTACAGAACACACACACCCAGCTAAACTGGAACAAACCTGTTTCTCAGAGACAAATCTTTGTCTCCTCCTTAAACAGTTGAAGCCACTATGTGACTATAAATAAAATCTCTGCCTGCGCTTGGGGTGGGATCTCCTCGAGATCTCACCCAGCGTGCGCACGTTGTTACCATCCAAACTGTTTTGAGTGTCTTTATTTCGCCTGAAGAATGTCTTGTTCAAATATTTACTCTTTACATTTATTTGGTCCTTCGAGCCGGATTTGGACATTGAATTTTAACTAATCTTGTGCTCCAACAGAGTGACCTCGTCGTTTCCTGGATTCGTGGACCCACGCTGCAAAGTCTGTCGCGACAGCCTGTTTCTAGTGAAACAGTAAAGACCAACTACGTGAATTCGCCGTTGGCCAGCGTTTTTAGCAAGAGGTCCACGATCCCAGGGAGCGAGGAGGATTCTCTCTGACCGGCATTTTCATCCGAACCAGGTGAATATAAACACTCAAGAACACATTGCGGCTAAAATCGGTTTTTAGGTTGACACGGTTCTTAAGAGACTCGTCCTTTAAGGACTGGAAGTCGGGAAAAGACTCGTCCTTTAAGGTCTGGAAGTCGGGTATTAAGACTCGCCTGTAACACGGAACTGGCAGTCCCCTGGGAGACTCGTTCCGCAATTAAAAGGCTGGAAGTCAGGGATCTCACTCTAAGAGTGAATGGTAAATAAAGAACGTGTCAATTAAAATAGGATTATAGTACCGCGTGTGAAGTTTATGTGTTGTTGAGGAGTGAGTGACCTTTTGAATAGAAACAATAGGTTTCTGCACCACTCTTACTGTTTTCTGTGTTGACCGATGTACTGGTGAGAAGGGGTCAAAGGTTGCGCTTCAACGCATAAAAATTAAGGCCGCCTGGGTCTAGACCAGGGTAGAAGGCTGCCTTAATAACCTCCCCGACTCTAATATCAGTGAAGGTCACACAGAGTGTATGTTGGCAGTATTAATAAATAAAAGCAAAACAAGGTGTTTCCAAATACAATAAATCGAAATAAATTATAAGCAATTTACAATGGATAACAACCTGTAAACTGGTATTAACAATGAAATATAGTTGGCAGGACGACCGTGCCTAGAATGGATAGAATGCATGAAACCAGATAACTCACACAAACACATATTAAATGAAATAGAGAGATGCATAAGGTATATTAAGGTTGTGTCATTGTTCAGCCAAGGAAAGTGTGTGAAAAGGAAAATGTCTCCAGCTTGGGAAAGGGTGAGACTGCAGCTCACCCTCAGCCCTTGGTGGACACAAATAAAATATAAATAAGATATAAAATAATAAACTATTGTATATTTGTAATATACTATTGATGTTATATAGAAATAAGAGAAAATAATTAAGAGATAAGAATATTAATAATAAATTAATAATGACATGATGTTAATAAGAAGAAGCATGTTATTCAGTTATGATGTGAGGTGGATGATTGATAAAAGTAGTCTGATTCAAGCTTAAGGTTTGCTCAAACTCAGTACAATGATATAGGAGATGAAGGAAATAAAGAAAATATGTAAACTAATTAAGTGCATAGAGACACTTGACCCGCTTGTAAACCTGTCATCCTAGATGAGATTTTGTTAAGATGAAGAGCAAACCTATACTACCAAGCTAATGAGCAAGTTACACACTCTTTATTTTGTATTAATTTTTTTTTGTTTTTCAGAACAGAAGCTGCATGATATTAAAAGCTCACACATGCAGCAGTCTGTGAGCTCAGTTTTTTCCTCACACTTCTGCTTTGTTTTTGACAGCAGTTCTTTTTCTTTTTGTGTCCCAACTCGTGTGTAAAGCGTTCATGCCATCAGCAACTTGTTTTTGTTTTTGTTTGTTTGTTTTGTTGGTTTGAAAAACAAATTTGTGATCATACTTGTGGATCACAGTGACACGAAATGATTAGGCACATGATTTACTGATGCCTAGTTTTAGAGCTGTGAGCTACAGCTGTAAGCAATGCAAAGTTTTTCCCAATTTAGAAGTTTGACATATGTAACATGTATGAGATATATGAATTATTTTAAAACGAAATAGAAATTGTCCAAAATGCCTTAAGAAAATATGTAGTGCTGTATCTACAGAGAAAAAAGGAAGAAGAAGCATTCAGTAACTTGGAAATAGCCTTTCTACTTGCATGTAGATGGAAGTGCAGGTTACGTGAAAGCTGTTTTAACACAGGCATTTGGAGAAAAACAACGTCTGCTTGCATTTTACTTCTGTAAATTAGACTCTGTTGCGTCAGGCCTGCCCACATGTGTGCCAGCCGGTGTAGCTGCAGCAGAGGCAGTAAAAAGTCAGCTGACATTGTTTTAGGACACACTTTAATCATCAAAGTGCCCCATGCAGTGATTTCAATTTTAAATCTAAGCCAATTTGTCTTACCTGACACATGTGAGACAACTCTCAAATGTTGGACACTTATTGTCGCTATATGGAAAGTTCAACAAAGAGTTTGGTTAGTCTGGAGAAACAAGAAATATGTGTGCCTGTGGTATGTGTAACAGGAACTACATGCCCATAAAAGGAGCTGACTGTGTCAAGGACGCAGACAGACAGAGAGACACACAGACAGTCAGTATGTTTTTTCAGCAGATCAAGCCGCAAAAGCAGCATTAGTGACACACGGTTCCACTCATGTGTCAACCGGAGGGAGATGGTAGATATAATCTCTAAACATTTCTTTACTCAAAATTTCAAAAATTCAGCAAAAGAATTTGTCAGAACATGCATGATTTGCCAAAAACATAATGCACAGGGAAACCTCAGACCAAGAAGAGGTAACTTTCCCACACCACCTCATCCTTTTCATACCATTCACATGGATTTTATTGAGCCAAATGAAGCCAAGGTTCAAAAATACGCTCTAGTGATTATAGACGTGTTCTCAAAATGGCCAGAAATTTATCCTGTGAAAAAGGCAGATGCAATTTCTGTAGCAAAATGCCTATGCAGCCATTTTGTTCCAACATATGGCATCCCCACTCTGATAAGATCAGACAATGGGACACATTTTGTTAATGAAGTAATCAGCAAGGTCTCTGAAGCACTAGGATTCAGTATCAAACACCACTGTGCTTACCACCCTCAAAGTGCCGGACTAGTGGAAAGAACTAACGGCACGATAAAACAGAGAAGAAACAGGGAGACTATGGGCTGAATGTAAAGGTCTAGTGAAAATGTGGATGAGATTAACACAAAACTCACAGAAACTAACACCATTTGAAATATGGAAGACATGGAAGACTTTTTCCCACTACTAATACTGAGTGAACCAGTAAAACAAATCAGCTAGAGAGACTACTCTAGCAGAGTGGATGGAAAGGTTGCTAGAAAATACAGAAACTGTGTTGAACAACAAACTGCTGTGTGACTCTTCTCCAGTATCTTGCAGGTTAAAGGCAGGTGATTGGATCCTGATAAGGGTGCTCCAGAGGAAAAAAAATGGGAGCTCACCCCGTTGGGAAGGACCCTACCAAGTACTCCTGACCACACCAACAGCCTGCAAAATAGCAGAAAGACCATCCTGGATCCATCAAAGCCACTGTAAAGGAGTAAGCGAGAGCATAGACTAACCGGACACTGACTTCCTTACCCTCGGGTGATTCGTCAGGTGAAGGAAGTGCCGATTGGGTATATCCCGCACTTTTTCTTCTTGCCTAAGTCCCCTGAGACGTGAGGTAAGCCAGGTAAACATGAAGTCGCTCTTAATCTCACTAACTCTGACAGTCCTAGTGGCAGGATGTCTCATCCCACTGAAGATGGATCCGAGGGAACGAACAAAGAAAGCTTGGACACATGACAACTCACACCTGGACAAGATGACGCAGGACCACAATCATCCCTGGATGAACAACGCGTGGTACAGATATGTATACAACCGCACGACAGAAAAGAACTACTTTGTTTGCTCACACATGCCTGCAACTTCTGTCCATGCAATTATTTATGGGAAGGTTCCGTCACTTGAAACGAGCATGTGCATTCACATGAAAGTCGTAAATGGAACTTGTTCACATAGAGACATGTTTATAGTGAGAGCCCCAGCGTTTTCACTGTTGACCTACGACGTGAATAACCTAACAGCTACAAACTGGACGTGTGACGAAGCACACTGGGTGAACGTGTCAAACAAAAGAATAATGACATTTCCAGCTTTCTTGCAGAGTGAAGAACGTCACCCGATATGTTTCGACTTCTCATACGGAAGGA
The DNA here is from genome assembly GCF_013358895.1 of Oreochromis aureus. Lineage (NCBI taxonomy): Eukaryota > Metazoa > Chordata > Actinopteri > Cichliformes > Cichlidae > Oreochromis > Oreochromis aureus. The sequence goes on from NC_052944.1 coordinate 65,521,387, forward strand.
CAAAACTTGGTCAAACCAAGAACTGCAGTATAGTCTGGAAGGACAATGCCGATGCAGCTATGACTTTTAAGCGTGGCACATACTGGGTCCAGGGGACAGCTTGGGTGTGTGGACAACGTGCCTACTTCATACTGCCACCCGGATGGACGGGCACCTGTGCCCTAATCTTCATTTCAGATCACACCTTCAGGATGTCAGCTGTAAATAGCTCTCAGACTACAAGACGACGACGAGACGTCTCCGCAGTGCAACCATATGACCCCATCTATGGCAGTGATGTGCCAGAGGAATTTAAGCTTTGGACTGTTCCTGAATGCCTCGTGCAAAATCAACAATCAACAAAATGAAGAGATTGATGCCCTGCGCATAACTGTGATGCAACACCGAGTCGCACTGGACATGATTCTGGCTGAAAAAGGAGGACTCTGTATACTCTTTAACAACACATGCTGCACATACATTCCAGATAATGTACACTCATCCAACATGACTGATGCAGCACAAGTAATTTATTGTATGAGGGAAAATTCTATTTCTAATATAGTAAATTGGGAGATGCTTTCTGCTTGACTGATGCTCTGAGCATACTTAGACAACTCAGGGATGCACAACAACAAGACTACGTCACAAATACAGAAGACTGGCTCACGTGGTTGTTAAGCAGCTCTTGGAAATCCCTGCTGTTTAAAGGACTTGTTTTAGTTGGTGTTCTACTATTGTTATTGTGTTTTTCCACTTCATGCGTCATACCTTGTTTGAAGAACATGGTGTCAAAAATGGTAACTGCTTCAATTAATGCTTACATCACCCTACCACAGAATGAAGAAGATGATAATGAGATAGACATTTGGATATAACATATTCACAAAACCCACTAATTAATGATGTCCTGGCTAAAAATGTTTTACAAGTGGCCATAGACTGATACAGTGTTAGTGAGTTGCTATGTATATATATATATAGGAGAAAAGTTAAAATGTGTAAAACAAATTAACAACAGGAGGGATATGTTAAGAGATTTTCAAATGTTTTAAGTATTACTCCCACTTCCATTTGTACGTTATTGAAAGTTTATCTTTAATTTCAGTGTTAATAGTTGTTTACCCATTTATTCTTTCCATTTAATCGTATTTTATGATTTTACTGTTTCACTAGAAGTGAAGCTGAAGTAAAGACAAAAGCATAGTGTTCTCAGATATGATTTACCCAGTACATTTCCTCTGCACCTGGCTCTCTACGAGCCGTTTCACTCCCAGGAAGGGGAGAGCAGGACGTTCTTATCTACACTCCCAAATACCAAGAGGGGCCTGTTCTTCAGAATCACACACACAGACAGACACACACACACACACACAGAAAGCTGCATATATGTGATATTTAGTGATTATCTACAGAACACACACACCCAGCTAAACTGGAACGAACCTGTTTCTCAGAGGCAAATCTTTGTCTCCTCCTTAAACAGTTGAAGCCACTATGTGACTATAAATAAAATCTCTGCCTGCGCTTGGGGTGGGATCTCCTCGAGATCTCACCCAGCGTGCGCACGTTGTTACCATCCAAACTGTTTTGAGTGTCTTTATTTCGCCTGAAGAATGTCTTGTTCAAATATTTACTCTTTACATTAATGTAGCAGATTTTTGGAGTCTGTTTCTGAATGTTTGCACAGATTTGACTGACCTCAGGTCAGCATGCAGCTTGTTCACAAGAATGGGACCACGGTCACTGAATGCACCTTCAGCACATTTACATCTAATACTGGGAACAGTTAAAAAATCCGAAGCCCTGACTGTAAATCCATTTATAAACACACTGCAGGCCATGATTTCTAGTCTACTTCTCCTTTGTGGATTGAGTCAGGAAGAATTAACTTCTTTGTTTTCTTTTATTTACTTTTATTAATGTGAAATCATTTAGGGAAAAAAAAGTTATGCAGCAATAGTTCAATCAACATCCATAATTAAGCACCAACCTTTAGTTTAAAAGGTTGCAGAGATTTGATTCATTGTTTTCACACACAGAGTCGACACCTTTATTCTTATATCATCTTTGGGATGTTCTGGAGAAGACTGCAGCTGTTTGATTCTCCAGTTATCAATACTTTACATATAATTACTGAAATTTATGCCTCATCAAATGTTTCCCTTCATCAAAGTCAAAGGCAGTGTATTGAAAGGTTGAAGGAAAGTGTGCATGTCCAGATTATCCAGTTGCATTAATTTATGCAATTATGCATTATGCAGCTGTTCCTGATGTGCTGATGGCAGCGTTACTACACAGAAGTTTAAATCAGGAAGTTCAAAGCATTTCTGCATCAACAGGAACTGTCTGAATGATTAAACATGTAAATGTTTTGCAAATATGCAGCTCCTCTGTGAACTGTAAACATTAATGCACATCAATGAAAAATACTGTTGAAATTTAAAGTATTTTTTTAATATCTTTGACTTTTAAATGAATCGATTCAGGTTTAGTTATCAGAGAGTTTGTGTTCTTTCTTTTACACTAAAGGAATCCGGGTGATTTTTAATGATAATTTATTTACTTGTATCAAAGGTACCATTGAAACATTGTGTACATGATAGATGTCCAACATGTTGACAATGAAATGAAAGCAGCTGCTTTTATGTCATTATTTTTTGGGTCCAGGCCATTTATGCACAGTTAACCAAAATGAGCTCAACACCCCCATCTTCAATCACTTTGTGCTTAAAAATCTTTTAAATGTTTAATATTTAAAAGGGATTGTTAAACCTCACTGTGAACATGATGTGAAATAAACAAACCCTCTGTGGAGCCTAAACTGAGTAGAAAAAAAGTATGTGTATTTGTACACACTTTAAAATGGTACTTAAAGTAATTTTTCTTCCTCTGGTGGTCATGAATGAAACAATCAGTGTTTTTTTGAACAGCTGTTAATGTAATGTTCCAGTTTGACCTCCGGGTGGCAGTGTTGTCTCACGTTGGCTAAGCATACAGAAGAATATACTGTAAGAACATGTGTTTAAACATTAAAAAGTGATTTTTTAAAAAACGATTTTTTCCCTTCTTCCCCAGATTCAACAAAAGGCACACCACTCAGAATTCTTCTAAACATTTGGATATTAATATTTGTCCCCCACACCACAAAGAAGACATATAATCTTAATTACAGATCAGTGCAGAAGAATTTATCCACTGCAATATTTCAGTTTGACCTCATATGGCAGTGTGTTTTTTACGACCCAGACTATAAATAACATCCAGCCATCCATTCGCTTCCAATTATCCTTTTCAGGGTCGCGGGGGGTGCTGAAGCCTATCCCAGCTGTCATGCAGTTTGTGGGGATAGCTTAACTGATTGGTCTAAATTGCCCATAGGTGTGAATGCGGGAGTGAATGTGAGTGCGAATGGTTGTCTGTCTCTGTTAGCCCTGCGACAGACTGGGCATTAACAGGGAAAGGGGGGCACAAATAAATACTTTTCTTTCTTAATCTCATTTAAAATATCTAGCTTTAATAAATAATTATCTGAATCTTCAAACCAAAGTTTTTATCTGACGTAAAATGTATAGAAATCATACATATACCAACAAGACAGTTGTCATCACTGTCACAGCAGCGTTTGTTTTCATTCAAAGGCTTTATGGCTTTTCCTGTAATACCTGGTGGGCTGGTCTGTAGTCAAAATGCCTGGGCCGATTTTTTGTCCCAGTCCAGCCCTGGTTGCAGTTCTAATTCAGCCATCCCACACCACACAGCACTGAGACACTTCTCTTTGACAAAAAACAAACAAAATAAAACTATCCTGTTGGCTCTCTTTCATTTTAAAACCTCATATATGGCAGAATGGTCCAAAAGTTTAATGTGAACATTCTGCAAGAAGTACTGAGTTTCAGGCATGGTACTTTGACACAGTACATTTATGTGTTTAGAAATAAAAGCTGCACATAAATAACAAAGCGCTGCTTCTTTTTCTCCAGTTGTTTAAACTATTTGTAGAGACAGAGAGAATCAGTCTGATCACTGGAACCAGTAACAAATGTACTGAGCAACATACTGACATCACTGCTGAGCCAAGTTGACCAGGATACAAACACGATTAACACTATAATGAATAGTTTAACACCGGTTTAACATTTGCCTTGTAAATCAGGTTAACAATGAAATACATGTTGGTGGCTGTTTGATTCAGAGGTCTCTTTTATCTTTAGTTTTTAACCATTTACTTTTTGTTTAACTTTTAGTTTTCTGTGACCAATTCTGAGGAACTTCCTTCTGACCTATTGAAAAACAACAGGGTGTATGGACTTTGTCAGTGGATAATTTTTCCATCCTGATGATCAGAAGAGTGTTTGAGGGTTTCAGAGATCCTTCAGATCAACAGTAAGTGTTCATGAGCTTGTAATAATTTTAACAAGTTTCTGTAATTTCACAGACAGTGTGGAGTGGGAATTTCTCTTTATATCTACCTGTGTTAGTGGAAAAGGTTCTCATTCTTATACTTCTTTCTTTTCCTTTGAATTTGAGGTATTTGTTTGTCACTTGTCTGGACTTGCAGCTGCTCAAACAGGACAAACAAAGGTGGGCGTGAAAGTGTTGACTCAGATGTCTGATATAAAACAGCTGACAGAAAATACAGGTTAGTTTAGTCTGCAGCTGTTTGATACAGACATACCTTTACTAGTTTTAAACTTTTACATTTTTTATGATTTGATTTTTTTTATTTCTCAAATATTTACATCTGAGTAACTTTTCACTTGTTTGTAACAAAACTTCAGTAGCTTCCTTTTCACCTACTGAAAACCGATGGGACATACTGACCTCACAGTTTTTTATCTGTCAGTAGATTATTTTATTTTTCCACTCTGATGATCAGAAGAGTGTTTGAGTGTTTCAGAGATCCTTCAGAACAACAGTAAGTGTTTAAATGATGTCTTTAAGTCTTCTAAGTAATCTGACAGGTTGACTGATTTCACAGGCAGTGTTGAGTGGGAGTTTCTCTTTATATCTTTGTGTTAGTGGAAAATGTGATGGAATTTTCTCTGCAGTGCGATCAGCTGTGGCCAATCTTTTAATTATTGCACACAGGACAGCTAAACAGACAGCGAACATCACTGTCCCACAGTCGGGAGAGCTCTGCCCTTGAGACGCCTCAGGTCTCTTTTAAACCCTCACACACACACACACACACACACACACACACACACACACACAACAAAGTGTTGACACAGGCCACAGATGTCTCTCATTTAAAACAGCTGACAGGGAAATACAGGTTAGTTTAGTCTGCAGCTGTTTGATACAGACAGATCTTTACCTTCAGATTTTAACTTGTTATAACAGTTTCTTTTTATATTTATATCTGTGTAACATGTTTTCTTTTTCTAAAAACACTTCTGTAGGTTCCTGCTGACCCAATGAAAATGCTGATGGGGAATACCAGCCTCACACTTTTCTGTCACTGGATAATTTTTCCATCCTGATGATCAGAAGAACAGTAAGTGGGTTTTTTTAATGATGTCTTTCATCACTGATGTTTCATAGGAAAGTCCAAACAGCCTCACTGGTTCTTCATAAAGAACAAAGATTTGCTCTCTGTGGCTCCAACACAACTTAAAGACAATCAAAGGTGGACAAAGTTCTCTGTGGTTTGATGGAGGCTACAGCTAAATGCTGCCTCCTCCATAGTACAATATACATTTTATACAGTGACGTCATGTTGAAGTCCTTTGGCTGATGATGGTCTTTAGTATGTAGCTGATGGTTGATGATGAGATGTTTGTGTTGTTCTGTGGAGATCGTTCAAGAACTGAACCTGTTAAACACTCAGACCTGCTTTAGATTTCACCGCTTTAGTTATGATGCACTTATTTATGGTCACCCTACAGCAGCGTAAACACACGTGACTCTAACGTGACTTCCTGCAGAGACGATGACTTGGACGTATTCAGTTTGAACGAGTGTCTAAAAAGTCAGATCTGTTCTCACAGTCAGAGACTTTCAGGATCATTTAAACCTTAAATTTAATCTCATGTAGTCAGGATTTAAACTTAGGTTCAGTTATTTCAATAAAACCATCCTGAGACATTTAGAACAATCGAAGCGTCGGAGTTGAAGAAGACGGAAATGTCTGCTGTGACTGCGTCGCTCTGCTCGACTTTGCTGTTTGTCGGCCTCTTCGTGTTTGTCTCTGCAGGTGAGATTCACTCTGTGGGACAGAGAGGAAAAGCATCAGTCTGCTTTACATGTTAACAACATTTCCTGAAGAGTTATTTTCATATTGATTCAGTTTTTCCGTGTTTGTGACGGAGACACGAGGCTGGGTGGAGTCTGTGTGGATGTAACATGTCGGTGTGACCAGAGCGCACAGAGACAAAGAAGCGTAATGTGTGTGTCAGTGTGATGTGTTGTAGGTTCAGGAGTCAGTATACAGCCATGAGCAGATCTACAGAGGTGGCATGGAGTGCCACCCTGATATAATGTCTTGCCACACCGAGTGCCACCATAGTTTTGTATATGACAATGTTCTTTATTAAGGGATGGCACATGCCACTCCATGCCACCTCTGTAGATCAGCCCCTGAGTTTTAAATGGTTGTACAAAAAAGTCAGAATCATTGGCTACATTTTAAAGCATATTACACAATGTAAAAATGTGTAAAGAAATGACTCTGACTTAGCTGTAGCTACACAAAGGCAGCATACAGAGACTCACAGTGTCTTATAATGAGAGGCTGCTTTCTCTCACACATTATGTTCACTTATTATCAAGACGTGTTTGTGGAACCTGCAGGAGCTCAATTCAGTAAGTAAACTGTGAAAAACACAAGAAACCAAATGTTTAGGAGTTCATAACAAACAATAACATATCCTCACATTAATAATGTGAGGACATTATTAAAAATGCTCTATGAAAAAACAAACAAACCATAAAACACTCTGATGCAGTTAACATTATTAAATACAAAGTTACAGTAAAAAAAACAAACATTTCTTAAAGGTGAATGAAAATAAACTACCCTACAATCTTTCCACGTTTGGTATCGTCCACTGAGCACTTCCTGTATATAGTTTGCTGGTTTATGAGTATGGCGTTATTTTTGTATTTGCGCTTGAGCGAGCGCAAATACAAAAACTGAGCGAGAGGGGCTGCTGGTGTGTGTGTGTGTGTGTGTATGTGTGTGTGTGTGTGTGTGTGTGTGTGTGTGTGTGTGTGTATGGATGGATAATAGCAAACACTGAAACACATTTTTTGCATGCAGCAGAATTTTGTTCACTCAAATTCAGCTTTTCTTTGCTCAAACTAAATTTCTCCTCAAAATGCAACACTTGCACCTGCAATTCTTTTTTACGTGCGCTCAAATTTTTTTTTACATGCGCTCAGAATAGTGGCACAAGAATAACGCCATATATGAGGCCCCTGCTTTGCTCAACAGACCCTCAGCACCACTGAAAGATTTGTTTAATTTTATGTATTGATTTTATATTATGCAGTAATTATTATGTATGTAATAAGTTGTGTTGGACTAACTGTTTCTGGTAAATCTCATCTGTAACACTACGGTTTTAATTCATTTGAAGGCCGGACTCAGAAACCAGTCTGATTTGTTATCATCTATCGTCCGCCGAGTTTATATCTGATTTAGTGCTCAGCTCAGATCCATGTAGATGCTAAAAATTGAGTCTAATAACACATTTCATCTGTTATTATACTCAATTCTCTCAAAATGTAAAAGAACCCACCACTTTAATCACACTCTAGATCTTGTTTTAACATATGGAAAAAAACTGAACATTTAACAGTGTTTTCTTATAAACCCTCTCCTGTCTGATCATTTACTGATCACATTATATTTTTTAATGTTTCACATTAGATCTTTAGCTTACAATATGAAACACATATATGGTAAATGAATCAAACAGAACTGAATTGATGTGTGAGCTCTTTGATATCATTTCCTGTAGCTTCTCACTCTGTTTTGCTGCTATAGAAGTGAACATTTCTGCTTTGACCTTTAACCTCTTTGCTCTGTGTTGTTTTCTGTTTCAGACCAGAAAAACATCACAGCAAAGTCTGGACAGAACGTCACTCTGACATGTCGAGCTCCAAACAACAACATTGGAGTTATAGAGTGGAAGAAAGCTGACCTGAAGGAAGACGAATATGTCCTTTTGTACCGAGATGGACACTTTGATCCAGATGAACAGCATCCATCTTTTAAGAACCGGGTGGATCTGCAGGACAGACAGATGAAGGATGGAGACGTGTCTTTGATTCTGAAATATGTGACGATTAATGACACTGGAACATACGAGTGTCGTGTCCAGAAAGACGGAGACAGTTTGAAGTCCATCAGCAACATCACCCTGAGTGTTGTTGATCCTCCAGGTGAGTGAGTAGAGTTGAGTGTGTGTGTGATCAGAGGTGAAGCTGCTTCCTGGTTGTTGATGTTTGTTTCTAAAGATGTTGTTGATGAGACTTTGTAGAAAGCAGCTGGTCTGAGTGATGTGATCAGAGTGCAGTAGATAATGTCTGACAGCAGTTTGAAGAGGAAATGGATTCTGTTCTGTTCTTCACTCATCACCTACCTGACAGCTGACACCTCACACCTGTTTCTCACCTGCAGGTCAGCCAGGAGGACACACAGAGGATGGAGGGAAGAAGGATGGATTTGTTGGACTGATAGTCGGTCTGTCAGTTGGGGTTATTGTTGTTGTTGGTGGTGGTCTTGTGATCTACAGACGATATAAACAACAGAGTCAGTCACATCGTCCTAATGCAGAACCAAAGACTGAAATGTCTGAGAGCTTTCTGAACTCTGAATCTTCTGCTGCTGAACACAAAGACAAATGATCTGAAAACAGACACCATCACTTCAGAAGGATCCACGATTTCACTCTAATATTTGACAATGAACCGTTTCATCATCATCCTCTGCAGAAAACAGCATAACTGCTTGATAATGTCTGACAGCAGTTTGAAGAGGAAATGGATTCTGTTCTGTTCTTCACTCATCACCTACCTGACAGCTGACACCTCACACCTGTTTCTCACCTGCAGGTCAGGCAGGAGGACACACAGAGGATGAATCTGTTGGACTAATAGTTGGTCTCTTAGTTTCTGCTATGGTTTCTGTTGTTGTTGTTGTTGGTTTTCTGATCTATAGAAAACATCAGAAAGGTGTTTTATAACTGAGCTGTTAAATCTCACTGTCACATGACATTGATCCTATGACCCCCTCCGCAAATCGCTACCTTTTCGTAGTGGAGGGTTTGTGTGTCCCAGGGATGGAATCGGGGACTGTGATTATTTAAGTTGCTCAGTGTAAAAGTTTAAATTCTTAAATTTGAAAAGCAGAAATTATCTGCCTGATTTATGTCAGAAATCACTTTTTAAATAATTTATTAAGTTATTCTTGAGTTCAGTGTCTCGTATTTTACAGTGTCATTGATTGTGTTTTATCTTCAGGTTCAGCTGTTTGTAGATCAAACTTGTTCTGAGAGGTTTGAACAGTATAAATTAATCCTCATCTACAGATCAGCTGTTACAGTATAATTACTGACACTGACTGAACCAAGTGACAACACAAACACTGTATGTGATAAAGAAAAGACAAATTACTGTAGATTATAGATGATCAATAATCTGCCCGATAGTGTTCAGGACTTGTTGATCAGTAACAGCTGAATGAATGTTATAATGAACAGTGTTATGAAACCAAGGAGAGAAATTATTTCCATGGAGCTGCAGAGTCAGATGTTTCCTCTCCGATCTGTGAAACTTTGAACTTTTCCTACAGTGAAGGAAAATCTTCAGTCTGTTGCTGCAGTTTAAACCAGATCACACATTAGTTTAACATTTAACAATGTTTTTTGTGAATTTTCTTGTTCATCTCTTATAAATTTTGAAAGATCAGTCCTGAATTGTTTCTATTAATTTTCTTTAATTCTTCAATTTTTTGTTTTCTGTGGCCGTAAAAGATGAAAGAAGTTTTCTGACCTTTTCCTGCAGATTTTATCTGAGCTGAATGAGTCCAAACAGACCACTGAACATGTGTGAAGGAAAAAAACACACAATAAAAATGCTCTTTGAAACCGTTTCCCTGCCTGAGAGAAGAAGCTGAGATTTAAGTTTGTTCCTGTAACAAGAAACAAAAGGATGGAGGATCGCTCTCAGAGTGGAAACATGATTTGAAGCTGCTGGGAACAGATTTAAATGATGCTCATTTTTAGACATTGTTTTGATAACTGTGCAGGGTTATCAAAGTTTTTCATTCTTCAACCTGAAAATATTTTCACTGAATAAAAATTCAAGAAAGTCAGCATATCATATTTCACAGAGAATAAATCTTCCTGGTTCTCGTCTCTCACCAACATGAATCCATCGTGTTGATCACCTCTCAGGCTGTTTGAAGCTAACTGGTGTTTGTGTGTCTCACGTACAGATTCAGTCTATTATTTGCTCCAGTTGACAAAAACATTTTCACTTTCAAACATCTTGTTCTGAGAAACCTTTGAAACTTTTCTTCAAAACAAAAAAAACAAAATCACTATTAAACTAAACGTGCAGCACTCTGTGTTCCCATTTAGACAGGACTGATTACACTTCATGAACAGATCATAAAATCATCTCTGTCAGCTTCACCTTCATCTTTGCCGTCTGATATTTTCATTTTCAATGATTCACATATACAAGTGATCTTTATGTGATCCCTTTCATCTTTATTCAAAGTGGAATCAAACAGACATTTCTTGAAGAACAGGAGGATTTTTAAAGTCAAACATCTCCCTCTAGTGGCCATATGTAAACCATGTGGGATGATAAATATTACATCATAGATGTGAGATAAATTCAGATTATGTTAGAACATCTATGTGCAGCTTCAAGCCACAGTGTTTTCATTTCAATTGATTTAAGAAAAAAATCAAATGGAAGGTTTGTTTTTTAAACTGATATACAACAAATAATTACAAATTACAAATCTAATTCACACCATGAAAACAGAGCTTTGCATGCTATATATGCTGTATTTGAACCAATAGAAAAGCTGGTGCTCAGAGGAAGAAGGCGGGCTTTACTTGGTGTCAGTGACAGAAATGAAAAAAAGCTCAAATGAGTGAGAAGGACGATGAAGGAAACATCTGTGCTGTGTCTGCTCTGTAAGTAGAATCTCTGTGTTTGTTTGAATTCTTGTACTTTGACTGTCTGCTCTCCTGATAACTGATGATGGAGGAGAAGACATGAAAAACAAATCAGGCTGAATTCAAGTTCAAAACACCACGAGGACCAACTGCAGGTCTGAACTGACTCTTTATCTTTGCTCAGGAGTCGAGGAAACACAGCAGGCAGTGAAAAGATCAAATCATCCACTCATTATATCAACACAGCTGCACAGTGGACACATGACTTTACTGGGTTATTTAAGGGCTATTTCAAGACTTCCATTCCTTTCAAAGTCATTTGAAAGAATAGTTTTTACCCAACTGAATAAGTTTTTAAATTCTAATGGCATCATGGAACTTTTTCAGTCTGGTTTTAAACATCTACTCTCCACTGAAACAGCACTTTTACCTGTTTTTAATGTTATCTTTTTAGCTACTGATTGTGGAAGTTCTGTGATCCTTGTGCTTTTAGATCTTACTGCAGCGTTTGACACTGTTGGCCACAATATTCTTATCTCTCGTTTGGAACACCTGGTTGGCATCAAAGGTGCAGCACTGGATTGGCTTCGCTCATATTTGAGTTGCAGAACGTTTAGTGTTAAAGTTGAAAATTTTGAGTCCACCTCAGCCCCCCTTTCTTGTGAGGTGCCCCAGGGCTCAATCCTTGGCCCTCTTCTTTTTTCATTATACCTGCTCCTTTCGGGGTCTATTTTCAGAAAACACGACATATCCTTTCACTGCTACACAGACAACTGCCAAATTTATTTGCCTTTAGCACCAAATGGCCCAGGCTCCATGCAAATCCTTTTGAACTGCCTTGAAGATGTCAAAGCTTGGATGGCTCTGAACTTTTTGAGTTTTAATGAGAGCAAAACAGAGGTGATTGTATTTAGACCTAATAATATTTCATGCAACCTGCTCGTAAATTGTGGTTGGCTAGGGTCTTATATCAAGCAGCATGTGACAAACCTGGAAGTCATTATGTACTCAGATTTTAAATTGAACAAACATATTAGTTCGGTGTAGCAAAAAAGCTTTTTCCAGCTGAGGCAAATAGCAAAGCCAGTTTTGTCAAGACGTGACATGGAGAAGGCAATACATGCCTTCATTTCAACACAGCACGACTACTGTAATGCACTTTATGTTGGAGTCAGCCAAGGGTCTCTTGCTCGTCTTCAGCTCGTTCAAAATGCTGCTGCCCGCCTCTTAACTGGTACCCACAGGCATGAACATGTAACACCTCTCCTGTCTTCTCTTCATTGGCTTCCTGTTCATGACAGAATTAATAAAAGTCCTAACACTGGTTTATAAATGCCTTAATGGTCTTGCTCCCCCATACCTTTCTGACTAACTTCAGCCTCATATTCCTTCATGGACCATCAGATCAGCTGCTGTTGGTTGTCCCAAACTCAAGGCTCAAACGTAGAGGAGAACGAGCCTTTTCAATTATGGCCACAAAACTTTGGAGTGTGCTGCCTTTAAATATTAGACAGGCATTTGTGTTTCCTGTTTTTAAAATGCTTTTTAAAACACACCTTTTTTTCCATAGCGTTCAGACTGGCGTGAGTTGATATGGTTTTTTTTATGTGTTTTATTATGTTTTATGTGAGTGTCATTGGTTTTATCTTGTGTTTTACCCTTTGTTTCTGTGCAGCACTTTGGGCAAACCTTTTGTTTTTAAATGTGCTATATAAATAAATTGGATTTGGATTTTGTTCTTTATGTTCATCTCAAATCAACCTCAGTGTCATTTCTCTTTAGTTCTGATCTCACTGCTGAGCAGCACAACAAACCAAGGTCAGTAACCTTCTTCTTCTTTTTTTCTGTCACACGTTTTGACAATTAAAAGATTTTTTCATTTTAACCCTCACAGCTCGTCTGACTGTGAGTCCCAGCAGCTCTCAGTTCTTTAAAGGAGACTTTGTGTCTCTGAGCTGTGAGGAGGACGACAGCTCTGCTGGATGGACTCTGAGGAGAAACACAAGCAAACAACAGAGGACTCAGTGTGGAGATGGGTGGGGAAGATGGTCTGGTTCTTCCTGTAACATCACTGTTTATCCATGGGACAGTGGAGTTTACTGGTGTGAGTCCAGAGAGGGTCCCATCAGTAACATGGTTAACCTGACAGTCACTGGTAAGCTGAGTGTGTGGAGTTAGTGTTGATGAAGCTGTGTGTAAATGGATGAAATGCTGTAGTTTGTCTCTGTGTTGAGGTGGATCAGTGATCCTGCAGAGTCCTGTCCTCCCTGTGATGGAGGGAGATGACGTCACTCTGCTCTGTAAAACAAAGACCACTCCCTCCAACCTCCCAGCTGCTTTCTATAAAGATGGCTCCCTCATCAGGAAGCAGCCTACAGGTCACATGACCATCCAGCATGTTTCCAGGTCTGATGAAGGCCTCTACAAGTGTGACATCAGCGGTCATGGAGAGTCTCCATCCAGCTGGATCACTGTCACAGGTGACACACTCACCTGTCTGTGTTTCTGCAGCTTTCAACATTCACAATGTGACGACAACTTAATGACTGTGTTTGCTTTATTTTAGACAAACACACCACCACACCTCCACCTACATCCACACCTCCACCTACATCACTCTCTCCTCCTGTTCTCTCTGTGTTGTCATGTGTTGGATCAGTCTGTGTTGTGGTTCTACTGGTGTTACTGGTTCTGCTGGTGAGACGATGTGTTCACAGGAAACCTGAAGGTGAAAATCAGACTTGTTGATTTATAGATTTGCTTTGCAGGGTTTTTATACATTTATTATTATATATGATGCGATTAGATTTATGAGACATTCATTCTCCTCCTCCTTTTTTTTTAGTTATCGTCGAATAGAGTATTTTGTCATTAATTTTGTTTATTTCAGTAAATCAAGAAGAAGTTGCAGAAGATGCCATCAAGTACAGTAACATCAAATTAGCAAATTGTCAACAACAGCCAGGCAAAAGAATCAGAGGTAGTGATGTTTCTCTTTTTGGGGGGGTTTTGGGTATTGGTTCCAAATTTTGTATTTCGATGAACAGGAAACTTTAAAGAAGTATACATATTTTTTAAATGTCAGAAGCTTTGCAAACAATTGACATTGTAGCTTAGTTATCACACTGCATCCACAGATTGGATGGGAGCATCACACAGATTCATTCTACTGTATATAGTATTTTATTTTATTTTATTTTATTCTATTCTTTACAGTTGTGTACAGTATTCTTATTTCTATTCTATTCTTATTGTATTCTAATTTTGCTATATAACTTTTGCACTGTCCACTTCCTGCTGTGATAAAACAAATTTCCCACGTTGGGACTAGGTTATCTTATCTTATCTTATCTTATCTTAGATACAGATAAGATAAGCAGCATCTAGATTAAAGTCCTCAAATAAACTCAGTAAAACAGACTTCTTGGACAGTGTGTTAGTGTAATCAACCACACAGCAGCCATATTATTTGTCAGATAATTACATTATATAAAAGCTCAAACACAGTCCCAAAGTTCGGTTCAGGGACTTTAGGAACTCAGGTGTCAAGAAACCAGAGAAATTGATCACATTGACGCTCTAGATCAGGGTGTTAATGAAGTTTTAATGTCAGGCAATTTGGCACATGTGTCGTAGAAGTTTGACTTTCAGGAGAAAGAAGTTGGATGAGGACATTATGGAGCATGAGAGGGTTAGTCAGAAGTGAAAAATGTTTGTTGTTTTAACAGTAAAAAGAGTTTAAATGTAGACTTTACATCTTTGATGCTGAATATTTTCTAGTTGATTAGTTTCCTTCTTCCAAAATATGTGAGTGTTTGTCTTTAAAGTTTCACACTTTGTTGAAACTTTGAGTGTTGTTGACTGTGTTTTTGTGGTCTGTGAAGAAGAGAAACTAACAGCTCTGAAGTCATTCCTCATCCTGTTTCTCATAACAGAATAATCGAATCAATAAAATAAACCAAAAATAAAATAAAAATAATGATAACTCAATAGAGGACTGTTAATCTAAAAAGAGAAAATACACATAGTCTAGGATTATTAGCACAGTTGACCTTTTAACTGACTTTATTGTTTTATGTCACAACAACATTTTAAATTCTATTTATCTCAGCGATGTCTTTTTAATGTGCAGTTTTGTCAAATGTAAAGTAGAGGTCTAGAAATACAGCACGGTTAAGTTAATTTGACACTCTGATTAGAGCAGTTTGAATAGTGTGGATTTAAAAAAATAAATAAATAAAAACAGAGACTAAAAATTGTTATACTGTGTTGTTGTAAAGCAGCAATAAGCTGTTTGGCCACAGTCTTCTCCAAACCCCCTTGTATCTTGTATTCTTTTCTCAGTCATGAACAACATTTTTGAGACAGTTGATCCAGTAATTCAGTACCAACCCAGAGTAGGCACAGCCTCCCTAATACAGGTTGAAAACCACAGTCTCATGGTAAGTTCCTGAATAAGTTGGAAGTCTGAAATTCTGAAATCCTAGTTGAAAAATATTTGTGGAAAGCTCCCTCAATTCAGATTTCCCTCTCATAAAGGGAAAGCAGCCCGATATAGTCTGAGCCATACTGACACTGATCTCTACACTTGGACTGTTTACTTCGCTAAAGCTCATGGACTCACTCCTCACTATCTGCCTTGCCTCCTCTGGATCTCGGACTTACTCACTCACCCAGCCATCAACTTTGTCCCCCCATAGATCCTGCTGAATTGGATCAATGCCAATGTCTCATTCACTGCATAAAGCTTGATCCTCTTAAACAACTTTTCTACATCTGCTTCTCCCATTCCTTTTTCTTCATGTTCCCATTGCTCTGTATTTCTACATCTGTTACTACGACCATCTTCTTTTGTTTGTCCACCACTACCATGACCGGTTGGTTAGCCAACACCATTTTGTTTGTCTGTGTCTGGAAGATGTTCTGCCGGCCACTTGGTTATGGTGTGGACCCTGCTGTCATGTGCTGTATTCTCTCAGGGGCATCTTACACAGCCTGCACCTGGAGTCTTGTCTGGTGTGATAGACCCCAGTCCAGCAATGTCAGCCATTCATTGGGTTAATCTCTGATGAAGATGAGACAGAGGTAGAGAATTTGTCCACTTAATCTCCTAAGACACAAACGCTTTCATGGCATGCATTTTTAATATCTCTTTGTTAATTGGCTTTATAATGTTGAACAGAACGCTATAAAGTCACAACTGAGTAATGATGTGCAAAACTCTTTATTTGGTGTCTGAACACAGCAGCATTTTCCCCCGAGTACAAAAACAAAATGAGAAACAATAATTGAGCACCTTTGAGGAATATGGCTCATTTGAAAGAACAAAATTTCATACTGGGCTCTAGACAACCCAAAACGTGATGTGCCTATATGTAGACACCAGGTCCTAGGAGGTTAAAACTGAACATCCGTAAAACAGGCACAGACAAGTCCAATCCCCTCTCGGTATAAATGGACGGAAAGGGGATTTCTCTCTCTCTTCAGATTTCTGGACCCCTATATCTCCACCAACCTGAACTGACCCACAACCCTAATAACCTGGTAAAAAAAAAAAAAAAAAAAAGGTAGCAGTGGCTGCACTTCCTCAGTCTTCTCAGGAAGAATACCTGGACCAGAAACTGTGACTGGCCCACTACCGCTTTTCATTGGAGAGCGTGTTCTCCTCCTGCCTGGGTGTTTGGTACGCAGGGGCCACAACAGAGAACAGGAAAAGTGAGCAGAAAGTAATTAACACTCCCCCAACAATAATTGGCTGCCCTCTCCGACACCTGGAGGTGGAGCTCGTTCTGTATCAGGAAACCAGGGCCATCACAGGTGACCCATTGCATCCCGCCCACCCCCTGTTTGACCCACTGCTCTCCAGTTTGTGTCTAAGGACAATCAGGTGAGTCTAGAGTTCCACAAACACCATCTTCCCCTGGACCATTTGGACTGTTACCAAACAGTTAACAGTCTGAACAGTCAGGTCTTCTACTACAGGCCTGGTAGCTTGAGTGTCCTGCAAAGTACAGTTGTTTTTCCTAGGACTGCGCTTTTCTGGACAGAGATGTTGGATGTTGTTTCTGGGATATGCAGGAGCCACTCACCTAGTTTGGGAGTGCTTCAATTTCCACTGAGACCACTATTACCTTTCATGACTACATCATCTTGAGTTCTTCTCTCAGCTCTTGGTACTCAGATTAGATGACTAATTCTCAAACTGTGGTACACGTACCACTGGTGGTACTTGGGCTCTCTCTAGTGGTATGCAAGAAATCTCCTATTTTTAATTTTTTTTTAAGATTAAACAATTTACCATTGTGGAGGTATGCAAAGATGACACGAGAGTTCCCGGGGCTCTCCTGGGAGCCGGAGGCGACCAGAAAATGTCTCCCCGAGTGATTCCTCTAAGAGCAGCCTTTCCTTTTTGCCAGCGGTTGCGGACGCTACAAAGTGCTGGCAGGCTCCTTTCCCTGGGCCAACTGCAAAGCGGCACACAGCACTGTGCTGCAGTCCAAAACACTGATGGTAAAACCACAGCCCTTTTCAGCGGTGTCGCACGGCGTAACCCCAGCCACCATCGATGAGTCGAAGGCCCCGGGGAGTATCAGTAGGGGCGCGGTAGATGCCGTCAAAACTATCGCCTGGATGCTGAAGCTCCTAGTAGCCAGAAGACTATGATCCACTTCTTCTGCGACTGAGCGATAATCCTTCAAGGCCAGCAGCGGGGAGTTGACGAGGCCAGCTCACACTGGTTCTCAGCAACTGTCAGAGGAAGAGGTGAATGAAGAGGAATCTGCCGTTATCCTTCCCTAGCAAGGACAGCGTGTTAGGACAGTAGTACATTAACCAGGCTCGAGAGAGACAGAGACAGGAATTTCTAAGCCCACTCTGAGTCGGAGAAGGAGTAGCACTGCAGCAGAAGTGCCTTGAGAGTGGTGTATTTCCCCTCGATGGGGGGATCCCGCAGGACAGTCATCACACGGCAGGTGGACAGCAGATCCAGCAAGGCCACCACATGATGGTATTTTGTGTCGTCGGCTGAAACCCCACAAAGAGCAAGCTGAGCTTCGACATGCACGAACCATGAAGTAGGGTTGTGAATACGGTGGCCTAAAAGCCTGCAGCTTAACCGCCACTGCAAAAATTAAAACATACAGCTCTGCTTTAACTTGCGACATAAATGAAGATAGAAAACTAAACAGCAGTGACGTTTCTAGAGTTACTGAAGTTTGTCTAGCTGGTATGATGTGCTACATGATCACTAGCAACACAGCTATGTTAGCGTAACATTAGCACAGTGAAGCTGGAGGATGAACGCTAACTTTTTTTCTACTTGATAAAAGTTAATGTGAGGGTTCCCGATAGTTAGAGACAAATGCAATGGCATGGCAGGATGTTGTAAATGGACCAAACTTCAGTCAGGAGAAGAACTGAGATAATCCATCCACATTACGTGATTAGTTATTAATATACTGCTGCATGGGCTGGGCTGTAGTTACATCATAAGGTTTTAAAAACTGAGCTTTGAAATAAACAGTGGTAATAAAAACCGAGAGAGGCAGAGAGTGATCACTGACTGTTTTTATGGGCTTGTTCAGATTAAATAGAACAAGACACAAAGCATTTAAACATGTTAAAACACAATAGCCTCAATAAACTTAGAGTAGTTTGGACCCAGAAGCAGAATTCAACATGTCATCACTTAATGATTGGAAATCCCACCTGCTGTAAATGTTTTAATGTGGTACAGTTGTTATTATTATCATTTTTCACATCCTGTTTATGGCAGTTAAATTAAATAACATTCATCAAATCAATCAATTTCCTGTAGGCTCCTGGTGGAGCATAGGTCTGCAACAACACCACGCCAACGGACTCTCATATAAAATAGTAAATGGCCTGTATTTGTATAGCGCTTTACTTATTCCCTACGGACCTCAAAGCGATTTACACTACATTCAGTCATCCACCCTTTCACACACTTTATAAGAAATCAGCCAGAAATCTATTGCACATGGTCTAATTGCACATTTCAGCTATTGCACAGTCTATTGCAAAGTGATGAACACTACAGCTTCATTTCCCCACCCTCCTTGTCCTCCTGTTTCCCTTCACCTTCCCCTCCAGCGAGGAGTAAAACAGTTTGATGGTGTGTGGGACAAAGGAGTTTTTAGGTCTGTTGGTGCTAGACTTGGGGAGAAGCAACCTGTTGCTAAGCAGACTCCTCTTATGCAGTGGATACAGAGGATGCCCAGGCTTCCACTTCCCGAGCTCTAATGTTCCTTTTTGCTATCACTTGATGTAGGTACATCAATTCCAATGGCCGTCTTCCTCTGTTTGTCCACCACTGCTATGCATAGTTGGTTAGCCACCACCATTTTGTCTGTGTGTATCTGGAAGTCCCACGGGACCTTGCCTTGGTCATTCTCGAACACCCTGAGGGGTGTGTCCATTTTTTTCTTGGGGTTTCCAGACCATACTCAGCACAGATGTTCCTATACAGTATGCCAGCTACTTGGTTATGGTGTTCCATGTATGCCCTGCCTGTTAGCATCTTGTGCCCTGCTGTTGTATACTGATTATGTCAGTGTGATCTGTGCTGGGATCCTAAATAACAGATGGTATAGGGGGTCAGGTCAGGGGTTCAGAATATATTAACCAAGCCTCCCTTGAATCTTAGAGAAAGTGAGATGAAGCTTGAATGTCACCTGGATTGACAAGGTTCGCATAATCACTTATATAGCGAGAGTTTTGTTCAAATTTGGCATATCTGGAGTTTTCTCTATGTCACATGTGGCCTTAACTACTCACACAGGCTGCTCTTTAAATGGGCCATATTGTGTTGTGTTGTGTCTTTTGGCAGTGCCAGAACTAAGCAATGACTCCAAATAGCTAAAATTGAGATTATTTATTGGCAGCGTGAATTTGTTGTTAATCCTGTTTAAATAGACAAACTAAACAGAACAAAGGTTCTTTAATACAATAAATCATTCTGATTTCTGCATTTAAAACTATGGCAGCTACTTTCTTTGACATGTAGTCTAACACTAAAGAGACTTCCCACCAGAGTTTATTGGTTTGGCCAGCACTTGTCTTTATGCTGTGAGAAGTGTTCACTTTGTGCTTTGTGGTGAAATGTGTGAGTCTGAACTGAAAGAAGATGGCAGGTTTGTGGTCGTCTGAGCCCTCTTGTTAGCTTGTTAGCCAGTTCTTTGTTCTTTGTTTCACAGCAGAGGTGTTAAGAGGTTGGAGGGAAAAAAAACTGTGAAAACCTCCTGCTATCAACAACTATCACTTAATGTCACCTTAAACAGAATTAAAGATGCTTTGCCAGAGCTCAAGTGTAATACTATTACATTACTGTAGTTGTTGTAGCTTTGGTAATTTATGTTTTTCATTCTACAGAGAGTGATCCACCTGTAATCTACTCGGCAGTGAGAACTGAAGACATCAGTTATGGACAAATAACTATCAGACCAAAGAGGACCAGAGGTACAGCAGCTCTTTAACTTTTACTTTAGAGTAATGATAGCTACTTTTAGTTTTAATGCAAAGCTAATTATGTTCTCACTTGAGCTCAAGCTTCTGATCTCACTATGCAAGAGACAAAAAACAAAAAAGAGCTGAAAGCTCTTCACCAAAGCCCCTTTTCCATTAAGACCTACTCGGCTGAGCTTTCTATGGTTTTCATGATTTTCCATTAGCTCATAGTACGTGGTACCCAGCAAAGAGAGAATTGACTACAAAAAAACAAAGTCTGACAAAAAGCCACAGACTGAGTAGCAGTTGTCACCTGTGAATGTGGCTCAGGTGGTAGAGCAGATCAGCTATTGATTGGAAGGTTGGTGGTTCGACCCATCTGCATGCTACATATTCTTGGGCAAGATACTAACCCCAAGTTGTGTTCATCAGAGTGTGAATGTTGGTTAGTTTACACTTGGGTTTAGAGGTGCTTGTATGAGTAGGTGTGAATGGGTTGAGTGAGGCATCTTGTATACAGGGCTTTGAGTACTCCGGGAGAGTAGAAAAGTGCGATTTAAGAATCAGTCCATTTACCTCGACCCTCTTTGTTATGGCATTTATGTCATTTATTAATAAAAGGCTCTATAAAGCTTGAGCCTTTTTGCAGTCGCCTTGGATCGCTTGGAATGGGGTGGGATCGATACTTTTATTGAGGTTACATGAGTATACATAGGTTCATTAACATATAACATAACAACAGACGTCTATATACAAACAAAGAGTCCCTTGCCAGTGCGTTGTGTAAGTGTGTGTGTGTGTGTGGGGGGGGGTGGGGGGGGTGGGTGGGGTCTTTACCATATATCAGTAAGAGCAGATATAACCTCTCTCCTGTCCTTAACTTTTGTGTGCATGCCAGAGCCCTCTGGGAGGCACACTGAGTTTCCACAGACTCCTAAGGATAAAACCTCTACCAACATGACATTGATTATAAAACTCTAAGCATATATGAGTAGATATTTCTAAGCATAAATGACAATCAACAATACAAATCTAACAGGACCCATAATATCAGGTTGTATTTTACTCACATGTGAAGCAACAGTTTAAGAAATGCATTAATAATCTTCTAGTTTTCTGCTTCTAAGTTCAGCTAAATGAAATATATTTTCAAACCAGATAGTTACTCAGCTGTCAAGTTAAGATGAGAGATGGACCATAGATAGGTCAATATTATCACAGGGCATTTGATAAGAATGAAATTCAGCTAAATCTTGTGATAAAGTCACTAAAGATGCAACAGCGAGGTTGTCATAGTGAGCAGTCTGGCAGGCAAGGGTAGGACCCAAACGCAGGAGTCAAAGAAAAGATTAATTTAAAGAGGCAACTTTTGTTTGCTTTGATAATTAACTAAAACAAAGTAAAAAAAACAAAACAAAACTGCACACCAGTGATAGCCCATTTGAAAGTAAAGCTCCAGTGCATGTGTCCACACACTGCTTCAGAAACACTGTGCCGAGGCTTGGTTTGTCCAAACAGAGTCACCTGACATCTGAAGCTTCATTCGGCAAGTCACTGCTTCAGTACCCGATTCACTGGTTTATAAGGAATTGAATCATTGGTGGTATTTGTGTGAGAGATAGCGAAACCAGTGTGTCACATAATTAGAGACATGGACTCAGGAAGAGAGGACACGCTGCCTGTTCCTAAATAAAAAAACAGTTCATCAGAATTCTGCTCCCAGGTCTAAAATGTACATAAGAAATAGACTATAAATATATAAAAGTTATAGTATATCATATATAAAAGTATCTTTCGACTGAATAATGACATAATCATGTAGAGGCAGGGACCTCACACCACAAGACAGGGGTCGGCAACCTTTCTGATGATGAGTGCCATCTAAAATTTCCTCAGAGGTCACTGTGCCATATGATTGCATTAGCAATAAATTTAATAACACCATATTAACAGTTGCACACTATATAGAATAACTTCATAGAATTCCATTTGTTCGCAGATGTTGGCAGCTGTCAGCGAATAGTTATCAGCTATTTTGAAACAAAAAAAGACTTTTTATCCATAACAAGAACTCCACAACAGCAAATGAACTGTACAACAGAAAATACAAATGCTATTTATGGTCTCCTCACAACAATGATAAGAAAAATAAACTGGGCCAATGTGACATGTTAGAGATACATGTTAATGTGATCTCTGGTCTCCCACTCAGAGACACAGGTCTCCGAGTGTCCAGCATTCAGACGGCTACCTGAGGACACTCATGTGAGAGAAAATCTGCTCACACAGATATGTAGAGCCAAATACTGTCAATAAGGCCTCTGCAATGTTCTGAAGACAGTTACACTGGTCAGGTAGTGATGTCCAGCAGGTGAAAATGCAGCTCCATGAACACGCACAGCTGTGGATTCCAGCTGCGTTCGTCTTCCTACAAACTTTGACCCCCACAGAGTCGAGCTTTTCAGTTCAATCAGTTGCATTTCGATGTCCTCTGTGTCCAGCCAGTTAAAGAGAGACAAATCCAGCTGCTCATTAAACCTTTCTGGTTTGATCAGCAAAGAAAACATTGGTCCACCTGAAAGTCCCGAAAACACATTGTGAATTCTGTCTCGAGTCTATGGATTTCCGTGGTGCTGATGCTGCGCTGAGCGGACAGCTCCTGAATCATTTGAAGTGTTGGAATGTGGAAATTTCAACATCCCTTGAAAAAACTGCCAACTAGCAACGTCCCTCTCACCGGTAGGCTACGTTATTTTAGCCAATTACAAGTTGAATATTGTAGTTGGGGTTGTTAGCTAAGATACCATCATTAAGAAGCGGCACAACTAATGTGTCTATGTGAGCTAATTTGCAATGTTCACCGCTGGTCCGGCCATTTATTTTGTAATGCACCTTCTCAGATTAATTTACTGCCTGTCATGCCATCAGGTAATCCTTCCCCCGTTCTATAAGGTTGTGATGTACATTGCTATAGTTTTTTTATTAGTAAAAAACATCAAAAAGTCAGAAGCGCATGGAGAACACACAAGGAAGGTTTCCGTCAATGATTTATTATTAAAATTGACATAAGGCAGTCCTACTTAAAAGGGCCAGATCTAGTAATGTGGATGAAGTTTTGAGATGTCTTTAAGTCTCACTTTTCAGTCTGTCTGGAAGCAGCATTTTTTTTCTAATGTAATCTAATGAAGTTAATAAGCTTATTGATATAAAGGTGTGAGTTTCATGGATGATGAATTAAGAAGCAGTTAAAGTGTGTGTGGATTATGGAAACTCAGTGATTTGAAGCTGAGCTGGTTCTCATGCAGTCAAGTTTGAACTGCTTGTAATCATGTTTCCTGTTGTTTGAACTGTTTGTGTTTGTGTTCAGACTTTAAACCAGAGCCAGACGTCGTCTACTCTTCACTGAAGTAGTCCACCAGTCCAACCACTTATATCCAGCTGCTGGTCTCTAACTGGTCCATCACAGCAAAAAATCCTGGCACAACTTCACCTGCTTCCAAGGTGCATGGAGAAGATGAAAGAATTAAAAAAGCAGGAACTCCAACAACACTTGAGAAACGAAGAACAGCTTTAATAATTGACCAACGCGTTTCGGCTTGTGGCCTTCATCAGGGTCATGACCCTGATGAAGCTGTTCTTCGTTTCTCAAGTGTTGCTGGTCTCTAACTGGTCCATCCCAGAACCTCAGATCAATGTGTTCAAAAGATTTTTTTTTTTCATGTTTTATGTATTTTTAATCACTTAATTAGACTTTACCTATATTGACTGTACCTTTAAAAGTTTAGCTTTTTTCAACATAAACAGTCAGAAAATACATATTAAAATGTTTAAAATATTTTAAATAATTTTAAATTTTACATTTTGTTTGTTTGTTCTTGTTCACACAGCATAGATGTGGTTTCTGTGCAGGACTAAAATAGTTTTGTTCTCATTTGTTTTTCTGTGGTTCTGTGGGTTTCACCAAAGTGTCAGATGGGATATTTATCTCTTCCAATTTGGTTGTGGCTAACCAATGCATGCCCCTGTTTAACACAGAAAACAATCCAACAGAATAAACATTAACCTACAACACCAGCAGCTTTTTAGTGAGTACTGAAGCTGAACAGAAAAGCTTTAGTACTGACTGTATGAAGAGTTTTAATTTCTTTATTTCCGTAATGAGCTGGAAATCAACCAACAGATGCAGGGATGGAAAATTGTTTCATTTTCATTAATTAATTGTTTAATAAGAAAATTCTACATTAGCAGCTTTAAAATGGGAATATTTACCTTTTTGTTGTTGTTGTTGTTTTAATGATTTGAAACTTCTAATTTGTTTGTCTGCTACTCAGTCAAAATAAAGTGATTTCAGTATATTATCTTGGACTGTATTAAAATTATATAAGCACGGGGGAGAGTAACCTGGTTATATTAGTAGATAGTAATTGTTTGGTCATCTATTTATTGAAAAGCTGTTTTATTGATTGCTCCTTCTTCAGGGAAACATTTATAGTGTCTTCGTCAGTAGTTTAAGATCAGAACAGAAACCTGAACTGTTTTAGTGTCTGATAAATTACAAACTTGAACATGTGACTCAGACTGGATCACATCTCCTGAACAAGCTCAGAGACAATCTTGCATTAACCCTCTCAGTCAAGCTTGATAGACGAGTCTTGTATATTGTCTGCTGCCATCTACTGGTGAAACTGGCTGTTACATCAGGCTTCAGTGTTAAGATTTTAACCTCTTAACGTCCACCAGTTTGGATAAGTAGGTTATATTTTACTCACATCACATTCATTTCATTATCATCAGTGATCATTTAAATTCTTAACGGCTTCAAGTAATAATAATTTATTTGTGTGTTTTGTTTTGTTTTTTTTGTTTGTTTGTTTGTTTATTTTTTCAAGATATTGCTGTTGTTGTGTCGATGTATTGTGTTGTTGTTTGGGTTATTGAAAGTCCCCAAGTGTGGGATTCCACATGCTGCCAGAGGAAGACAACTAGCATTTTATTAGGAAGAGTACAACATCGGCCTCCTGTTTCTTTTAATAAACTATTGAAAGCATCATTTAAACAACAACACCTCCCTCTCATGATCTAATATATATCGCACAGATGTGAGTGTAATGTTCCCTTTTCACCTAATAGTGGCAGTTACTATTACTATTATTATTATAAGTTATTACTTACTGATATCAATGGTTAAGCACTACTGTGAAAGTATTTTATTAAAAAGTCAATTGCCTTCCTGTGGGCGTGTCGGCACATTATGTTCAAAATGCCAGGCATTGTTTCTTCCACATTTTCTGTATGTTTTAAGTGATATTTATTTACAGATATTATTTTTCTATTGCTAGAAATATTTTTATTTCCAAAATATGAGAGTCTTAAATGTACAATATTTTTAACCCTTGTTAAAAAACTTGTCAAAATCTGTCATGGTGAGCTGACAAGGGTAGGACCCAAACACAGGAGACAGACAAAAGATGAACTTAAAGAGGCATCTTTTATTTGCTTTAATACTTGACTGAAACAAAGTACAAAAATAAAACAAAAAATGCTAAAAGAAGCAAATAAAGACCCTGACAACTAAAACACTTATAACTGGGAGACCGTGAAACAGACACACAGCTACTGTGAAGGATGTGACAATGAAGTGAAGGAGACTGAAGACTTAAATACACGTGCAGGATAGTGAACAGAATAGGCGGGAACACAGCTGGGACTAAACAGACACAACCAGACAGGGAGGAAGCAAAAGTGAATACACTAGCACAAGATGCGGGACTATCAAAATAAAACAGGAAGTAAGACAAATACATAGACACAGACACAGGTTTAAGACAGACTGGGCAGACAGAGAGGGAACATGGAACACGGAGGCAAGAGCAACTAAATGCTGTTATGATTTGGCGCTATATAAATAAAATTGAATTGAATTAAATGAGAAACATGGAACAGAAGGAAAGCACAGTGATGGAAAACTAAAGACTAGAAACTACATTCAAAAAAATGAATGAGGTGGATTGTTCAGTGTATATTAATTATTTATTTTCATTTTACTTAAAATATATGTTTTTGTTAAGTTAACATGTGTTTTTCTAATCAAGTCTATGTAATTGTGTCTATTATTCA
Organism: Oreochromis aureus; assembly: GCF_013358895.1. Classification (NCBI taxonomy): domain Eukaryota; kingdom Metazoa; phylum Chordata; class Actinopteri; order Cichliformes; family Cichlidae; genus Oreochromis; species Oreochromis aureus. Next base: position 65,548,092 of record NC_052944.1, read on the forward strand.
CTGTACATAATACTAATGTGTTACTTGATGGCATAACATTTAAGTTAAGTCAATTAGGATCGATATACTTTGTATATCCACTAGGTGGCAGTAATGCAAAAACAGTTGTAATGAAACCGCGAAGAACAACAAGGTTTCACGGCTTGGGCCTGCTCATGAGCAAGACTTCAAATTTAACTTAAAAACGTTGTTTTGGCGCCAAGCTGCTGTTTCTTTGAGAGGTAAGACCACTTTTTTCTTTGACTGTGTTGTGTAGTATCTACATGTCGAGCATGGTTATATTTTGCGTTTGTCTTATAAGACATGTTATATCGTTTGCGTGCGCTTGTTCTACATTAGTTTTACTGGGTCCTGGACATGCTTAACATGCTTATTTTGTGGACTGTGTAAGAAACATTTTTATTGTTTTTGGTTTTATTAAGGGATTAGCTACAGGGGTTCATGAGGTTATTTTTTCATTTGCTTTCTTGGGATTCCTTTACTGTAATCCGAGAGTCATAAATAGGATAGCATAAAGTGACATTTAAAATCCAAAAAGTCGAGGGCGAAAGCCACTGTGACACCATTGTTATGCTCTATCAGTAATCTGTATTATGTAAAAATGGTCTGTAAATACAGCATGTTTCCTAGCGGAGTTATACATATCAGCATAGTTATAAATTACAGTTTGTTAAATCACACACTTACTTTTTTAAATAAAATTATTCACGACATGTGAGTGGACAGACAATGGAGGCCGACAGACCTGGTGATAATTGCTTCTATAGAAAGTTAGCACATGGCAGTGTCAATCTCTTGCTTTTCTTCGGAGTAGTATTTTATTTAGTTGTAATTCAATCAATAATTTGCTTCTTGAAATTAAGTAATGAATTTCTTGTTTTACTTTATAAATTTCAGATCCTGGCCTTTACCTGCTCCCTCCTATACTGATGTGGTGTATGTGGTACTGCTGAGCTTGTATGTGGTATGTGAACTGTTATACTTTTAAAAACAAAACTATTTTATAAGTTAATTTTCCTTTAGTGACGCATCCCATGCCCCTGTTATTTCTTCTCCAGATCTGAACCATTGTAAAGGTTGCAGTTCAAGGGCCTGAGTTATGAAATTCTTTTCAGATCAGCTGTGATCAATATTTTTTGGAACTTGATAAATAACAATAAAAGCTGTAATGGCTCCATTAGCATTTTGTGTAAATGTTTGTGTTAAAATTATAGCTTTAATGAGGTCTTTCTACATTAGTTTCAGTTATAAAGTATGTATATGTGTACATATAGTATGTATATTTACAGTAACGTATGTTGTGTTTGTTGACATGTTTTCAGGTGGAAGCAGAATTTGTGAGGATTACTACTGCTCCACTTGTTCCAAGGCTTTTTGCACAACTTGACCAATACACTGACCAGCTCATAAAAGTCTTCAAGAAAAAAGGAGGCGCTGCAGTGAAGTAAATTAGACAAATTTTGGCCCCAGCCACAAATGTGCGTTATTCTGTTGGTAGCAAAATATTATGGCTAATAAGATCACTTTCAAATTTAAACAGCTAGTGTATGGTAGCTGCACAGTGTACTTACATTTATATTAAGCAAGACAAAGTTTGGTACTCAAAACTTTGGAAAATTAAAATGACCTAAACATAAGTAAAATCTGATCCCTCAATTTCAGATTAAACCATAAGTGAATGTTTTTATGTTAAAGATCAGTTTTTGAATGCAAAAAAGATGATGTATTAGTTTGTTTATACCTCCATTATGGACATATATAATGTGGTGGAAACCCTACCCAACAGGTTAACTATTCATGTCCATGTGATGATTAGTTGGTCTTGTGTATATGTCCATCTGTGCAGTGAATATGTCATTCATTTTGCGTATAATGTGAGTTTGTGTCATCCTAAAGTATTTCTGTTTTCTCTTCCTGTATCTCTGCCACTCTCTACAGAAGGAAACTATTGAAAAGGGGAGGGAGTGTGTCCTCAGGGCACTACCTTTCTACCTGAATGAAGACCCAACCATCCTCTTCAAAGAATAATTGGTTGGTAATTTTAGTTTAGTTTTTTATCTGTATTAAACCAAATTTTGAATAACTAATGTTGTTGCATGTTGTAATGTTGTTGTTGTTGTAATTTGCATGGAACCTGTTTAAATGTTTTGGGGAATCTTCTTGTATACCCAAACTATTTATATTTATTGTTGAATCTGTAGTCTAAAATAGTAGCGCACTGGGGTGCATGTTCCTAATATTGTGTTTACTTCATTAAAGGGTAGCTTTGGCTCTTTTTTTTTCTTTTCTTTTTTTTTATTTAACTGGATGCCATTTTCTTTGTTTTTTTGTGTCTAAGCTACAGCTACAGCTGTTCAGAGGAGCTGGAACAAATTACCCTTGCTGTCTTCACCATCGAAAAAGCTGATGTCAGCACTCCTCCAGCCGATGTGGGTATAACCATCTAGGGTGTTCTGCATGACCTGGAAAACATGGCCTTTGAAGTACTTCAGAAGCTCTTCCTTCATCTGTATGTCAGCAGACTCTTGACCAAGGTACAGATGCTCAAGAATAAACTGAATGAATAAGCCAACCCTTAATTTGGATGATGAATGTTCTGTCAGATGGACAGAAGTTTTTCAGAGGCTGAATGGGAATAAAATGGTAATTTGTTGAAAATGACAGATAAAGGAAAATTACATTTAAGAGAAATTTTGAAAAGTTTGTAAACTACTACAATTTGAGAGATTTTACTCTTGTGGGTGGAGGGGGGGCTAGTAAGAGACAATCAAAAGTATTGAGATTTAAAGGATTTAATTGAGAGATGATACTGCACCAGAAATGTTGAAGGGTGGTGTGTATATTAGCGTTCAAGGTATATTGTTATGAGGTGGAAATATGTTCATATTCTGTTTGTGTTACATTGTGTGCATTGTAAAGGTGATTGCAATACATACTAAGAATAAGGGTAAGTTAGGAATGCAGGATGAATGTATATTTTGCGGACTTTTAAAGACGAACAATTGTTTCCATGTTAAAATGTTTACAACCCAAGTTTCTTGCCCAAACACTGGTAAAATAAACGTTGAGTGTGGCAAGTGTTAAATGGTTACTGTTGTGCTGTTGCAAAAAAACTGAACGCTGACAAGCTGTTTTATTGTTAGACCATAATGCTGGCATGCTTTATTTAAGTTTTATTTGGGATGGTGATATAATTTTCTTTGATTGCTAATATCAGTGGACTATTTATCATTATTATTATTATTATTATTATTATTATTGTTATTACAACATTATTTTTATTTTAACTGTGGCTGTTGAGGTGGACACTTCACTTTGCATTGTTAAAGGAAAGCACTTCATTGGCGTTGTGTTACTGGACTGACCCTAAGCAATCATTGCAAATAGCAACTTTGCTATCCATTTTAGACACTAAAAGAAAAAACACTCCACAGACCTTACTAGCATCACATGTGCGTAACTCAAGTGTCATCTTATCAACATGTTATGTGGTCTTCAATGTTTTTTTCTTCTATTTCTGGCAGATACAGACATTTAATTTAAAGTCTTGATGTTGCATCTGTCTACATACTGTTAGTTACTAACCCTAATGACCTGTTGTGTTTTATTTTGGACTGGGTTTACACAAATGCTCACTGAATGTGTTGGCAATAAAAAAAATTTAAAAAAATAAGTTGGATGTACTTAATTCATTTGTGTGGAACCTGTTGACAAAATAGATTTATGTAAAACTAATTAGTAAAGCACAAGGTGGCTGAAAATATAATATTTGAATTAATCTAACTTAAATTGAACATTTTACTGCCCCAAATAAGAAATGTGTTGAAGTAACTAATCTAAACTATCTAACCTGTAAATATATCATTTATGTTCATACAACATAATTTGATTTAGGTAGTCTTAAATATCTCTTGTTAATGTTAAGTAGTTTTTTAAAATTAGATGAACTAAAGATTTTTGCTTTAAACTAACACAATGCAATTTCGTGGAACCTGTTGACAAAATAATTTTAATTAAAGTCAACGTTTCATTTTTTTGAGTGTATAAATGTAACATAAGCAGAAAACAATTAAGAACCAAAACCACAAATGACAGTAAATCACTGGGTGACCCAGTGTTCATGACATATTCTGTGTTCCTTGCAGTGGACAACAGGAATTACTACCTTTCCTTTGGAACCTCTGCCCATATTTAAAACAGAGAAATGGAAAAGGGTTTTTTTTAGAGTTGAAGAGGCGGTCCAGACATTAGAGGAAGGAAGGTGACAGCTTGGAGGAGGTGATACCAGCTTTCAAGGACACAATAATGTAATGACTGTGTTTGCTTTATTTTAGAGAAACACACCACCACACCTCCAACCTCTATCCTTGAATATCCACCTGCAGTGAGAACATCAGAGCAAACAGGCTCAGAGGTATGTCTGTGCTTCATTTAGTGTAAAGAAAATAAATCTGTTCCCTGAGAGGTTAACCTGTTCCTTTAAAGTGGTCAGGAAGTGTATCAACAACATGAGCAGGAGTCAAGGGCTGAACTAAAACCTAACTGATCCTTGACTGATAATTATGAAGCATCGCTAGCACATCACTACACTATAATGAAACTATATCCTATACACCAGCCTATTTTGAGGTTTTATTTTTGAGACAAAATGAAACTTTTACACAGAAGACAAAAACGATTTTTCATCCAGCTGAGAGATTTTGAAGAGGTTTTTTTTTTTTTGGAAAAAAAAAAGGTTGATAAACTGACAGGTATGGAACGCCAGGACTGCCATAATGAATTAATTAAATACACCATTAAATAATGAATTAAAAGTGGCAATAATTAATTAAAATTGGAATTAATTAATTAAATAAATAGTTATGACACATGTAATTAATTAATTATTGACACATTTAATTAATTAATTATTGACACATTTAATTAATTATTTCATGATATATTTATTTATTTCATTTTGGCAGTCCTGGCGCCTGGCTCTCATCTTGAATTAATTTTATCTGTCAGCCTCACCCATCAAACTCAGGGGGCGGGGTTAACGCTGATCGACTCAAAACCATTGCTTTGGCCTGGTGGCCATTGTTTTTAGCCCACAACAACTGGCAGAACTGAATTTTGAAAAACCCTGTTTGTGTGTCACCAAATACAGTTTTAATATTTTTTTAGCCGAGAATGTAGTGGTTTAATCTTCATATGTCTGGTCGGTTTGTCAAGATACAGCCTCTTTGCAAAAGTGTTTCGATGATTTCGGAGATGTCTGCCCAGTCTCATGGCAAAGCGTGGGATAGACCCGCTCGCCTCGCAAGCAAACGAGCTGTTACCACCGACAAAGCGCAGGCCCCGGTACACAGCTGTAATAATTCCCGCTGACACTGACTTCTTTTACTGAGGTTATATTTATCGGGGTTTTATTTCCTGATGTTCGTATGTGTCCTACGTGTTTCAGTCGCCAATTCTGAATTATAACTAACATTAAAAACATGTTTAAGGAGGAGAGAGAGCAAATAAATTCGATTAACAGCTGATCTTTGGGTTTTTGTTCAGTAATCTGCGTGACCTGCGTATAATCGCAGAAGAGAGATAACGTGGGTGTTTCTTTCATGTAGTAACTGCTGGCTTTAACTGTACAAAGGTTGTTTGACACTATGAAACACATACAGACTTCATGATGTTCGGCTAATATTTTTATTGTGAATATTAATCATGAGGGTAAACGGCCCTGTACACCACGGAGCGAGGTCAGCATATATTTGATGATTGTCAGCACAAAGAGGGAGAGAGAGGAACAGAGAGGGAGAGAGAGGAACAGAGAGAGAGAGAGAGGAACAGAGAGGGAGAGAGAGGAACAGAGAGGGAGATGGAGAATGAGGACAGAACAGAGATGAACAAGAGCAGGTGAGACACACATGTTAGTCAAATGATTGTTTACCAAAAGTATCACCGTATCATAGGTACTCATGTATCTCGTACCATTAAGTTATGCAGGCTTGTTTGCACAACAAGGCTAAATAATTATATAAACTTTTCTAAATAGTGGACTTTGGTAGAATTAAAAAATAAGTGTAGTGCAGGTCTATGATGATTTTTAGTGCTACTATCATCTAGTTCTGATTCTAGTTCTGTCTTGGTTAAGTCCTAAGTAGTCCTGATTTTGAACTGTTGTAGTCCTGTTTTAATTCTGGATCAGTTCTGGGTCTGGTTGACCCCCCCCCCCCCGCGCAATCCCACATGCATACTACCCTTTAGGGCTAAGCCCCGGGTGTTTGAAATGTCTGCCTCCGCCTCTGATTCTAACTCTACAATCTGAATGTTGCAGCAGAAATTAAAACTCATCCAAGAAGCCAAAAAAATTCCAATCTTCTAATGTCCAGTTTTGGTGAGTTTGTGTGAATTGCAGCTTCAGTTTGCATTTCTCAGGGGGAAAGAGTATCACCCAGTGTGATCTTCTGCTGCAGTAACCCATCTGCTATACATTTAAATGTGTTGTGTATTCCGAAATGCTCTTCTGCATGCCCTGATCGTAACAAGAGGTTATTTAAGTTACTGTTGTCTTCGTATCAGCTTGAGACAGTCTGGCCTTTCTCCTGTATATAGAGTTGTATATATAGAGTATATAGAGTTTTTCATTCAGAGAACAGCTGCTCTATTTCCTCTTTGTCAGACTCTTCTCTGTAAACCCAGGAGAGAAATCCCAGCAGATCAGCAGCTTCTGAAACAGACAGCTGGTCTGGCACCAACAACCGTTCAGGGTCACCCGTATCACCTTTCTTCACCATTACAATGAGAACACAAATCCATGAAGAAAAAAAGATTTATGAAACACATTTCAGTGCAAATAAAACATCTTCATGTTCCCTCGATGGTCTTGGTGTCAGAAATGAAATAAAAACAAACATTTTAAGGATAACAGACAAACAGGAAACAGCTGATTGCAGACACAGCTTTAGTTACTTATTGAAATTCACAAAATCATTTTGTTGTTTTTGAAAGAGTTTAATGTCAATACAAAGTCAATCTCAGCAGATAGTGCACTTACAAAAACTGTGAACCACTGATATAAATAAGACTATTTTGGTGTCACTCAGCTCTTTATTTTCTGTCCTTTAAGCAAATTTCTATATACGTGACTTTCAATCTGTTTCTTGTTAAACACAGACCACCAGATTCCAGTAATGTATTGCTGACAGGGCACTAACCATTAAATCCTTTTTTCTTTTTTTTCTTTTTTTTAAGACAGTGCAATAATAAAGCTGATCTTTGTTAGCTTCTTTTTTTGCTGCCGTGTGCTCTCAGAGACAAACAGCCTACAGATGTAGCTGGTCTGAGCTCCATGAGCTGTAAAAAGTACTGCCAGCAGAATAAAATCAAACAAAAACAGTTTATTCTCTGCAGCACAAACTACGTGTAATGTGGTTCATCATAAGTTACTAAGCTGATCTCCACATATCTGTGTGAAATCTGAGATCTCAGTCAGCGCCTTCTCTTTCTGTTATTTAACCTGAGGAGGTTTAAAACAGAAGTTTTGTTTTCAGCACATATAGCAGCTACAGAAGGAGCAGCACCTGACCCACATAACATATAAAGACTTTTAAAAAATTACTTCTTTTTTTTTTTGCTAATGCTTTGGGGTACTGTTCATATTTTAGATCAGGATCCATTCTCAAAAACCAAAATTTTGTTCCAGTGAGTCTCAAGCTTTGTTACGTTTATTTGAGAAAAAAAATAAAAGCTTGTTGATCAGTGTAATCAGTCACTCAGGAGGAGGAGAGAAACAACGTCCTGTGGATTAGAAACCTCTCTGTGTGATAGTTTTAATCACGGCATGATGACATTGCTATGTCAGCCTTTCCTTACTGGAACTTCTTTCAGCCACACTCATTTCTTTAACTCTGTACAGGAAACTTGTTTCATGTAAGTATAATCAGCTCTGCTGCTGCTCGGTGGTCTCCATCCTTCTGTCCCAAATGGCTTCTTTCAAATTCTTCCTCTTTTTGTCTCTAATCTCAGACTTAACAGGTGAGCAAAATGAACATTTTTATTCATGTTTTAATTCCTTGCTTAGTCCCATGTGATCCATTTAACTGGTTAACTCTAAACCCCAAACCAGGAAATAATAGTTTATAATTGTGATGTCTTCAGCTTTTCAGCAGGATGTTCAGGTGAAGCTTGGAGATGACGTCACTCTCCAGTGTCAGGTTTCCACAGATGAAATAATCTCAGTGCTGAAGTGGAGCAGAGCTGACCTGAACACAGACGGCTACGTCTACTTCTACAGGAACAAACGCTCCTATGAAAACTACCAACATCCATCTTTTCATGGTCGAGTGAAGCTGAGGGACCCGGAGATGAAGGATGGAGACGTTTCTCTGATCCTGAAGAAAGTCACGTTTAATGACACTGGGATTTATGAGTGTCACGTAGCAGTGAGGAACCCTGTGAGAAGTAAAAGAGTTCACACTGAGATCAGTCGCTTCATCAACCTCACAGTCACAGGTGAGTTTGTGGAGCTCACACTCAGGAGTTAAAGGTCTGATATCATCAAATGTAAACTAAAAACTTCCTCCCAGCTTTATGATCCAGTTAGAATTCTCTCCTCTTGTCCTGGTGAGTGTGTAACCCCCCCCAGCTCCCCCAGCACAGCGTGCTGCTGAAACAGGTGTTAATCATGTTTCTGTGGTTGGGAAGCAGCCGGCTGTTAAATATTTGAATATTTCTTTTTACTGCTCCCATGTTTGTTCGTTTTTTTCTGATGAGGAACTGAAGCTGTTCTCTCCATAGCATCATTTGCAGACACACAAACTTCCAGGTGAACTGCTGCTTTGGTGCCTCACAGTTTCTTACTGCCTATTTTTCTGCAGGTGAAACACATGAAAGCGTGTCAGAGAAACGAGTCGTGGAAAGAGGAGACGCAGATGAAAACATGGATGGTACTGAAAGGGTCGGAGCTCCATCTCTTCAGGTTGTTGTTCCTGTTGTTGTTGTTGTTGTTGTTGTTGTTGTTGTTGTTGTTGCTCTTTTTGCCGTTGGTTTTGTGACACACCAACAAACTTGTCAACATAAGAAGCAACGTCCAGTCAAGCTTCCTACTGAGGACTCAGATGAAGGACTATGAAGCTGCAGAAATGTATAAACTTTCTTGATGAAAACTAAAGCACTGACATTAACTCCTTTTATAAAATGTATGTATATACAGATCTTAATAAATTTGTTAGACCACATCATAAAAACAGAAAACACACACAGCATTTTAATACGAACTCAGTGAATTTTAAAAAATACTCTTCAGACTAAATTTACATTTTAAACTCAAACCTAAACCTGTACACTGTAATTATATCATATAAATAATAATAATAATTATGTTTGCATGAAAACAATTTCTCAACAAAGAGATTTCTGGTGGACAGAAACATATAATAAATGATTTTAGTAATCAAACTGCAGCACTTCACATTAAACTCCATCTTTCACAGCAGTGTCAGTTTTATTAATGTAGCAGATTTTTGGAGTCTGTTACTGAATGTTTGCACAGATTTGACTGACCTCAGGTCAGCATGCAGCTTGTTCACAAGAATGGGACCACGGTCACTGAATGCACCTTCAGCACATTTACATCTAATACTGGGAACAGTTAAACAATCTGAAGCCCTGACTGTAAATCCATTTATAAACAAACTGCAGGCCATGATTTCTAGTCTACTTCTCCTTTTCTGGATTGAGTCAGGAAGAATTAACTTCCTTGTTTTCTTTTATTTACTTTTATTAATGTGAAATCATTTAGGGAAAAAAGTTATGCAGCAATAGTTCAATCAACATCCATAATTAAGCACCAACCTTTAGTTTAAAAGGTTGCAGAGATTTGATTCATTGTTTTCACACACAGAGTCCACACTTAAATGATCTTTGGGATGTTCTGGAGAAGACTGTTTGATTCTCCAGTTATCAATACTTTACATATAATTACTGAAATTTATGCCTCATCAAATGTTTCCCTTCATCAAAGTTAAAGGCAGTCTATTGAAAGGTTGAAGGAGAGTGGGCATGTCCAGATTATGTTATATTGCACAGCTGTTCCTGATGTGCTGATGGCAGCGTTGCTACACAGAAGTTTAAATCAGGAAGTTCAAAGCATTTCTGCATCAACAGGAACTGTCTGAATGATTAAACATGTAAAAGTTTTGTAAATGTGCAAAAATGAGAGTTTGTGTTCTTTCTTTTACACTAAAGGAATCTGCATGATTTTTAATGATAATTTATTTACTTGCATCAAAGGTACCATTGAAACATTGTGTATACGATAGCTGTCCAACATGTTCACCATAAAACGAAAACAGCTGCTTTCTTATTGTGTCATTATTTTTTGGGTCCAGGCCATTTATGCACAGTTAACCAAAATGAGCTCAACACCCCCATCTTCAATCACTTTGTGCTTAAAAATCTTTTAAATGTTTAATATTTAAAAGGGATTGTTAAACCTCACTGTGAACATGATGTGAAATAAACAAACCCTCTGTGGAGCCAAAACTGAGTAGAAAAAAAGTCTGTGTATTTGTACACACTTTAAAATGGTACTTAAAGTAATTTTTCTTCCTCTGGTGGTCATGAATGAAACAATCAGTGTTTTTTTTGAACAGCTGTGAATGTAATGTTCCAGTTTGACCTCCGGGTGGCAGTGTTGTCTCACGTTGGCTAAGCATACAGAAGAGTATACTGTAAGAACGTGTTAAAGCATTAAAAAGGGATTTTTTTTTTAAAACGATTTTTTCCCTTCTTCACCAGATTCAACAAAAGGCACACCACTCAGAATTCTTCTAAACATCTGGATATTAATATTTGTCCCCCACACCACAAAGAAGACATATAATCTTAATTACAGATCAGTGCAGAAGAATTTATCCACTGCAATATTTCAGTTTGACCTCATATGGCAGTGTGTTTTTTACGACCCAGACTATAAATAACATCCAGCCATCCATTCGCTTCCAATGATCCTTTTCAGGGTCGCGGGGGGTGCTGAAGCCTATCCCAGCTGTCATGCAGTTTGTGGGGATAGCTTAACTGATTGGTCGAAATTGCCCATAGGTGTGAATGCGGGAGTGAATGTGAGTGCGAATGGTTGTCTGTCTCTGTTAGCCCTGCGACAGACTGGGCATTAACAGGAAAAGGGGGGCACAAATAAATACTTTTCTTTCTTAATCTCATTTAAAATGTCTAGCTTTAATAAATAATTATCTGAATCTTCAAACCAAAGTTTTTATCTGACGTAAAATGTATAGAAATCATACATATACCAACAAGACAGTTGTCATCACTTTCACAACAGCGTTTTCATTCAAAGGCTTTATGGCTTTTCCTGTAATACCTGGTGGGCTGGTCTGTAGTCAAAATGCCTGGGCCGATTTTTTGTCCCAGTCCATCCCTGGTTGCAGTTCTAATTCAGCCATGCCACACCACACAGCACTGAGAACTTCTCTTTGACAAAAAACAAACCAAATAAAACTATCCTGTTGGCTCTCTTTCATTTTAAAACCTCATATATGGCAGAATGGTCCAAAAGTTTAATGTGAACATTCTGCAAGAAGTACTGAGTTTCGGGCATGGTACTTTGACACAGTACATTTATGTGTTTAGAAATAAAAGCTGCACATAAATAACAAAGAGCTGCTTCTTTTTCTCCAGTTGTTTAAACTATTTGTAGAGACAGAGAGAATCAGTCTGATCACTGGAACCAGTAACAAATGTACTGAGCAACATACTGACATCACTGCTGAGCCAAGTTGACCAGGATACAAACATGATTAACACTATAATGAATAGTTTAACACCGGTTTAACATTTGCCTTGTAAATCAGGTTAACAATGAAATACATGTTGGTGGCTGTTTGATTCAGAGGTCTCTTTTATCTTTAGTTTTTTAACCATTTACTTTTTGTTTAACTTTTTAGTTTTCTGTGACCAATTTTGAGGAACTTCCTTCTGACCTATTGAAAAAACAACAGGGTGTATGGACTTTGTCAGTGGATAATTTTTCCATCCTGATGATCAGAAGAGTGTTTGAGGGTTTCAGAGATCCTTCAGATCAACAGTAAGTGTTCATGAGCTTGTAATAATTTTACCAAGTATCTATAATTTCACAGACAGTGTGGAGTGGGAATTTCTCTTTATATCTACCTGTGTTAGTGGAAAAAGGTTCTCATTCTTATACTTCTTTCTTTTCCTTTGAATTTGAGGTATTTGTTTGTCACATGTCTGGACTTGCAGCTGCTCAAACAGGACAAACAAAGGTGGGGGTGAAAATGTTGATGCAGGTCACAGATGTCTGATATAAAACAGCTGACAGAAAATACAGGTTAGTTTAGTCTGCAGCTGTTTGATACAGACATACCTTTACTTTGGGATTTTAAACTTTTACATTTTTTATGATTTGATTTTTTTTTATTTCTCAAATATTTACATCTGAGTAACTTTTTACTTCTTTGTAACAAAACTTCAGTCGCTTCCTTTTCACCTACTGAAAAACCGATGGGACATACTGACCTCACAGTTTTTTATCTGTCAGTAGATCATTTTATTTTTTCCACTCTGATGATCAGAAGAGTGTTTGAGTGTTTCAGAGATCCTTCAGAACAACAGTAAGTGTTTAATATGACATCTTTAAGTCTTCTAAGTAATCTGACAGGTTGACTGATTTCACAGGCAGTGTTGAGTGGGAGTTTCTCTTTATATGTTTGTGTTAGTGGAAAATGTGATGGAACTTTCCCTGCAGTGCGATCAGCTGTGGTCAATCTTTTTAATTATTGCACACAGGACAGCTAAACAGACAGCGAACATCACTGTCCCACAGTCGGGAGAGCTCTGCCCTTGAGACGCCACAGGTCTCTTTTAAACCCTCACACACACACACACACACACACACACACACACACACACACACACACAACAAAGTGTTGATACAGGTCACAGATGTCTCTCATATAAAACAGCTGACAGGGAAATACAGGTTAGTTTAGTCTGCAGCTGTTTGATACAGACATACTTTTACCTTCAGATTTTAACTTGTTATAACAGTTTTTATTTTATATTTATATCTGTGTAACATGTTTTCTTTTTCTAAAAACACTTCTGTAGGTTCCTGCTGACCCAATGAAAATGCTGATGGGGAATACCAGCCTCACACTTTTCTGTCACTGGATAATTTTTCCATCCTGATGATCAGAAGAACAGTAAGTGTTTTTTGGGGTTTTTTTTTAAATGATGCTCCCACACAACTTAAAGACAATCAAAGGTGGACAAAGTTCTCTGTGGTTTGATGGAGGCTACAGCTAAATGCTGCCTCCTCCATAGTACAATATACATTTATACAGTGACGTCATGTTGAAGTCCTTTGGCTGATGATGGTCTTTAGTATGTAGCTGATGGTTGATGATGAGATGTTTGTGTTGTTCTGTGGAGATCATTCAAGAACTGAACCTGTTAAACACTCAGACCTGCTTTAGATTTCACCGCTTTAGTTATGACGCACTTATTTATGGTCACCCTACAGCAGCGTAAACACACGTGACTCTAACGTGACTTCCTGCAGAGACGATGAATTGGACGTATTGAGTTTGAACGAGTGTCTAAAAAGTCAGATCTGTTCTCACAGTCAGAGACTTTCAGGATCATTTAAACCTTAAATTTAATCTCATGTAGTCAGGATTTAAACTCAGGTTCAGTTATTTCAATAAAACCATCCTGAGACATTTAGAACAATCGAAGCGTCGGAGTTGAAGAAGACGGAAATGTCTGCTGTGACTGCGTCGCTCTGCTCGACTTTGCTGTTTGTCGGCCTCTTCGTGTTTGTCTCTGCAGGTGAGATTCACTCTGTGGGACAGAGAGGAAAAGCATCGGTCTGCTTTACATGTTAACAACATTTCCTGAAGAATTATTTTCATATTGATTCAGTTTTTCCGTGTTTGTGAAGGAGACACGAGGCTGGGTGGAGTCTGTGTGGACCTAACATGTCGGTGTGACCAGATCTCACAGAGACAAAGAAGTGTAATGTGTGTGTCAGTGTGATGTGTTGGAGTTTCAGGAGTCAGTATACAGCCAGGGGCAGATCTACAGAGGTGGCATGGAGTGGCATGTGCCACCATATAATTTGCCACACCGAGTGCCACCATAGTTTTTTATTAATGTTCTTTATTAAGTGGTGGCACATGTCACTCCATGCCACCTCTGTAGATCAGCCTCTGAGTTTTAAATGGTTGTACAAAAAAAGTCAGAATCATTGGCTACATTTTAAAGCATATTACACAATGTAAAAATGTGTAAAGAAATGACTCTGACTTCTGTAGCTGTAGCTACACAAAGGCAGCATACAGAGACTCACAGTGTCTCATAATGAGAGGCTGCTTTCTCTCACACATTATGTTCAATTATTATCAAGACGTGTTTGTGGAACCTGCAGGAGCTCAATTCAGTAAGTAAACTGTGAAAAACACAAGAAACCAAATGTCTGTGAGTTCATAACAAACAATAACATATCCTCACATTAATAATGAGGATTATAAAAAATACTCTATGAAAATAATAAAAATAAAACATTCTGATGTCGTTAACATTATTAAATACAAAGTTACAGTAAAAAAAACAAACATATTTCTTAAACGTGAAAGAAAATAAACTACCCCTATAATCTCTCCACGTTTGGTATCGTCCACTGAGCACTTCCTGTATATAGTTTGCTGGTTTATGAGGCCCCTGCTTTGCTCAACAGACCCTCAGCACCACTGAAAGATTTGTTTAATTTTATGTATTAATTATATATTATGCAGTAATTGTTATATTTGTAATAAGTTGTGTTGGACTAACTGTTTCTGGTAAATCTCATCTGTAACACTACGGTTTTAATTCATTTGAAGGCCGGACTCAGAAACCAGTCTGATTTGTTATCATCTATCGTCCACCGAGTTTATATCTGATTTAGTGCTCAGCTCAGATCCATGTAGATGCTAAAATTGAGTCTAATAACAGATGAAATGTGTTATTAGACTCAATTCTCTCAAAATGTAAAAGAACCCACCACTTTAATCACACTCTAGATCTTGTTTTAACATATGGAAAAAAACTGAACATTTAACAGTGTTTTCTTATAAACCCTCTCCTGTCTGATCATTTACTGATCACATTATATTTTTTAATGTTTCACATTAGATCTTTAGCTTACAATATGAAACACATATATGGTAAATGAATCAAACAGAACTGAATTGATGTGTGAGCTCTTTGATATCATTTCCTGTAGCTTCTTACTCTGTTTTGCTGCTATAGAAGTGAACATTTCTGCTTTGACCTTTAACCTCTTTGCTCTGTGTTGTTTTCTGTTTCAGACCAGAAAAACATCACAGCAAAGTCTGGACAGAACGTCACTCTGACATGTCGAGCTCCAAACAGCAACATTGGAGTTATAGAGTGGAGCAGAACTGACCTGAAGGAAGAATATGTCCTTTTGTACCGAGATGGACACTTAGATCAAGATCACCAGCATCCATCTTTTAAGAACCGGTCGGATCTGCAGGACAGACAGATGAAGGATGGAGACGTGTCTGTGATTCTGAAATATGTGACGATTAATGACACTGGAACATACAAGTGTTGTGTCCAGAAAGACGGAGACAGTTTGAAGCTCATCTGCAACATCACCCTGAGTGTTGATCCTCCAGGTGAGTGAGTAGAGTTGAGTGTGTGTGTGATCAGAGGTGAAGCTGCTTCCTGGTTGTTGATGTTTGTTTCTAAAGATGTTGTTGATGAGACTTTGTAGAAAGCAGCTGGTCTGAGTGATGTGATCAGAGTGCAGTAGATAATGTCTGACAGCAGTTTGAAGAGGAAATGGATTCTGTTCTGTTCTTCACTCATCACCTACCTGACAGCTGACACCTCACACCTGTTTCTCACCTGCAGGTCAGACAGGAGGAGACACGGAGGATGGAGGGAAGGAGGATGGATCTGTTCTGAAAGTTGGTCTTCCAGTTGGGGTTATTGTTGCTGCTGCTGTTGTTGTTGTTGTGTGCTACAGACGATATAAACAGAGTCTGGATTCACATCGTCCTAATGCAGAACCATAGACTGAAATGTCTGAGAGCTTCCTGAACTCTGAATCTTCTGCTGCTGAACACAAAGACAAATGATCTGAAAACAGACACCATCACTTCAGAAGGATCCACGATTTCACTCTAATATTTGACAATGAACCGTTTCATCGTCATCCTCTGCAGAAAACAGCATAACTGCTTGATAATGTCTGACAGCAGTTTGAAGAGGAAATGGATTCTGTTCTGTTCTTCACTCATCACCTACCTGACAGCTGACACCTCACACCTGTTTCTCACCTGCAGGTCAAGGAGGAGACACAGAGGACGGGTCTGTTGGACTAATAGTTGGTCTCTTAGTTTCTGCTATGGTTTCTGTTGTTGTTGTTGTTGGTTTTCTGATCTATAGAAAACATCAGAAAGGTGTTTTATAACTGAGCTGTTAAATCTCACTGTCACATGACACATGACTTGTTGATCAGCTCCAGCTGAATGAATGTTATAATGAACAGTGTTATGAAATTATTTCCATGGAGCTGCAGAGTCAGATGTTTCCTCTCCGATCTGTGAAACTTTGAACTTTTCCTACAGTGAAGGAAAATCTTCAGTCTGTTGTTGCAGTTTAAACCAGATCACACATTAGTTTAACATTTAACAATGTTTTTTGTGACTTTTCTTGTTCATTTCTTATAAATTTTGAAAGATCAGTCCTGAATTGTTTCTATTAATTTTCTTTAATTCTTAAATTTTTTGTTTTCTGTGGCCGTAAAAGATGAAAGAAGTTTTCTGACCTTTTCCTGCAGATTTTATCTGACCTGAATGAGTCCAAACAGACCACTGAACATGTGTGAAGGAAAAAAACACACAATAAAAATGCTCTTTGAAACCGTTTCCCTGCCTGAGAGATGAAGCTGAGATTTAAGTTTGTTCCTGTAACAAGAAACAAAAAGATGGAGGATCGCTCTCAGAGTGGAAACATGATTTGAAGCTGCTGTGAACAGATTTAAATGATGCTCATTTTTAGACAATGTTTTGATAACTGTGCAGGGTTATCAAACTTTTTCATTCTTCAACCTGAAAATATTTTCACTGAATAAAAATTCAAGAAAGTCAGCATATCATATTTCACAGAGAATAAATCTTCCTGGTTCTCGTCTCTCACCAACATGAATCCATCGTGTTGATCACCTCTCAGGCTGTTTGAAGCTAACTGGTGTTTGTGTGTCTCACGTACAGATTCAGTCTATTATTTGCTCCAGTTGACAAAAACATTTTCACTTTCAAACATCTTGTTCTGAGAAACCTTTGAAACTTTTCTTCAAAACAAGAAAAAAAAAATCACTATTAAACTAAACGTGCAGCACTCGGTGTTCCCATTTAGACAGGACTGATTACACTTCATGAACAGATCATAAAATCATCTCTGTCAGCTTCACCTTCATCTTTGCTGTCTGATATTTTCATTTTCAATGATTCACATATACAAGTGATCTTTGTGTGATCCCTTTCATCTTTATTCAAAGTGGAATCAAACAGACATTTCTTGAAGAACAGGAGGATTTTTAAAGTCAAACATCTAGTGGCCATATGTAAACCATGTGGGATGATAAATATTACATCATAGATGTGAGATAAATTCAGATTATGTTAGAACATCTCCTATGTGCAGCTTCGAGCCACAGTGTTTTCATTTCAATTGATTTAAGAAAAAAATCAAATGGAAGGTTTGTTTTTTTAAACTGATATACAACAAATAATTACAAATTACAAATTTAATTCACACCATGAAAACAGAGCATTGCATATATGCTGTATTTGAACCAATAGAAAGCTGGTGCTCAGAGGAAGAGGGCGGGCTTTACTTGGTGTCAGTGACAGAAATGAAAAAAGCTCAAATGAGTGAGAAGGACGATGAAGGAAACATCTGTGCTGTGTCTGCTCTGTAAGTAGAATCTCTGTGTTTGTTTGAATTCTTGTACTTTGACTGTCTGCTCTCCTGATAACTGATGATGGAGGAGAAGACATGAAAAACAAATCAGGCTGAATTCAAGTTCAAAACACCACGAGGACCAACTGCAGGTCTGAACTGACTCTTTATCTTTGCTCAGGAGTCGAGGAAACACAGCAGGCAGTGAAAAGCTCAAATCATTCACTCAGTATATCAACACAGCTGCACAGTGGACTTCAGAAGGTGTCAGCACAGAGACTACAAGCCCATTATCATCAATGGAGCTCCAGTGGAGAGGGTGCAGTCCTTCAAGTATCTCGGTGTTCATATCTTCTCACAATTGACATGGTCTGCTTACATTCAGATACAGTCCAGAAAGGCTTGGTAGCGCCTGTATTACAACCGACAACTGAGGAAGTTCAGGGTCTCTCCAGTTATCTTCAGGACTTTCTATACAGGCACCTTGGAGAGCATCCTCACACTGAACATCACATCCTGGTATGGAAACAGCTGTGTCAAGGATAAAAAAGCTCGATGCTGCAGGACTGCTCTCCCCTCCCTACAGGACATTTACACCGGGAGATGCTGGACTGGAGCAACTCAGATATTGAAGGACCCGTCCCATCCCAGCAATACACTGTTCCAGCTTGTACAACAATTAGGCAGAAGGTTACGCACCATTACCACATTCTCATATCATCCTGATCCTTCCGGCTTCACTACAGCACATTGACTTTAACACTCACGCAATGTACACAAGCTGTAAATTTCAGGATTGTTTTATTTTATCTTTATTTATATAACTCAGCCACTTGCTGCACATAAAGTCCTTTTTGTATATACTCATTCTCTGTATGTAAAGTTCTGAGTCTTTTGTGCACAGTCGAGGAGCGTATCAGGTCACATTTCACTGCGTGTTATATCTGTATAACCATGCAGGTGACAAATAAAGAGTTTCGAATCTTGAATAAAATAAAGCTCAGCAACAGCTTCACTGAGATTCTTCTGCATCTACAGAATGGTTCATAAATCATCAAATAAAACACTGGACATGCTCACTGTTTCTGAAATTGAGATCTCCAATGAGTTTTTACAAACCACTGTGGAAATTCATGAGACTTTATTATGTATTGATGGATATTGTTTGTATTTGGAGGTGTTCTGTCAGCAGTCAGTGCTGACAAGGAAGGTTTACACCAGAAATATCACAGTTTGATGGATAACAGGTGTGATATCACCTGAAAGGAGATTATAGTTTAGGTTGATATTTTTATTTAAGTTATTACATTTTTATCCAACTGCCCTGTGATTAAACCGTATTCTAGTGCTGCCATCTACTGACATTAAAGTGCAGCAACAGTCTGTTTGCACCACTGATATGGAGCAAACTTCACAATAACAGATATAAACTTGCGGCCGCCTGCTTAACAACCACAATATGTGATCATATTTTTCATTTAGTTAATGCAATATAGACTCACTGCCCACTTTATTAAGAACTCCTTGCTAGTATCAAGTTGAAATCCCATTTTTCCTTCAGAACTGCTTCATTTCTTCATGGCATGGATTCAAAAATATACTGAAAACATTTCTCATTGGTCCAAATTGATATAATACCCAAAGTTGCTGCAGATTTCCAGAACATCCCAAAGATGCTCTGTTGGATTGAGATGTGGTGACTGTGGAGGTCGTCTGAGTGCAGTGAACTCATCATGTTAAAGAAACCAGCTTGAAATAAGTGGTGTGTTATCCTCCTGGAAGCAGCCATGAGCAGATGGCTACACTGTGGTCTTAATGGGGATGGACATGGTTGGCAACAACAATCGGGGACGTTGTGGTGTTTAGATAATGCTCAGTTTGAACTACAGAGCCCAACGTGTGTCAAGAAAATATCCCAACACCACCAACATCAACCTGAACTGTTTATACAGTTTAGGATGAAGCCATGCTTTCATGGTGTTTATATTCTAACTCTACAATCTGAATGTTGCAGCAGAAATTAAAACTCATCCAAGAAGCCAAAAATTTTCCAATCTTCTAATGTCCAGTTCTGATGAGTTTGTGTAAATTGCAGCTTCAGTTTGCATTTCTCAGAGGGAAAGAGTATCACCCAGTGTGATCTTCTGCTGCAGTAACCCATCTGCTATACGTTTAAATGTGTTGTGTATTCAGAAATGCTCTTCTGCATGCCCTGATTGTAACAAGCGTTGCCTTGTTGCCTTCATATCAGCTTGAAGCAGTCTGGCTGTTCTCCTCTGACCTCTGACATCAACGGGAGTTTTTCATTCAGAGAACAGCTGCTCTATTTCCTCTTTGTCAGACTATTCTCTGTAAACCCAGGAGAGAAATCCCAGCAGATCAGGAGTTTCTGAAACAGACAGCTGGTCTGGCACCAACAACCGTTCAGGGTCACCCGTATCACCTTTCTTCACCATTACAGTGACAACACAAATCCATGAAGGAAATATAAAGATTTATGAAACACATTTCAGTGCAAATAAAACATCTTCATGTTCCCTCGATGGTCTTGGTGTGAGAAATAAAACAAAAACAAAATTTTAAAGGATAAAAGACAAACAGGAAACAGCTGATTGCAGACACAGCTTTAGTTACTTATTGAAATTCACAAAATCATTTTGTTGTTTTTGAAAGAGATTAATGTCAATACAAAGTCTCAGCAGATAGTGCACTTACAAAAACTGTGAACCACTGATATAAATAAGACTATTTTGGTGTCACTCAGCTCTTTATTTTCTGTCCTTTCAGCAAATTTCTATATACGTGACTTTCAACCTGTTTCTTGTTAAACACAGACCACCAGATTCCAGTAATGTATTGCTGACAGGGCCCTAACCATGAAATCCTTTTTTTAAGACTCTTTTTTAAGACAGTGCAATAATAAAGCTGATCTTTGTTAGCTTCTTTTTTTGCTGCTGGGTACTCTCAGAGACAAACAGCCTACAGATGTAGCTGGTCTGAGCTCCGTCAGCTGTAAAAAGTATTGCCAGCAGAATAAAATCAAACAAAAACAGTTTATTCTCTGCAGCACAAACTACGTGTAATGTGGTTCATCATAAGTTACTAAGATGACCTCCTGTAGAGAGACACTGAAAACTCTGTGTCCACATATCTGTGTGAAATCTGAGATCTCAGTCAGTCGCTTCTCTTTCTGTTATTTAAACTGAGGCCGTTTAAAACAGAAGTTTTGTTTTCAGCACATCTAGCAGCTACAGAAGGAGCAGCACCTGACCCACATAACATGTAAAGACTTTAAGAAAATGACTTTTTTTTTTTTTTTTTTGCTAATGCTTTGGGGTACTGTTCATATTTTAGATCAGGATCCATCTCAGAAAACCAAAATTTTGTTCCAGTGAGTCTCAAGCTTTGTTACGTTTATTTGAGAAAAAAAAAAAAAAAAGCTTGTTGATCAGTGTAATCAGTCACTCAGGAGGAGGAGAGAAACAACGTGCTGTGGATTAGAAACCTCTCTGTGTGATAGTTTTAATCACGGCATGATGACATTGCTATGTCAGCCTTTCCTTACTGAAACTTCTCATTTCAGCCACACTCATTTCTTTAACTCTGTACAGGAAACTTGTTTCATGTCAGTACAATCAGCTCTGCTGCTGCTCGGTGGTCTCCATCCTTCTGTCCCAAATGGCTTCTTTCAAATTCTTCCTCTTTTTGTCTCTAATCTCAGAGTTAACAGGTGAGTGAAAAATAACATTTTTATTCATGTTTTAATTCCTTGCTTAGTTCCATGTGATCCATTTAACTGGTTAACTCTAAACCTGAACCAGAAAATAATAGTTTATAATTGTGATGTCTTCAGCTCTTCAGCAGGATGTTCAGGTGAAGCTTGGAGATGACGTCACTCTCCAGTGTCAGATTTCCACAGATGAAATAATCTCAGTGCTGAAGTGGAGCAGAGCTGACCTGAACACAGACGGCTACGTCTACTTCTACAGGAACAAACGCTCCTATGAAAACTACCAACATCCATCTTTTCATGGCCGAGTGAAGCTGAGGGACCCGGAGATGAAGGATGGAGACGTTTCTCTGATCCTGAAGAACGTCACGTTTAATGACACTGGGATGTATGAGTGTCACGTAGCAGTGAGGAACCCTGTGAGAAGTAAAAGAGCTCACACTGAGATCAGTCACTTCATCCACCTCACAGTCACAGGTGAGTTTGTGGAGCTCACACTCAGGTGTTAAAGGTCTGATATCATCAAATGTAAACTAAAAACTTCCTCCCAGCTTTATGATCCAGTTAGAATTCTCTCCTCTTGTCCTGGTGAGTGTGTAACCCCCCCAGCTCCCCCAGCACAGCGTGCTGCTGAAACAGGTGTTAATCATGTTTCTGTGGTTGGGGAGCAGCCGGCTGTTAAATATTTGAATATTTCTTTTTACTGCTCCCATGTTTGTTTGTTTTTTTCTGATGAGGAACTGAAGCTGTTCTCTCCATAGCATCATTTGCAGACACACAAACTTCCAGGTGAACTGCTGCTTTGGTGCCTCACAGTTTCTTACTGCCTATTTTTCTGCAGGTGAAACACATGAAAGCGTGTCAGAGAAACGAGTCGTGGAAAGAGGAGTCGCAGATGAAAACATGGATGGTACTGAAAGGGTCGGAGCTCCATCTCTTCAGGTTGTTGTTCCTGTTGTTGTTGTTGTTGTTGTTGTTGTTGTTGTTGCTCTTTTTGCCGTTGGTTTTGTGACACACCAACAAACTTGTCAACATAAGAAGCAACGTCCAGTCAAGCTTCCTACTGAGGACTCAGATGAAGGACTATGAAGCTGCAGAAATGTATAAACTTGCTTGATGAAAACTAAAGCGCTGACATTAACTCATTTTATAAAATGTATGTATATACAGATCTTAATAAATTTGTTAGACCACATCATAAAAACAGAAAACACACACAGCATTTTAATACGAACTCAGTGAATTTTAAAAAATACTCTTCAGACTAAATTTACATTTTAAACTCAAACCTAAACCTGCACACTGTAATTATATCATATAAATAATAATAATAATTATGTTTGCATGAAAACAATTTCTCAACAAAGAGGTTTCTGCTGGACAGAAACATACAATAAATGATTTTGGTAATCAAACTGCAGCACTTCACATTAAACTCCATCTTTCACAGCAGTGTCAGTTTTATTAATGTAGCAGATTTTTGGAGTCTGTTACTGAATGTTTGCACAGATTTGACTGACCTCAGGTCAGCATGCAGCTTGTTCACAAGAATGGGACCACGGTCACTGAATGCACCTTCAGCACATTTACATCTAATTCTGGGAACAGTTAAAAAATCTGAAGCCCTGACTGTAAATCCATTTATAAACACACTGCAGGCCATGATTTCTAGTCTACTTCTCCTTTTCTGGATTGAGTCAGGAAGAATTAACTTCCTTGTTTTCTTTTATTTCCTTTTATTAATGTGAAATCATTTAGGGAAAAAAGTTATGCAGCAATAGTTCAATCAACATCCATAATTAATTAATTAAGCACCAACCTTTAGTTTAAAATGTTGCAGAGATTTGATTCATTGTTTTCACACACAGAGTCCACACCTTTATTCTTAAATGATCTTTGGGATGTTCTGGAGAAGACTGTTTGATTCTCCAGTTATCAATACTTTACATATAATTACTGAAATTTATGCCTCATCAAATGTTTCCCTTCATCAAAGTTAAAGGCAGTCTATTGAAAGAAAGTGTGTGTGCATGTCCAGATTATGCAGTTGCATTAATTTATGCAATTATGCATTATGCAGCTGTTCCTGATGTGCTGATGGCATCGTTGCTACACAGAAGTTTAAATCAGGAAGTTCAAAGCATTTCTGCATCAACAGGAAGTGTCTGAATGATTAAACATGTAAAAGTTTTGCAAATATTCAGCTCCTCTGTGAACTGTAAACATTAATGCACATCAATGAAAAATACTGTTGAAATTTAAAGTATTTTTTTTATATCTTTGACTTTTAAATGAATCGATTCAGGTTTAGTTATCAGAGAGTTTGTGTTCTTTCTTTTACACTAAAGGAATCCGGGTGATTTTTAATGATAATTTATTTACTTGTATCAAAGGTACCATTGAAACATTGTGTACATGATAGATGTCCAACATGTTGACAATGAAATGAAAACAGCTGCTTTCCTATTATGTCATTATTTTTTTGGTCCAGGCCATTTATGCACAGTTAACCAAAATGAGCTCAACACCCCCATCTTCAATCACTTTGTGCTTAAAACCCTCATGTTTAATATTTAAAAGGTTGTTAAACTTCACTGTGAACATGATGTGACATAAACAAACTCTCTGTGGAGCCTAAACTGAGTAGAAAAAAAGTATGTGTATTTGTACACACTTTACTCTTTACTGGTGGCCGTGCTTATACTTACGCTCACTGTTCTCTGGAATAAACAGATTATTCATCAGCTTATTTTAGAAGTATGAAAGCCTGACCAGGAAGCCAAACACACTTCAACACTCACACTCTGTTTTATCACACACGTTTAACTGAAAGTACTCTTAATCCAAAGATAAATTAAATACATCCATTTTATTAGGAACAGCTGATCCTCAGCCACATATTCATTTTAATAATCTGTAAAAGCATCATTGATGACCTGCTTGTATTCAAATGGTACTTAAAGTAATTTTTCTTCCTCTAGTGGTCATGAATGAAACAATCAGTGTTTTTTTAAACAGCTGTGAATGTAATGTTCCAGTTTGACCTCCGGGTGGCAGTGTTGTCTCACGTTGGCTAAGCATACAGAAGAATATACTGTAAGAACATGTGTTAAAGCATTAAAAAGTGATTTTTTAAAAAACGATTTTTTTCCCTTCTTCACCAGATTCAACAAAAGGCACACCACTCAGAATTCTTCTAAACATCTGGATATTAATATTTGTCCCCCACACCCCAAAGAACACATATAATCTTAATTACAGATCAGTGCAGAAGAATTTATCCACTGCAATATTTCAGTTTGACCTCATATGGCAGTGTGTTTTTTATGACCCAGACTATAAATAACATCCAGCCATCCATTCGCTTCCAATTATCCTTTTCAGGGAATCATGGGGGTGCTGAAGCCTATCCCAGCTGTCATGCAGTTTGTGGGGATAGCTTAACTGATTGGTCTAAATTGCCCATAGGTGTGAATGCGGAGGAATGTGAGTGCGAATGGTTGTCTGTCTCTGTTAGCCCTGCGACAGACTGGGCATTAACAGGGAAAGGGGGGCACAAAGAAATACTTTTCTTTCTTAATCTCATTTAAAATATCTAGCTTTAATAAATAATTATCTGAATCTTACAACCAAAGTTTTTATCTGATGTAAAATGTATAGAAATCATACATATATACCAACAAGATAGTTGTCATCACTGTCACAACAGCGTTTGTTTTCATTCAAAGGCTTTATGGCTTTTCCTGTAATACCTGGTGGGCCGATCTCTAGTCAAAATGCCCGATTTTTTGTCCCAGTCCAGCCCTGGTTGCAGTTCTAATTCAGCCATGCCACACCACACAGCACTGAGACATTCTCTTTGACAAAAAACAAACAAAATAAAACTATCCTGTTGGCTCTCTTTCATTTTAAAACCTCATATATGGCAGAATGGTCCAAAAGTTTAATGTGAACATTCTGCAAGAAGTACTGAGTTTCAGGCATGGTACTTTGACACAGTACATTTATGTGTTTAGAAATAAAAGCTGCACATAAATAACAAAGAGCTGCTTCTTTTTCTCCAGTTGTTTAAACTATTTGTAGAAACAGAGAGAATCAGTCTGATCACTGGAACCAGTAACAAATGTACTGAGCAACATGCAGTACTGACATCACTGCTGAGCCAAGTTGACCAGGATACAAACATTATTCACACTATAATGAATAGTTGAACACTGGTTTAACATTTGCCTTGTAAATCAGGTTAACAATGAAATACATGTTGGTGGCTGTTTGATTCAGACGTCTCTTTTATCTTTAGTTTTTTAACCATTTACTTTTTGTTTAACTTTTTAGTTTTCTGTGACCAATTCTGAGGAACTTCCTTCTGACCTATTGAAAAAACAACAGGGTATATGGACTTTGTCAGTGGATAATTTTTCCATCCTGATGATCAGAAGAGTGTTTGAGGGTTTCAGAGATCCTTCAGATCAACAGTAAGTGTTCATGACCTTGTAATAATTTTACCAAGTTTCTGTAATTTCACAGGCAGTGTGGAGTGGGAATTTCTCTTTATATCTACCTGTGTTAGTGGAAAACGGTTCTCATTCTTATACTTCTTTCTTTTCCTTTGAATTTGAGGTATTTGTTTGTCACATGTCTGGACTTGCAGCTGCTCAAACAGAGGACAAACAAAGGTGGGCGTGAAAATGTTGACGCAGGTCACAGATGTCTGATATAAAACAGCTGACAGAAAATACAGGTTAGTTTAGTCTGCAGCTGTTTGACACAGACATACCTTTACTTTGGGATTTTAAACTTTTACATTTTTTATGATTTGATTTTTTTTTATTTGTCAAATATTTACATCTGAGTAACTTTTTACTTCTTTGTAACAAAACTTCAGTAGCTTCCTTTTCACCTACTGAAAAACCGATGGGACACACTGACCTCACAGTTTTTTATCTGTCAGTAGATCATTTTATTTTTTCCACTCTGATGATCAGAAGAGTGTTTGAGTGTTTCAGAGATTCTTCAGAACAGCAGTAAGTATTTAAATGATGTCTTTCAGCGTTTTTAGGTAATTTGACAGGCTGAGTGAAGCCTGTGAGCATTAGTGGATTAACCCGTTACTGTAACCACTAACTGGTTCAGCTGGTTAGATGAACGTCATGTCACGTTAGTGTAAAACATTTGATTCACTGTTGGCTGGTTTCATCTGTGAAAACACATGAAATTAAATGAATTCAATGTGTTTCATCAGCTGAAGAACCAAAAGATGTCAGACTTTATCTGACATGATATAAAGAAGAAAATCACCTCAATCACAAACAGGAAGTGTACTCAGTTACTCTCCCATACTCTGATTACAGTCATGTATGTTTTCTGTGTTTGTGCTGCTTCTTTGTCCTCACTGTAAACAGATGTACTGAGAGACTCCTGCACTGATGTTTCATAGGAAAGTCCAAACAGCCTCACTGGTTCTCCATGAAGAACAAAGATTTGCTCTCTGTGGCTCCAACACAACTTAAAGACAATCAAAGGTGGACAAAGTTCTCTGTGGTTTGATGGAGGCTACAGCTAAATGCTGCCTCCTCCATAGTACAATATACATTTTATACAGTGACATCATGTTGAAGTCCTTTGGCTGATGATGGTCTTTAGTATGTAGCTGATGGTTGATGATGAGATGTTTGTGTTGTTCTGTGGAGATCATTCAAGAACTGAACCTGTTAAACACTCAGACCTGCTTTAGATTTCACCGCTTTAGTTATGACGCACTTATTTATGGTCACCCTACAGCAGCGTAAACACACGTGACTCTGACGTTACTTCCTTCAGAGACGATGAATTGGACTTATTGAGTTTGAACGAGTGTCTAAAAAGTCAGATCTGTTCTCACAGTCAGAGACTTTCAGGATCATTTAAACCTTAAATTTAATCTCATGTAGTCAGGATTTAAACTCAGGTACAGTTATTTAAATAAAACCATCCTGAGACATTTAGAACAATCGAAGCGTCGGAGTTGAAGAAGACGGAAATGTCTGCTGTGACTGCGTCGCTCTGCTCGACTTTGCTGTTTGTCGGCCTCTTCGTGTTTGTCTCTGCAGGTGAGATTCACTCTGTGGGACAGAGAGGAAAAGCATCAGTCTGCTTTACATGTTAACAACATTTCCTGAAGAATTATTTTCATATTGATTCAGTTTTTCCGTGTTTGTGACGGAGACACGAGGCTGGGTGGAGTCTGTGTGGACCTAACATGGCGCTGTGATCAGATCTCACAGAGACAAAGAAGTTTAATGTGTGTGTCAGTGTGATGTGTTGTAGTTTCAGGAGTCAGCTATACAGCCAGGAGCAGATCTACAGAGGTGGCATGGAGTGGCATGTGCCACCCTGATATAATGTCTTGCCACACCGAGTGCCACCGTAGTTTTGTATATGACAATGTTCTTTATTAAGGGCTGGCACACGCCACTCCATGCCACCTCTGTAGATCAGTCCCTGAGTTTTAAATGGTTGTACAAAAAAGTCAGAATCATTGGCTACATTTTAAAGCATATTACACAATGTAAAAATGTGTAAAGAAATGACTGTGACTTCTGTAGCTGTAGCTACATAAAGGCAGTATACAGAGACTCACAGTGTCTTATAATGAGAGGCTGCTTTCTCTCACACATTATGTTCAATTATTATCAGGACGTGTTTGTGGAACCTGCAGGAGCTCAATTCAGTAAGTAAACTGTGAAAAACACAAGAAACCAAATGTTTAGGAGTTCATAACAAACAATAACATATCCTCACATTAATAATAATGATTATTAAAAATGCTCTATGAAAAAAAAAACATAAAACACTCTGATGCAGTTAACATTATTAAATACAAAGTTACAGTAAAAAAACAAACATTTCTTAAACGTGGATGAAAATAAACTACCCTACAATCTTTCCACGTTTGGTATCGTCCACTGAGCACTGCCTGTATATAGTTTGCTGGTTTATGAGTATGGCATTATTTTTGTATTTGCGCTTGAGCGAGCGCAAATACAAAAACTGAGCGAGAGGGGCTGCTTGTGTGTGTGTGTGTGTGTGTGTGTGTGTGTGTGTGTGTGTGTGTGTGTGTGTGTATGGATAATAGCAAACACTGAAACACATTTTTTGCATGCAGCAATAAATTTTGTTCACTCAAACTAAATTTCTCCTCAAAATGCAACACTTGCACCTGCAATTCTTTTTTACATGCGCTCAGAATAGTGGCACAAGAATAACGCCATATATGAGGCCCCTGCTTTGCTCAACAGACCCTCAGCACCACTGAAAGATTTGTTTAATTTTATGTATTGATTTTATATTATGCAGTAATTATTATGTATGTAATAAGTTGTGTTGGACTAACTGTTTCTGGTAAATCTCATCTGTAACACTACGGTTTTAATTCATTTGAACGCCGGACTCAGAAACCAGTCTTATTTGTTATCATCTATCGTCCACCGAGTTTATATCTGATTTAGTGCTCAGCTCAGATCCATGTAGATGCTAAAAATTGAGTCTAATAACACATTTCATCTGTTATTAGACTCAATTCTCTCAAAATGTAAAAGAACCCACCACTTTAATCACACTCTAGATCTTGTTTTAACATATGGAAAAAAAACTGAACATTTAACAGTGTTTTCTTATAAACCCTCTCCTGTCTGATCATTTCCTGATCACATTATATTTTTTAATGTTTCACATTAGATCTTTACCTTTACAATATGAAACACATATATGGTAAATGAATCAAACAGAACTGAATTGATGTGTGAGCTCTTTGATATCATTTCCTGTAGCTTCTTACTCTGTTTTGCTGCTATAGAAGTGAACATTTCTGCTTTGACCTTTAACCTCTTTGCTCTGTGTTGTTTTCTGTTTCAGACCAGGAAACCATCACAGCAAAGTCTGGACAGAACGTCACTCTGACATGTCGAGCTCCAAACAACAACATTGGAGTTATAGAGTGGAGCAGAGCTGACCTGAAGGAAGACGAATATGTCCTTTTGTACCGAGATGGACACTTAGATCAAGATCACCAGCATCCATCTTTTAAGAACCGGTCGGATCTGCAGGACAGACAGATGAAGGATGGAGACGTGTCTGTGATTCTGAAATATGTGACGATTAATGACACTGGAACATACAAGTGTCGTGTCCAGAAAGACGGACACAGTTTGAAGCTCATCAGCAACATCACCCTGAGTGTTGATCCTGCAGGTGAGTGAGTAGAGTTGAGTGTGTGTGTGATCAGAGGTGAAGCTGCTTCCTGGTTGTTGATGTTTGTTTCTAAAGATGTTGTTGATGAGACTTTGTAGAAAGCAGCTGGTCTGAGTGATGTGATCAGAGTGCAGTAGATAATGTCTGACAGCAGTTTGAAGAGGAAATGGATTCTGTTCTGTTCTTCACTCATCACCTACCTGACAGCTGACACCTCACACCTGTTTCTCACCTGCAGGTCAGACAGGAGGACACACAGAGGATGGGGGGAAGGAGGATGGAGGCAATGAGGCAGGAGGGAAGGAGGATGGATCTGCTGGACTGAAAGTTGGTCTTCCAGTTGCTGTTATTGTTGCTGCTGTTGTTGTTTATATTGTTGTTGTGATCTACAGACGATATAAACAACAGAGTCAGGATTCACATCGTCCTAATACAGAACCAAAGACTAAATTGTCTGAGAGCTTTCTGAACTCTGAATCCTCTGCTGCTGAACACAAAGACAAATGATCTGAAAACAGACACCATCACTTCAGAAGGAGCCACGATTTCACTCTAATATTTGACAATGAATCGTTTCATCGTCATCCTCTGCAGAAAACAGCATAACTGCTTGATAATGTCTGACAGCAGTTTGAAGAGGAAATGGATTCTGTTCTGTTCTTCACTCATCACCTACCTGACAGCTGACACCTCACACCTGTTTCTCACCTGCAGGTCAGACAGGAGGAGACACAGAGGATGGATCTGTTGGACTAATAGTTGGTCTCTTAGTTTCTGCTATGGTTTCTGTTGTTGTTGTTGTTGTTGTTGTTGTTGTTGGTTTTCTGGTCTATAGAAAACATCAGAAAGGTGTTTTATAACTGAGCTGTTAAATCTCACTGTCACATGACATGATCCTATGACCCCCTCCGCAAATTGCTACCTTTTCGTAGTGGAGGGTTTGTGTGTCCCAGGGATGGAATCGGGGACTGTGATTATTTAAGTTGCTCAGTGTAAGAGTTTAAATTCTTAAATTTGAAAAGCAGAAATTATCTGCCTGATTTATGTCAGAAATCACTTTTTATATAATTTATTAAGTTATTCTTGAGTTCAGTGTCTCGTATTTTACAGTATCACAAAGAGTGAATGTGTTTTATCTTCAGGTTCAGCTGTTTGTAGATCAAACTTGTTCTGTGAGGTTTGAACAGTATAAATTAATCCTCATCTACAGATCAGCTGTTACAGTATAATTACTGACACTGACTGAACCAAGTGACAACACAAACACTGTATGTGATAAAGAAAAGACAAATTACTATAGATTATAGACGATCAATAATCTGCCCGATAGTGTTCAGGACTTGTTGATCAGCTACAGCTGAATGAATGTTATAATGAACAGTGTTATGAAACCAAGGAGAGAAGTTATTTCCATGGAGCTGCAGAGTCAGATGTTTCCTCTCCGATCTGTGAAACTTTGAACTTTTCCTACAGTGAAGGAAAATCTTCAGTCTGTTGCTGCAGTTTAAACCAGATCACACATTAGTTTAACATTTAACAATGTTTTTTGTGACTTTTCTTGTTCATTTCTTATAAATTTTGAAAGATCAGTCCTGAATTTTTTCTATTAATTTTCTTTAATTCTTAAATTGTTTGTTTTCTGTGGCCGTAAAAGATGAAAGAAGTTTTCTGATCTTTTCCTGCAGATTTGATCTGAGCTGAATGAGTCCAAACAGACCACTGAACATGTGTGAAGGAAAAAAACACACAATAAAAATGCTCTTTGAAACCGTTTCCCTGCCTGAGAGATGAAGCTGAGATTTAAGTTTGTTCCTGTAACAAGAAACAAAAAGATGGAGGATCGTTCTCAGAGTGGAAACATGATTTGAAGCTGCTGTGAACAGATTTAAATGATGCTTATTTTTAGACAATGTTTTGATAACTGTGCAGGGTTATCAAAGTTTTTCATTCTTCAACCTGAAAATATTTTCACTGAATAAAAATTCAAGAAAGTCAGCATATCATATTTCACAGTGAATAAATCTTCCTGGTTCTCGTCTCTCACCAACATGAATACATCGTGTTGATCACCTCTCAGGCTGTTTGAAGCTAACTGGTGTTTGTGTGCCTCACGTACAGATTCAGTGTGTTATTTGCTCCAGTTGACAAAAACATTTTGACTTTCAAACATCTTGTTCTGAGAAACCTTTGAAACTTTTCTTCAAAACAAGAAAAACAAAATCACTATTAAACTAAATGTGCAGCACTCGGTGTTCCCATTTAGACAGGACTGATTACACTTCATGAACAGATCATAAAATCATCTCTGTCAGCTTCACCTTCATCTTTCCTGTCTGATATTTTCATTTTCAATGATTCACATATACAAGTGATCTTTATGTGATCCCTTTCATCTTTATTCAAAGTGGAATCAAACAGACATTTCTTGAAGAACAGGAGGATTTTTAAAGTCAAACATCTCTCTAGTGGCCATATGTAAACCATGTGGGAAGATAAATATTACATCATAGATGTGAGATAAATTCAGATTATGTTAGAACATCTCCTATGTGCAGCTTCAAGCCACAGTGTTTTCATTTCAATTGATTTAAGAAAAAATCAAATGGAAGGTTTGTTTTTTTAAACTGATATACAACAAATAATTACAAATTACAAATCTAATTCACACCATGAAAACAGAGCATTGCATGCTATATATGCTGTATTTGAACCAATAGAAAAGCTGGTGCTCAGAGGAAGAGGGCGGGCTTTAGTTGGTGTCAGTGACAGAAATGAAAAAAAGCTGAAATGAGTGAGAAGGACGATGAAGGAAACATCTGTGCTGTGTCTGCTCTGTAAGTAGAATCTCTGTGTTTGTTTGAATTCTTGTACTTTGACTGTCTGCTCTCCTGATAACTGATGATGGAGGAGAAGACATGAAAAACAAATCAGGCTGAATTCAAGTTCAAAACACCACGAGGACCAACTGCAGGTCTGAACTGACTCTTTATCTTTGCTCAGGAGTCGAGGAAACACAGCAGGCAGTGAAAAGATCAAATCATTCACTCATTATATCAACACAGCTGGACAGTGGACACATGACTTTACTGGGTTATTTAAGGGCTATTTCAAGACTTCCATTCCTTTCAAAGTCATTGGAAAGAATAGTTTTTACCCAACTGAATAAGTTTTTAAATGCTAATGGCATCATGGAACTTTTTCAGTCTGGTTTTAAACATCTACTCTCCACTGAAACAGCACTTTTACCTGTTTTTAATGTTATCTTTTTAGCTACTGATTGTGGAAGTTCTGTGATCCTCGTGCTTTTAGATCTTACTGCAGCGTTTGACACTGTTGGCCACAATATTCTTATCTCTCGACATATCCTTTCACTGCTACACAGATGACTGCAAAATTTATTTGCCTTTAGCACCAAATGGCCCAGGCTCCATCCAAATCCTTTTGAACTGCCTTGAAGATGTCAAAGCTTGGATGGCTCTGAACTTTTTGAGTTTTAATGAGAGCAAAATGGAGGTGATTGTATTTAGACCTAATAATATTTCATGCAACCTGCTCGTAAATTGTGGTTGGCTAGGGTCTTATATCAAGCAGCATGTGACAAACCTGGAAGTCATTATGTACTCAGATTTTAAATTAAACAAACATATTAGTTCGGTGTAGCAAAAAAGCTTTTTCCAGCTGAGGCAAATAGCAAAGCCAGTTTTGTCAAGACGTGACATGGAGAAGGTAATACATGCCTTCATTTCAACACAGCACGACTACTGTAATGCACTTTATGTTGGAGTCAGCCAAGGGTCTCTTGCTCGTCTTCAGCTCGTTCAAAATGCTGCTGCTGTGATAGATTATTAGTTGAAGTTCATAATGGTTAAAAGTTACTCAATGTATTATTCAATTTCTTTCAAATATGTAAATGTATAAACAAGGGTAAAAGAAGTCCCATCAAGTCCCAGAGATGTGATGTAACACAAAACAGTTAAAAGAGTTCATGACTTTGTTTAACCGGATAACAATCCTTAATGTGACTATAACCTGTGTAAAATTCAATCTGTGATCTACTTGTCGAGCCTGGGGAATAATCCATGTGATTTAGTGATCGTGATTGATTCGTTATGTCTGCCGTTGCCGGAAGGGGGAGCTCTGGCCACGATGCCTCATTCGCAATGAAGCTGCTGAAGGAGAAGCATCGTGTCTGAGCGTTGTCATTGATTTATCCCCTTTTCAGGTAATAACTGAGCAATTCTGCTCTTGAATGTTACAAATATGTATGTTGAGCTGCACTGACCGTGTTTCCAAATGTACCAAGAGGATACTAGGAATATTTAGATGATCTGTGTTAACTGTGTTGTTAGGATAAGCTATAAGCAGCAAGCTAAGCTAAGCGCTCTGTTGGTGGCTAGCATGAAGCATTATCGTGCCAGACTGTGTATGAAACATACAGCATTGTGTGCATTTTGCATTTGGTCTGGACAAAGAACATGTTTATTTTGTGTGAAGGGACAAATGCCTATTAGTATTTGTATATGAATATTTTGTTTATTTTCTGTACATTTAAGTTTAATGATCTAAGTTTGTTTATTGATTCATAAGCTGTTTTTGTAAATTCTTACATTCAATTTAATCTGTAATTTAAAGGAAAGGAAAGGAAACAGTCGTGAGATATTTTCTCTTACAACTAATAGAGACTGTACATTGTTATTAAGATGTTTACTACTTTTGTATGTGTGTTTATATTTCTGAATCATTCGCAATGAAGCTGCTGAAGGAGAAGCATCGTGTCTGAGCGTTGTCATTGACTTATCCCCTTTTCAGCCCCTTTTCAGGGTGTAACACTGCCCGCCTCTTAACTTGTACCCACAGGCATGAACATGTAACACCTATCCTGTCTTCTCTTCATTGGCTTCCTGTTCATGACAGAATTAATAAAAGTCCTAACACTGGTTTATAAATGCCTTAATGGTCTTGCTCCCCCCATACCATTCTGACTAACTTCAGCCTCATATTCCTTCACGGACCATCAGATCAGCTGCTGTTGGTTGTCCCAAACTCAAGGCTCAAACGTAGAGGAGAACGAGCCTTTTCAATTATGGCCCCAAAACTTTGGAGTGTGCTGCCTTTAAATATTAGACGGGCATTTGTGTTTCCTGTTTTTAAATGCTCTTTAAAACACACCTTTTTTTCCATAGCGTTCAGACTGGCGTGAGTTGATATGTTTTTTTATGTGTTTTATTATGTTTTATGTGAGTGTCATTGGTTTTATCTTGTGTTTTACCCTTTGTTTCTGTGCAGCACTTTGGGCAAACCTTTTGTTTTTAAATGTGCTATATAAATAAATTGGATTTGGATTTTGTTCTTTATGTTCATCTCAAATCAACCTGAGTGTCATTTCACTTTAGTTCTGATCTCACTGCTGAGCAGCACAACAAACCAAGGTCAGTAACCTTCTTCTTTTTTTCTGTCACACGTTTTGACAATTAAAAGATTTTTTCATTTTAACCCTCACAGCTCGTCTGACTGTGAGTCCCAGCAGCTCTCAGTTCTTTAAAGGAGACTTTGTGTCTCTGGGCTGTGAGGAGGACGACAGCTCTGCTGGATGGACTCTGAGGAGAAACACAAGCAAACAACAGAGGACTCAGTGTGGAGATGGGTGGGGAAGATGGTCTGGTTCTTCCTGTAACATCACTGTTTATCCATGGGACAGTGGAGTTTACTGGTGTGAGTCCAGAGAGGGTGCCATCAGTAACATGGTTAACCTGACAGTCACTGGTAAGCTGAGTGTGTGGAGTTAGTGTTGATGAAGCTGTGTGTAAATGGATGAAATGCTGTAGTTTGTCTCTGTGTTGAGGTGGATCAGTGATCCTGCAGAGTCCTGTCCTCCCTGTGATGGAGGGAGATGACGTCACTCTGCTCTGTAAAACAAAGACCACTCCCTCCAACCTCCCAGCTGCTTTCTATAAAGATGGCTCCCTCATCAGGAAGCAGCCTACAGGTCACATGACCATCCAGCATGTTTCCAGGTCTGATGAAGGCCTCTACAAGTGTGACATCAGCGGTCATGGAGAGTCTCCATCCAGCTGGATCACTGTCACAGGTGACACACTCACCTGTCTGTGTTTCTGCAGGTTCCAACATTCACAATGTGACGACAACTTAATGACTGTGTTTGCTTTATTTTAGTGAAAAACACCACCACACCTCCACCTACATCCACACCTCCACCTACATCCATCTCTCCTCCTGTTCTCTCTGTGTTGTCATGTGTTGGATCAGTCTGTGTTGTGGTTCTACTGGTGTTACTGGTTCTGCTGGTGAGACGATGTGTTCACAGGAAACCTGAAGGTGAGACTCAGACTTGTTGATTTATAGATTTGCTTTGCAGGGTTTTTATACATTTATTATGATATATGATGAGATTAGATTTATGAGACATTCATTCTCCTCCTCCTTTTTTTTTAGTTATCGTCGAATAGAGTATTTTGTCATTAATTTTGTTTATTTCAGTAAATCAAGAAGAAGTTGCAGAAGATGCTATCAAGTACAGTAACATCAAATTAGCAAATTGTCAACAACAGCCAGGCAAAAGAATCAGAGGTAGTGATGTTTCTCTTTCTGGGGGGTTTTGGGTATTGGTTCCAAATTTTGTATTTCGATGAACAGGAAACTTTAAAGAAGCATACATATTTTTTAAATGTCAGAAGCTTTGCAAACAAATGACATTGTAGCTTAGTTATCACACTGCATCCACAGATTGGATGGGAGCATCACACAGATTCATTCTACTGTATATAGTATTTTATTTTATTTTATTCTATTCTATTCTATTCTTTACAGTTGTGTACAGTATTCTTATTTCTATTCTATTCTTATTGTATTCTAATTTTGCTATATAACTTTTGCACTGTCCACTTCCTGCTGTGACAAAACAAATTTCCCACGTTGGGACTAATAAAGGTTATCTTATCTTATCTTCGATACAGATACCTGTTAATTAGTGCTCAGCAGCATCTAGATTAAAGTCCTCAAATAAACTCAGTAAAACGGACTTCTTGGACAGTGTGTTAGTGTAATCAACCACACAGCAGCCATATTATTTGTCAGATAATTACATCATATAAAAGCTCAAACACAGTCCCGAAGTTCGGTTCAGGGACTTTAGGAACTCAGGTGTCAAGAAACCAGAGAAATTGATCACGCTCTAGATCAGGGTGTTAATGAAGCTGTAATGTCAGGCAGTTTGGCACATGTGTCGCAGAAGTTTGACTTTCAGGAGAAAGAAGTTGGATGAGGACATTATGGAGCAGGAGAGGGTTAGTCAGAAGTGAAAAATGTTTGTTGTTTTAACAGTAAAAAGAGTTTAAATGTAGACTTTACATCTTTGATGCTGAATATTTTCTAGTTGATTAGTTTCCTTCTTCCAAAATATGTGAGTGTTTGTCTTTAAAGTTTCACACTTTGTTGAAACTTTGAGTGTGGTTGACTGTGTTTTTGTGGCCTGCGAAGAAGAGAAAGAAACAGCTCTGCAGTCATTCCTCATCCTGTTTCTCATAACAGAATAATCGAATCAATAAAATAAACCAAAAATAAAATAAAAATAATGATAACTCAATAGAGGGCTGTTAATCTAAAAAGAGAAAATACACATAGTCTAGGATTATTAGCACAGTTGACCTTTTAACTGACTTTATTGTTTTATGTCACAACAACATTTTAAATTCTATTTATCTCAGTGATGTCTTTTTAATGTTCAGTTTTGTCAAATGTAAAGTAGAGGTCTAGAAATACAGCACGGTTAAGTTAGTTTGACACTCTGATTAGAGCAGTTTGAATAGTGTGGATTTAAAAAAATAAAATAAAATAAAAACAGAGACTAAAAATTGTTATACTGTGTTGTTGTAAAGCAGCAATAAGCTGTTTGGCCACAGTCTTCTCCAAACCCCCTTGTATCTTGTATTCTTCTCTCAGTCATGAACAACATTTTTGAGACAGTTGATCCAGTAATTCAGTACCAACCCAGAGTAGGCACAGCCTCCCTAATACAGGTTGAAAACCACAGTCTCATGGTAAGTTCCTGAATAAGTTGGAAGTCTGAAATTCTGAAATCCTAGTTGAAAAATATTTGTGGAAAGCTCCCTCAATTCAGATTTCCCTCTCATAAAGGGAAAGCAGCCCGATATAGTCTGAGCCATATTGACACTGATCTCTACACTTGGACTGTTTACTTCGCTTCAAGCTCATGGACTCACTCCTCACCATCTGCCTTGCCTCCTCTGGATCTCGGACTTACTCACTCACCCAGCCATCAACTTTGTCCCCCCATAGATCCTGCTGAATTGGATCAATGCCAATGTCTCATTCACTGCATAAAGCTTGATCCTCTTATACAACTTTTCTACATCTGCTTCTCCCATTCCTTTTTCTTCATGTTCCCATCGCTCTGTATTTCTACATCTGTTACTACGACCACCTTCTTTTGTTTGTCCACCACTACCATGTCCGGTTGGTTAGCCAACACCATTTTGTTTGTCTGTGACTGGAAGATGTTCTGCCGGCCACTTGGTTATGGTGTGGACCCTGCTGTCATGTGCTGTATTCTCTCAGGGGCATCTTACACAGCCTGCACCTGGAGTCTTGTCTGGTGTGATAGACCCCAGTCCAGCAATGTCAGCCATTCATTGGGTTAATCTATGATGAAAATGAGACAGAGGTAGAGAATTTGTCCACTTAATCTCCTAAGACACAAACTCTTTCATGGCATGCTTTTTTAATATCTCTTTGTTAATTGGCTTTATAATGTTGAACAGAACGCTATAAAGTCACAACTGAGTAATGATGTGCAAAACTCTTTATTTGGTGTCTGAACACAGCAGCATTTCCCCCCGAGTACAAAAACAAAATGAGAAACAACAATTGTGAACCTTTGAGGAATATGGCTCATTTGAAAGAACAAAATTTCATACTGGGCTCTAGACAACCCAAAACGTGATGTGCCTATATGTAGACACCAGGTCCTAGGAGGTTAAAACTAAACATCCGTAAAACACAGGTACAGACAGGTCCAATCCCCTCTCAGTATAAATGGACGGGAAGGGGATTTCTCTCTCTCTTCAGATTTCTGGACACCTATATCTCCACCAACCTCAACTGACCCACAACCCTAATAACCTGGTTAAAAAAAAAAAAAAAAGGTAGCAGTGGCTGCACTTCCTCAGTCTTCTCAGGAAGAATACCTGGACCAGAAACTGTGACTGGCCCACTACCGCTTTTCATTGGAGAGCGTGTTCTCCTCCTGCCTGGGTGTTTGGTACACAGGGGCCACAACAGAGAACAGGAAAAGTGAGCAGAAAGTAATTAACACTCCCCCAACAATAATTGGCTGCCCTCTCCGACACCTGGAGGTGGAGCTCGTTCTGTATCAGGAAACCATGCCATCACAGGTGACCCATTGCATCCCGCCCACCCCCTGTTTGACCCACTGCTCTCCAGTTTGTGTCTAAGGACAATCAGGTGAGTCTAGAGTTCCACAAACACCATCTTCCCCTGGACCATTTGGACTGTTACCAAACAGTTAACAGTCTGAACAGTCAGGTCTTCTACTACAGGCCTGGTGGCTTGAGTGTCCTGCAAAGTACAGTTGTTTTTCCTAGGACTGCGGTTTTCTGGACAGGGATGTTGGATGTTGTTTCTGGGATATGCAGGAGCCACTCACCTAGTTTGGGAGTGCTTCAATTTCCACTGAGACCACTATTACCTTTCATGACTACATCATCTTGAGTTCTTCTCTCAGCTCTTGGTACTTAGATTAGATGACTAATTCTCAAACTGTGGTACACGTACCACTGGTGGTACTTGGGCTCTCTCTAGTGGTATGCAGGAAATCTCCTATTTTTAATTTTTTTTAAGATTAAACAATTTACCATTGTGGAGGTATGCAAAGACGACATGAGAGTTCCCGGGGCTCTCCTGGGAGCCGGAGTCGACCAGAAAATGTCTCCCTGAGTGATTCCTCTAAGAGCAGCCTTTCCTTTTTGCCAGCGGTTGCAGACGCTACAAAGTGCTGGCAGGCTCCTTTCCCTGGGCCAACTGCAAAGCGGCACACAGCACTGTGCTGCAGTCCAAAACACTGATGGTAAAACCACAGCCCTTTTCAGCGGTGTCGCACGGCGTAACCCCAGCCACCATCGATGAGTCGAAGGCCCCCGGGAGTATCAGTAGGGGCGGGGTAGATGCCGTCAAAACTATCGCCTGGATGCTGAAGCTCCTAGTAGCCAGAAGACTATGATCCACTTCTTCTGCGACTGAGCGGTAATCCTTCAAGGCCAGCAGCGGGGAGTTGACGAGGCCAGCTCACACTGGTTCTCAGCAACTGTCAGAGGAAGAGGTAAATGAAGAGGAATCTGCCGTTATCCTTCCCTAGCAAGGACAGCGTGTTAGGACAGTAGTACATTAACCAGGCTCGAGAGAGACAGAGACAGGAATTTCTAAGCCCACTCTGAGTCAGAGAAGGAGTAGCACTGCAGCAGAAGTGCCTTGAGAGTGGTGTATTTCCCCTCGATGGGGGGATCC
Source organism: Oreochromis aureus (assembly GCF_013358895.1). Lineage (NCBI taxonomy): Eukaryota > Metazoa > Chordata > Actinopteri > Cichliformes > Cichlidae > Oreochromis > Oreochromis aureus. The sequence continues at coordinate 65,588,608 of NC_052944.1, forward strand.
CGCAGGACAGTCATCACACGGCAGGTGGACAGCGGATCCAGCAAGGCCACCACATGATGGTATTTTGTGTCGTCGGCTGAAACCCCACAAAGAGCAAGCTGAGCTTCGACATGCACGAACCATGAAGTAGGGTTGTGAAGCCTAAAAGCCTGCAGCTTAACCGCCACTGCAAAAATTAAAACGTACAGCTCTGCTTTAACTTGTGACATAAATGAAGATAGAAAACTAAACAGCAGTGACGTTTCTAGAGTTACTGAAGTTTGTCTAGCTGGTATGATGTGCTACATGATCACTAGCAACACAGCTATGTTAGCGTAACATTAGCACAGTGAAGCTGGAGGATGAACGCTAACTTTTTTTCTACTTGATAAAAGTTAATGTGAGGGTTCCCGATAGTTAGAGACAAATGCAATGGCATGGCAGGATGTTGTAAATGGACCAAACTTCAGTCAGGAGAAGAACTGAGATAATCCATCCACATTACATGATTAGTTATTAATATACTGCTGCATGAGCTGGGCTGTAGTTACATCATAAGGTTTTAAAACTGAGTTTTGAAATAAACAGTGGTAATAAAAACCGAGAGAGGCAGAGAGTGATCACTGACTGTTTTTAGGGGCTTGTTCAGATTAAATAGAACAAGATACAAAGCATTTAAACATGTTAAAACACAATAGCCTCAATAAACTTAGAGTAGTTTGGACCCAGAAGCAGAATTCAACATGTCATCACTTAATGATTAGAAATCCCACCTGCTGTAAATGTTTTAATGTGGTACAGTTGTTATTATTATCATTTTTCACATCCTGTTTATGGCAGTTAAATTAAATAACATTCATCAAATCAATCAATTTCCTGTAGACTCCTGGTGGAGCATAGGTCTGCAACAACACCACGCCAACGGACTCTGTGCTGGGCCGTTCTCTTCACTTGGGTCCAAATAACATTCATATAAAACAGTAAATGGCCTGTATTTGTATAGCGCTTTACTTATTCCCTACGGACCTCAAAGCGATTTACACTACATTCAGTCATCCACCCATTCACACACTTTATAAGAAATCAGCCAGAAATCTATTGCACATGGTCTAATTGCACATTTCAGCTATTGCACAGTCTATTGCAAAGTGATGAACACTACAGCTTCATTTCCCCTCCAGCGAGGAGTTAAACAGTTTGATGGTGTGTGGGACAAAGGAGTTTTTAGGTCTGTTGGTGCTAGACTTGGGGAGAAGCAACCTGTGATTTTGTTTGTGACTGTTGCGAGTCGCGCTGAACCGAGTAAGTGGAAAAAAGTGGAAAAAAGGGTGTTTTTTCCGGATATCGATATTTTTGACACTGGTTAGCAGTTTACATTACATAGCTGCAGAAAAACTAGCTAATCACTAGCAACTGCCACAACTAGCTAAACGTAAGCTAAAGTGGCAGTTTTTCGTTGTTGACGCTGTCACCGGTACGAGATTTCGGAATGGCACCACTTACCTCAACATCCAGTTGTGAAAGCTGCGTCAACCTGAGCCAAAAAGTGATCGAGCTGGAACAAAGGATATCCACGCTATACCAAATCCAGGGGGCTGAACGCGATCTTGACACGATCCTCCTTGGCAAAGCTCAAACCACCGCTACTAGCGCTGAGCTAGCCGACACAGTGCACCACCCAGCTGTTGTGTCCCAAGATCCCGCCAACAGTCAACCCAGGCTCCAAACTTGTGTCGCTGGTGTTTCTGCCACGGATGAGAACTGCTAGTTTCAACTAGGGGCCAGACCCAAGGCTCTGGTCAGCTCCACTCCACTCCAACCAGTGCCATGGACCATGGTTGGGACGCGCGGTGGCTGCAGAGGGGCCAGGAGGATCCGTCTCTCGCACCCTCACCCTTCCGGTGCAGTAGTGCTGGAGAATAAATTCAGTATCCTGGATCCTGTGGACTTTCCTCCTCTGGCCGCTAGCCCTCGCCACCCCGCTGTGTCGCTGAAGTCTGCACCATCTCCACCACTACGCCCCCGGAGCCGTGGCGGGCAGCCCGGCGCTGTGGCGCAAACTTCGCCCGAGGAGAACTGTTCTTCACCCGGCTCCTCGGAGAAGAGGACCCACGGCGCGGCTACCTGGGAGTCACTCACGCGGTCCGGCTGGTGCATCTCCATTTGAACACCCCCGGTGCCGTGGCGCAGGCGTCTCAGATGGCCAGCAGTTCCCGGTGGCATCTCCTCTCTCCACGCTGGTCCTCGGGGATTCCATCATCAGGAACGTGTGGATGAGGGGGGCGCTCACGCTGTCGTTCCTGGGAGCCACCGTTGTCGACATAGTGGACAGAATTCCCAACATCCTGGCGTCCCACCCACAGGCCAACCGGCTCATCATCCACATCGGCACCAATGACATTCCCAAACAGCAATCTGAGCTGCTGAAGCTGGACTTCCTCCAACTCTTCAGCCTCCTGGGTCAGTTGCAGGTATTTGGCATACAGCACTCCCGCACACGGCCCTGTCATTACCCCAAACCGACACTACCCGCTGATCTGTCCGCCACTGACTGATGTCCCCCTGGTCCCAGCTCCTACATTTGTTCCACTTTTAACAGTAATACACAAAACTCTGGACTCGGACCTCTCTCTCCCACAGTCAACACAATACCCGTCATAATCACAAACAGAGAGCAACACAATTATCATAAATCCAGTAACTCCAAAAACATTAATAACCTCCGGCCTCTTCAAAAATGTCAGCATTCATTGAACTCTACTGTCAAAAATCCACCAGTCTCAATTAGTATGGCACTTTTAAATGTCCGCTCTCTGTTGAATAAGTCTTTTATTATTAATGATTTAATTTTAGATAATAAACTTGATTGTTTATTTTTAACTGAAACATGGCTGGGTTCGGATTCAATTCAATTCAATTCAATTTTATTTATATAGCGCCAAATCACAACAAAAGTCGCCTCAAGGCGCTTTATATTGTACAGTAGATAGCACAATAATAAATACAGAGAAAAACCCAACAATCATATGACCCCCTATGAGCAAGCACTTTGGCGACAGTGGGAAGGAAAAACTCCCTTTAACAGGAAGAAACCTCCGGCAGAACCAGGCTCAGGGAGGCGGCCATCTGCTGCGACCGGTTGGGGTGAAGAAGGAAAACAGGATAAAGACATGCTGTGGAAGAGAGACAGAGATTAATAACAGATATGATTCGATGCAGAGAGGTCTATTAACACATAGTGAGTGAGAAAGGTGAGTGGAAGGAAAAACTCAATGCATCATGGGAATCCCGGCAGCCTACGTCTATTGCAGCATAACTAAGGGAGGATTCAGGGTCACCTGGTCCAGCCCTAACTATATGCTTTAGCAAAAGGAAAGTTTTAAGCCTAATCTTAAAAGTAGAGATAGTGTCTGTCTCCGAATCCAAACTGGAAGCTGGTTCCACAGAAGAGGGGCCTGAAAACTGAAGGCTCTCCCTCCCATTCTACTTTTAAATACTCTAGGAACAGCAAGTAGGCCTGCAGAGCGAGAGCGAAGTGCTCTAATGGGGTGATATGGTACTACAAGGTCATTAAGATAAGATGGGGCCTGATTATTTAAGACTTTGTATGTGAGGAGCAGGATTTTGAATTCAATTCTGGATTTAACAGGAAGCCAATGAAGGGAAGCCAAAACAGGAGTTCGGATGCACCAGTTGTTCTCACTGAGGCCTCCCCAACAAATTTTAATTTCTCTTTTTCTATTAGAAGTGGTAAGAGAGGTGGTGGGACTGCATCTTTAACCAACAACACACTCACCACCAAACAAATTTTATTTGATCATTTTACCACTTTCGAATTCCACGCTATTGTTTTTAGCAGCCCTCCAGTTTTATCTGTCACAATTTATAGACCACCCAAAGACAGTGCTGCTTTTATCAAGGAATTCTCAGAATTTTTAACAAACATACATTCAAAGTATAACATGATAATTCTAACCAGTGATTTTAACCTGCACATAGATAATCCTTCTGACCCTACATCAAAAGAATTCTTAAACATTCTTCATTGTATGGATTTTACCCAGCACGTCACGCAGCCGACTCACAACAGAGGACACACTCTGGACCTGGTCATCACCCATGGGCTGTCCACCAGTGTGTCCTCTGTTGTTGACTTAGCTGTCTCTGACCACTACTGTGTGTTTTTTTACATCACCGGTTTTGTTCAGCGGGAGACCTTGGTGCGAACTGTGAGGAGGCGCTATCTAACCTCTGAAGTGGCTGCAGATTTTACCAGGGTTTTAGACGAATGCCCCCCTGTGATTCTACCTGCACCCTGTGATTTTATTTTTAATCATTTTAACCTCAAACTGAAGAAAAGCCTTGACTCCGTTGCTCCACTCACCACCAAAAAGATTAACGTAAAACGTGTATCACCCTGGAGAAACGAAGAAGTCAAAAAACTCAAAAGAAATTGCAGGGCAGCAGAAAGGAAATGGAGGAAAAATAAAAATGAAATCAACCATCAAATACTTTGCGAGCAACTAAAAATTTACAATAATACACTAAGGAATTCAAGAAACTCATACTTCGCCAAAATAATCAGTAATAACAAAAATAATCCGAAGGTCCTCTTCTCCACCATAGATCACTTATTTAACCCTGATTTTAACAGCTCCCAAAGGACCCCCACAGACTCACTCTGTGAGCAGTTTGCAGACCACTTCAGGGGAAAAATCAGCACCATCAGATGTGATATTTTATCTTCTCGTGTTATGATTTTAAACACATCTGAGGGCTCGATTGTACCTGAGGAGACACTGGACAGCTTTGTCCTGGTTAATGCTGAGAACCTTAAGAAAGTTTTCTCCACAGTGAGACCCACCACATGTCTTTTAGATCCAATCCCCTCTTCACTTTTTAAAACACTTTATGGATTTTTTGAAGCTGAGCTTTTATACATGATGAATTGCTCTCTTCAGTTGGGTGTCTTCCCTGCTGCCTTTAAAACAGCGGTGGTGAGGCCCCTTCTGAAGAAGAGCAATTTGGATTGCAATGATTTTAATAACTACAGACCTGTATCCAACTTACCATTTTTAAGTAAAATTTTAGAAAAACTTGTTTTTACTCAGATTAATGATTTTCTGAATGATAAACAGATCCTAGAAATATTTCAGTCTGGATTTCGGGTGAACCACAGCACAGAGACCGCTCTCCTAAAGGTTTTAAATGATGTTAGATGTAACTGGGACTCCCAAAAGCTCTCAGTCCTGCTGCTACTGGATCTAAGTGCAGCCTTTGATACAGTAGACCACGCTATACTTTTAAACAGACTGAAACACATGGTGGGCCTCTCTGGTGCTGTACACAACTGGTTCACTTCCTATCTCTCAGACAGAACTTTTATGGTGTGTATGGATACATGCTCCTCTAAGATCCATAAAATGACATGTGGTGTGCCTCAAGGGTCGGTTTTAGGCCCTGTACTGTTTAATTTGTATATGCTCCCTCTTGGCGGTGTCATCAGGAGGCATGGAGTGAACTTCCACAGTTACGCTGATGATCCTCAGCTGTACATCTCCGTGTCTCCTGATGACACCAGACCAATGGATGCCCTTTTTAACTGTATTCTAGATATAAAATCTTGGATGGCAGAAAACTTTTACAGCTTAACCAGGACAAAACTGAAGTTTTAATCATCGGTCCTGAGGCTCAGAGAGAAACTCTTGTCTAAATTACAGGCATTTTCACTATGCCCTTCACTACAAGTGAAAAACCTGGGTGTTATTTTTGACTCTGAGCTTGGTTTTATCCCACATATTAAACACGTAACCAAAATTGGATTTTATCATCTAAAAAATATAGCCAGAGTCCGCCCTATTCTCTTTCGGGCCAACACGGAGATGCTGATGCATGCTTTTATTACCAGTCGCATTGATTATTGTAATGCCCTGCTCTCTGGTCTCCCCAAAAGAATATTTCACCTTTGCAACTTTTGCAAAACTCTGCAGCTCGTGTGCTGACGAAGACCAGAGGCGGGCCCACATTACACCGGTTTTACAATCGCTGCATTGGCTCCCCGTGTGTTTCAGGATCGATTTTAAAGTTCTTTTATTGGTTTTAAATGTCTTAATGGTCTTGGGCCTTCTTATCTTTCAGATCTGCTTTTACCATATGAACCCTCATGGACCCTGAGGTCCTCTGGTACTGGCCTTTTGATTGTCCCTAAAGTCAGGACACATACTCACGGAGAGGCAGCTTTTCAGTGGTTCGGTCCTCGAATGTGGAACAGCCTACCGGAGGAGCTCAGGGCCGCAGAGAACGTTCATGTTTTTAAGAACAGGCTCAAGACCCACCTTTTTAATTTAACTTTTAACTAACGTTTATTTATTTTATGCTTATTTATTCTATCCTGTTATTCTATTTATATTAATTTAGTTTTATCTAATATTTATTGATTGTATTCTTATTCATTTTTTATCTTCTTACTCTGTTTATACTTATATTTATATTGTATCCCACTCTTATTTATTTTATCTTTTTATCCTGTTTATATTCTTATTAGGTCATATCTCCAGTGTTTCCTCGGAGGGGGCTCTCTGCACCGGGGCTGTGATCGACCGTGGCTGCTGGGGTTCTGTGGGTCTTCTCAGCCTGGCTGGGGGGCTTCTTTGCCTCCCTCCTGCTGTGTGCCCAGCCTGGAGGCTGCGGTCTGTGACCGGCTCCCGGTGCAGACAGCTCCCTGTGATAGTGTTTCCTCACTTGGCTAATGCGTACCCAGCCCAATTTTACTCTTTAAGTGTAAAGAGTGGATGTGTGTATCCATGACCTTTCTGTTAATGAGAGTGTGGGGAATGAGTGGGAGGGTGGGGTGGGCTGCTTTTAACCATGTAAAGCACTTTGTGCTACAGTTTTTTTTTTTGTATGAAAAGTGCTTTATAAATAAAGATTGATTGATTGATTGTTGCTAAGCAGACTCCTCTGGTTGCTTATGAACATATGCAGTGGATACAGAGGATGCCCAGGCTTCCACTTCCCGAGCTCTAATGTTCCGCTTTGCTATCACTTGATGTAGGTACATCAATTGCAATGGCCGTCTTCCTCTGTTTGTCCACCACTGCTATGCCTGGTTGGTTAGCCAAGACCATTTTGTCTGTGTGTATCTGGAAGTCCCACGGGACCTTGCCTTGGTCATTCTTGAACACCCTGAGGGGTGTGTCCATTTTTTTCTTGGGGTTTCCAGACCATACTCAGCACAGATGTTCCTATACAGTATGACAGCTACTTGGTTATGGTGTTCCATGTATGCCCTGCCTGGTAGCATCTTGTGCCCTGCTGTTGTATACTGATTATGTCAGTGCGATCTGTGCTCGGATCCTGAATAACAGATGGTATAGGGGGTCAGGCCAGGGGTTTGACTTCAGAACATATTAACCAAGCCTCCCTTGAATCTTAGAGAAAGTGAGATGAAGCTTGAATGTCACCTGGATTGACAAGGTTCACATAATCACTTATAGAGAGAGAGTTTTGTTCAAATTTGGCATATCTGGAGTTTTCTCTATGTCACATGTGGCCTTAACTACTCACACAGGCTGCTCTTTAAATGGGCCATATTGTGTTGTGTTGTGTCTTTTGGCAGTGCCAGAACTAAGCAATGAGTCCAAATAGCTAAAATTGAGATTATTTATTGGCAGCGTGAATTTGTTGTTAATCCTGTTTAACTAGACAAACTAAAGAGAACAAAGGTTCTTTAATACAATTAATCATTCTGATTTCTGCATTTAAAACTATGGCAGCTACTTTCTTTGACATGTAGTCTAACACTAAAGAGACTTCCCACCAGAGTTTATTGGTTTGGCCAGCACTTGTCTTTATGCTGTGAGAAGTGTTCACTTTGTGCTTTGTGGTGAAATGTGTGAGTCTGAACTGAAAGAAGATGGCAGGTTTGTGGTCGTCTGAGCCCTCTTGTTAGCTTGTTAGCCAGTTCTTTGTTCTTTGTTTCACAGCAGAGGTGTTAAGAGGTTGGAGAAAAAAAAACTGTGAAAACCTCCTGCTATCAACAACTATCACTTAATGTCACCTTAAACAGAATTAAAGATGCTTTGCCAGAGCTCAAAAATGGTAAATGGCCTGTATTTGTATAGCACTTTACTAGTCCCTAAGCACCCCTCAAGTGTCAAGCTCAAGTGTAATACTATTACATTACTGTAGTTGTTGTAGCTTTGGTAATTTATGTTTTTTATTCTACAGAGAGTGATCCACCTGTAATCTACTCGGCAGTGAGAACTGAAGACATCAGTTATGGACAAATAACTATCAGACCAAAGAGGACCAGAGGTACAGCAGCTCTTTAACTTTTACTTTAGAGTAATGATAGCTACTTTTAGTTTTAATGCAAAGCTAATTATGTTCTCACTTGAGCTCAGGATATCAAGCTTCTGATCTCACTATGCAAGAGACAAAAAACAAAAAAGAGCTGAAAGCTCTTCACCAAAGCCCCTTTTCCATTAAGACCTACTCGGCTGAGCTTTCTATGGTTTTCATGATTTTCCATTAGCTCATAGTACGTGGTACCCAGCAAAGAGAGAATTGACTACAAAAAAACAAAGTCTGACAAAAAGCCACAGACTGAGTAGCTGTTGTCACCTGTGGCTGTGGCTCAGGTAGTAGAGCAGATCAGCTACTGATTGGAAGGTTGGTGGTTCGACCCATCTGCATGCTACATATTCTTGGGCAAGATACTAACCCCAAGTTGTGTTCATCAGAGTGTGAATGTTGGTTAGTTTACACTTGGGTTTAGAGGTGCTTGTATGAGTAGGTGTGAATGGGTTGAGTGAGGCATCTTGTATACAGGGCTTTGAGTACTCCGGGAGAGTAGAAAAGTGCGATTTAAGAATCAGTCCATTTACCTCGACCCTCTTTGTTATGGCATTTATGTCATTTATTAATAAAAGGCTCTATAAAGCTTGAGCCTTTTGCAGTCGCCTATGGATCGCTTGGAATGGGGTGGGATCGATACTTTTATTGAGGTTACATGAGTATACATAGGTTGATTAACATATAACATAACAACAGACGTCTACATACAAACAAAGAGTCCCTTGCCAGTGTTGTGTGTGTGTGTGTGTGTGTGTGTGTGTGGGTGTGTGTGTGTGTGTGGGGGGGGTCTTTACCATATATCAGTAAGAGCAGATATAACCTCTCTCCTGTCCTTAACTTTTGTGTGCATGCCAGAGCCCTCTGGGAGGCACACTGAGTCTCCACAGACTCCTAAGGATAAAACCTCTACCAACATGACATTGATTATAAAACTCTAAGCATTTATGAGTAGATATTTCTAAGCATAAATGACAATCAACAATACAAATCTAACAGGACCCATAATATCAGGTTGTATTTTACTCACATGTGAAGCAACAGTTTAAGAAATGCATTAATAATATTCTAGTTTTCTGCTTCTAAGTTCAGCTAAATGAAATATATTTTCAAACCAGATAGTTACTCAGCTGTCAAGTTAAGATGAGAGATGGACCATAGATAGGTCAATATTATCACAGGGCATTTGATAGGCATGAAATTCAGCTAAATCTTGTGATAAAGTCACTAAAGATGCAACAGCGAGGTTGTCATAGTGAGCAGTCTGGCAGGCAAGGGTAGGACCCAAACGCAGGAGTCAAAGAAAAGATTAATTTAAAGAGGCAGCTTTTGTTTGCTTTGATAATTAACTAAAACAAAGTAAAAAAACAAAACAAAACTGCACACCAGTGATAGCCCATTTGAAAGTAAAGCTCCAGTGCATGTGTCCACACACTGCTTCAGAAACACTGTGCAGAGGCTTGGTTTGTCCAAACAGAGTCACCTGACATCTGAAGCTTCATTCGGCAAGTCACTGCTTCAGTACCCGATTCACTGGTTTATAAGGAATTGAATCATTGGTGGTATTTGTGTGAGAGATAGCGAAACCAGTGTGTCACATAATTAGAGACATGGAGTCAGGAAGAGAGGACACGCTGCCTGTTCCTAAATAAAAAAACAGTTCATCAGAATTCTGCTCCCAGGTCTAAAATGTACATAAGAAATAGACTATAAATATATAAAAGTTATAGTATATCATATATAAAAGTATCTTTCGACTGAATAATGACATAATCATGTAGAGGCAGGGACCTCACACCACAAGACACCTTCTATATCAGGGGTCAGCAACCTTTCTGATGGCGAGTGCCATCTAAAATTTCCTCAGAGGTCACTGTGCCATATGATTGCATTAGCAATAAATTTAATAACACCATATTAACAGTTGCACACTATATAGAATAACTTCATAGAATTCCATTTGTTCGCAGATGTTGGCAGCTGTCAGCGAATAGTTATCAGCTATTTTGAAACAAAAAAGACTTTTATCCATAACAAGAACTCCACAACAGCAAATGAACTGTACAACAGAAAATACAAATGCTATTTATGGTCTCCTCACAACAATGATAAGAAAAATAAACTGGGCCAATGTGACATGTTAGAGACACATGTTAATGTGATCTCTGGTCTCCCACTCAGAGACACAGGTCTCCGAGTGTCCAGCATTCAGACGGCTACCTGAGGACACTCATGTGAGAGAAAATCTGCTCACACAGATATGTAGAGCCAAATACTGTCAATAAGGCCTCTGCAATGTTCTGGAGACAGTTACACTGGTCAGGTAGTGATGTCCAGCAGGTGAAAATGCAGCTCCATGAACGCGCACAGCTGTGGATTCCAGCTGCGTTCGTCTTCCTACAAACTTTGACCCCCACAGAGTCGAGCTTTTCAGTTCAATCAGTTGCATTTCGATGTCCTCTGTGTCCAGCCAGTTAAAGAGAGACAAATCCAGCTGCTCATTAAAGCTTTCTGGTTTGATCAGCAAAGAAAACATTGGTCCACCTGAAAGTCCCGAAAACACATTGTGAATTCTGTCTCGAGTCCATGGATTTCCGTGGTGCTGATGCTGCGCTGAGCGGACAGCTCCTGAAGCATTTGAAGTGTTGGAATGTGGAAATTTCAACATCCCTTGAAAAAACTGCCAACTAGCAACGTCCCTCTCACCGGTAGGCTACGTTATTTTAGCCAATTACAAGTTGAATATTGTAGTTGGGGTTGTTAGCTAAGATACCATCATTAAGAAGCGGCACAACTAATGTGTCTATGTGAGCTAATTTGCAATGTTCACCGCTGGTCCGGCCATTTATTTTGTAATGCACCTTCTCAGATTAATTTACTGCCTGTCATGCCATCAGGTAATCCTTCCCCCGTTCTATAAGGTTGTGATGTACATTGCTATAGTTTTTTTATTAGTAAAAAACATCAAAAAGTCAGAAGCGCATGGAGAACACACAAGAAAGGTTTCCGTCAATGATTTATTATTAAAATTGACATAACATAAGGCAGTCCTACTTAAAAGGGCCAGATCTAGTAATGTGGATGAAGTTTTGAGATGTCTTTAAGTCTTACTTTTCAGTCTGTCTGGAAGCAGCATTTGTTTTCTAATGTAATCTAATGAAGTTAATAAGCTTATTGATATAAAGGTGTGAGTTTCATGGATGATGAATTAAGAAGCAGTTAAAGTGTGTGTGGATTATGGAAACTCAGTGATTTGAAGCTGAGCTGGTTCTCATGCAGTCAAGTTTGAACTGCTTGTATTCATGTTTCCTGTTGTTTGAACTGTTTGTGTTTGTGTTCAGACTTTAAACCAGAGCCAGACGTCGTCTACTCTACACTGAAGTAGTCCACCAGTCCAACCACTGATGTCCAGCTGCTGGTCTCTAACTGGTCCATCCCAGAACCTCAGATCAATGTGTTCAAAATATTTTTTTTTCATGTTTTATGTATTTTTAATCACTTAATTAGACTTTACCTATATTGACTGTACCTTTAAAAGTTTAGCTTTTTTCAACATAAACAGTCAGAAAATACATATTAAAATGTTTTCATATTTTCAATAATTTACAATTTTATGTTTTGTTTGTTTGTTCTTGTTCACACAGCATAGATGTGGTTTCTGTGCAGGACTAAAATAGTTTTGTTGTCGTTTGTTTTTCTGTGGTTCTGTGGGTTTCACCAAAGTGTCAGATGGGATATTTATCTCTTCCAATTTGGTTGTGGCTAACCAATGTATGCCCCTGTTTAATCTCCTGACCTGCGCGAAAGTTGTAAACTGCCTCTGGAACAGTGTTAAGGTACAAAAAAAAATCTATTCAACAAAAATGGTGATGCAGTCTTTTATCGCTCAGCCGAGCCTTCTCTGTTGCTGTGTGGAGCAGCCTGTCTCACTCACCTTTTACATGTCACTCACTCACTCATCCAGGCATGCACTGCGGTCTAATAAGGAAACTCAGCTTTTTGATATAAAGTTTTCCCTTGTTCCCGAATAGAAATACAAGTATTTGTTCGAAATAAGTATTCATAAAAAAAACGCGATATTCGTGCCTTTCCGAATACCGTATTCGGGTTTGGCTCCACCCCTAGAAGGTAGTAAAAGAAAATTGTTTACACCATGATGGTAATCCCACGTTCGACCTTTAGCACAGCATGTCCTCAAAGCTGAGCTGTTCTGAGTTTATTTGATACACAGAAAATAAAACAAATTCTGTTGTTTGTGGGAGCTGTTCCAGGTGATTGATTAAAAAAATGTGATTGGCTATAACAAAAAATTTTAATGCATTTGTGTCTGACCACCACCTAGTCAGAGCGGAAGTCAAACTCAAACTTCGGACTCCAAGACCCTATACTGCATCGTAAACAAGCTTACTGGATCGAGCACCAATGTAAACGTCCCGGTCAAGGACAAAAATGGGAAGCTCCTGATCGCCCAAGAAGAGCAAAACAAAAGATGGGCCGAACACTTCCAAGAGACCCTTAACCAGTCAGAGCCCGCCACGACGTAGAATTTCAAGGCAGAGGATGCCCAAGATGAGCTTGGGGTCAACACCAGCAGAATCACCATCGAGGAAGTGAAGATCGTGATCAACAACCTCAAGAACAACAAAGCGGCCGGCTTAGACGAAATACCAGCAGAGCTCCTGAAATACGGCGGCCAAGCCATGGTGGAAGAATTGAAGACCCTGTTTAACAAGTCCTGGCAAAGTGGCACAGTGCTGGAGGACTGGCGGAAGGGTGCCATAGTCAAGCTACCAAAGAAGGGCAACACCTCAGAGTGCACCAGCTGGAGAGGCATTACCCTCCTCTCTGTGCCTGGCAAGGCATTCTGTATTGTCCTCTTTCAACGACTGAGGAGTGCCCTCAACCAACGTCTACGAGAGGAGCAAGCTGGGTTCTGAAGCGGCTGATCGTGCACGGAACAGCACGCCTTAAGAAACATCATCAAACAGTGCGTCGAGTACCGGCAACAACTCGCCATAAATTTCGCCGATTTCAGGAAGGCCTTCGATAGCATCCACCACGATTCACTTTGGCAGATCCTGCGCTTGTACGGTGTCCCTACTATCTTCATCAACATCTTCAAGGACCTGTACATGCGATCATGCTGTTGCGTTAAGACCGGAAATGGCCACACCAACTTCTTCTAGATCACCACCGACGTCAGGCAGGGCTGCATCCTGTCACCTCTGCTTTTTCTCGTTGCCCTCGACTACGTCATGCGGCGAGCCGGCGCCCGTATAGGAGCTGGCATCCATTGTTCTGATCAAGACCGTCTTGGCAACCTCAATTTAGCTGACAATATTGCCCTACTCGAGGAAGACGAGCTGAAGCTCCAGCAAGGAACAACCATTCTAAGAAGAGAAGCTGGCAAGATTGGCCTGAGGATCATCTCTGAAAAGTCGAAGATCATGCATGTCAGCTCCAAGGACCCACGACGGGGGATCTACATCGGGACACAGCAGCTAGAAGAACTGGAGAAATTCACCTACCTTGGTAGCGTGATTTCCCATGACGGCGACCGGGAGGTGGATGTCAAATGCTGCACTGGAAAGGCGGCTGCGGTATTTCGGAGGATGAACAAGATCTGGTCCTCCCCGTCCATCTCCCTCAAGATCAAACTCCACTTGCTTAATTCGATCGTGATCCCATCCACCATTTATGCCAGCGAGACTTGGAAGGTGTCAGCCTGCTCAACACCAAGCTCGACGTCTTTCAGCAGCGATGTCTTCGCCGGATTCTGAGGATCCGCTACATCGACCACTTCACCAATGAGGAGGTCCTGTGAAGGAGTGGCGCGGTCAAACTTCACAACATCGTTGCATGCCAAAGACTCCGACTGGCCGGCCATATCCTCTGCATGGATGATGCACAGATTCCAAGAACAGCGATGCGCTAGCAACCCCTGGGCGTTAAAAGACCATGAAGACATCCCCGCAACACCTGGCGAAGGTCATTCCATCAAGACTTAAAGACATCGAGCATATTGTTGATAGAAGCTGAAGCCCGGGCACAAGATCAAGGCTGGTGGTGTTCATTTGCCACCCTGTATGCCACATAAGGCATGGGAGGATCTAAGTCTAAGTCTAAAGTATTTGTGTCAAATGTCATATTTAACTGACAGCAATTTAAAATGATTCTTTGAAGGAAGGAGACGTCCCGCCTTGACTCCTCTCTCCTCATGTCTCTTCCTCGCTTCCTTGCTCTTCCTTCCTTTCTTATCTTTGCTGGGAGGGATGTGAGGGGAAGGTGTGCAGTCTCGTAAATTAAAGATTCTAAAGCGTCCTTCAAACTGCCAGAATAGACTTTAATAGTCACCTGAGGGTGATGCCACTCCTTAAAATTATTGTAGGTGACTTTCTTCTGTTTAAAGAACAAAATTAAAAGACGCCTGCTGATGTCCTGCAGCTGTTGCCAGACGCACATACATGAAGTGTTTTGACTCTATATTCAGGTGAGAAAACAACGTCCCGTTTTGAATCTTTGATTGGCCGATGTTGCACAGGTGTGTTCAATGACCGAGAAACTGCTTTGTATTTAAAATGTTTTATTAAAGACAAACATAAACTCTCCACTTCATCCTGAGCTCTATATTCAAACTGGTCCAGTGCAGCTGTATAACTGTAAACACACACAGAATATGATTCAATAAATAATATGTAATAAAGAGAGGAGTGCAGGGATGTGTCGGGCAGCCAGCTGGATGTCACTAGTTACACTTCGGTGAAGGTGTGTGTGTCAGCTTCAGTGAGGAGTAGACGACCGCTGGCTCTGGTGGAAGATCTGAACACAAACACGCAGATTACAGAAAGTTTAGACCTGCACCAGCTCTGTTTATCACAGAGAGGGCATCCACAAAACTGTCTTATACAAATACAAATAAATGAATATCAGGATTCTAATAATTAACATTGAAAATATATAAATATGTATTAGTCAGATATTTTATTTTTGACTGCCAGAGCTTTGCTGAATTATAAGTCGCTTCTGTTTCCTGAATCATTCCATCGCATGTCATCGCCAACCTGCTGAACCATCTCCAAAACACATTTTTAAAAAGAGATAAATAGAAAATACTAAGAGACATTAACTGTGTAGCATTTTCAAATATATATTACAGTTCTTGCAGCAATAGATTCTACAGGCATCATGCAGACTGCCTGATGTGTGTTCTCAGATGCAGGACTGCTAGAGTTCTTTTCATATTTGTCGTACTGAGACTAATTAAATTACCGGTTCATTTTCACAGTGAGAAAGCTTGGTGACATTTTAAGGCTAGGTTTTAAGATATTCATGTTCAAACATGAATATATCAAACATGTGAAAAACATGCGGGAAGCTTACCATATAAAATATACATTTAAAAGTATTTGATATATGAAGTTAACATTTCACAACAAGCAGGAAATGTTGTAAAGCTTTGGTGATCTCAGATGAAACGACTCTCGGTTTTATAATAGCACTGTTCCACTTTCAATTTAATACCACATTTTTTTCATTCTATATTTACTTCATATACTTTTTGACTCCCACACGAATCATGATTCTTCTTCAGCAGCTTTGTGTATTAATATTTTTCCATAACAGTTTAATTTTTTTTGTAGTAGACCTTTCAGGCTTTTTGGAGATTACAGTCACCTTCATGTTCTGCTGCAGGCTGAGATCTGAGACTTTTTTTTATTTGATTAAGGGTTGGACCTTTTATTTTCTCAATGGGGGGAGGTTGCAGCGAGCACAAAAGATGAGCAGCTGTACCTCTCTGTCTGCAGTTTGTCTTGATGGGGATCTGTGCATAGCTGATGTCATCTGTTCTGTGCACAGAAGAATAACTCGCAGCTGGATCGCTCTCTGCAAAGCAAGACAAAGTCACATGACTGACACAGAATTCTTGTTTTAGGGTGACACAAAATTTGAAATTTAGGAATAACAGCAGCAAACATGAGGCCACAGCACAGCCTATATCTTTACCCTGCGACGACTTTAACACCTCTGCTTGGTTTAGTTTGCAAAACTGGAAGCTTAATGATCACAGAGCCGCTCACTTGGCAAAATTATGTAACAGTCTTAGACAATCTATCTTGTATAGTAAGCACTTTGCAAACCTGTGAAACCAATACAAATTTTTACTGATAATACATAAATTTCCCACATGTTACATGTTACAGTTACATGAACGATTATTATGACCTGTAAATATTTGATGCTACAGTAGTATAATCCAAGAAAGGTAACATGGAGCTGGAAATAAGCAGAATAAGTCTGCTTTAATGTGAGAAGTTTAGGAAAAACACCTCACTGTTTCTGGCTTCATCAGTTCCAGAGTGAAGTGTCTGTTTCAACATCTTTAACAGTGTGTGAGCAATTTTCAGTGCAGACAAAAAAACTGATAAACCTGATCTGATGGAAAACCATGCACTATGAACCTGCAGTACATGCTAAAAGAACCCGAACCAGAATCCATCGCAATGTATGAAACACACATTCTAAAACTTTGCACCTCTCAGAGCCTCATGTGGAAACTCCGGAGGATTAACGCTGTCCAACTTAAGTAGATACCTGCAGTATCAATAAGTCATTTATATGTATGTATATATCGTATATTTATTTTGCTATTTCTTACTTCTTGTATTTTGTATCTGTTTTTGTATCTGTTTTTGTAACTGTTTTTGCTGGAGCACCGTAACCAACATAATTTCCCCTAGGGATCAATAAAGTATGCTGATTCTGATTCTGTCTGTAGTCAAAGACTTAACAGATGAATTTACTTTTTACATTATTTTTCATTCCTTCTTTCAAGAAATCAAGCTGTAACATAAAAACGTGCTGGCTGACATAATGTGGCCTATAGTTTTATAATGATTCAACAATTCTTTGATTAGAAGTATAATGTAGCATAAGATAGTGTAATAATCTCACACAGTGAAACTCTTTCTCCTGTTAAATGCAAAAACCAGTTGGATTACAACACCTGTACTTCTTTCTGTAATGTGTAACCACGTTTACCGTTACACCATTCTTCTTTCAGTTATTAAGAGTTTTTAAGTAAAAGCAAATACCTGTAGCTTTGACTCACTGGAGCTAAAATATCTTAAATATACATATTACATACTGAGGTTTTAAACAGAGCATGTGGTACTTACAGAGCGGCCACAGAAGAGGTGTTTGTCCCATCGTGCCTCATAGATCTGAGACCTTTTTGTTCCACTTCAGCAATTGACCCACCTCCTTCCTCTCAGTAGCAAAGTTTGGGGTGTCCGTGGATTCTCTGCAGCAGTTCTAGGGGGGGGAAATTGCCTTGACCTCTTAGCTTTAAGCTAAGATGTGAATTCTGAGGTTTTATTAAAGCAACGAACTCAAAGTAAAAGAATAACAGCCTGTTTTGCTTTTTTGGGGGGGAGGGGGGGATGCATTTTTATATCTGTCTTCTATTCTTTCAGGAATTTATTTCCATTAAAAATCAGCACATAAAGGCTTCCTCTAATTAAAATAGCAATGATAATAATAATAATAAAATCCTATAGCGTTGTTTCTTGTATGAGGGGGATAAAAAAACGACCCAAGGGCACATTTGTGCCATCTGCTATTCTAAAAATATTTATCAAAGCTAAGGAAAGTGGATTCAGCTGTGAGAGCTGGACGTCGGAATGAAGCGTGAATGTCTCCATCGACACGGCCAGTAGGAGGAGCTCTGAAGCAAAAACAGTGACTGAAGTGCTTTACCCCACACACCACGCTGTCAGACCGACACCGGCGTTCATTCAGACGCGGATTTCTGAAAAACTGGCACGTTTTGGTCATGGATCAAAGGTATTCCTCATAAAACATGTTTGTGACATGAGGCCCTTTGCATTTTTATTTATTTTTTCATTAATTTTAAGAAATTGCAGTTTTTGTATCACTTGTATCACTTTTGTATGCTTGCTCTGCATATACTGCAGAAGCTGGGTCTTCCCTCTGAAAGGCACAAGTTGTTCACCCACCGTAACACAATCACTGAGGATGAATTTCTGCCTGCAGTTGACCAGGAACAGGTCCCATATGTAGCAGAAAGCTGCCATGTGGTTTGTTTTCAGTCGGTAGGCTCTGGTCCTCTTGTCATCAAAGTGCAAGAAACGTCGAATATCTTTAAATCTTTGAATTGACATAGTGGCCTTGTACAATGGGTTATGCAGAGGACTCCCAAAAAAACACACCGACTGGTACATCCCAGTTCTTCTCACTTCCTGCACAAATGGTCAATCAAATGAAGGCCATGAGCTTCATCCCATTTGTAGGGCAAGGTCCACAGGGATCCTAGCTGGCCTCATAGCAGCCATGTTACTTTAAATATTAAAAAAAAAAACATCAGAAAGGACAATGTTTGAAATGCACAGGAAACTATAAACAGGGCTGCACATAAATGGTCCGCAGGTGTGCATTTGCTCTCAAAATAAAAGACACGTACCAGATAAGAAGTTGGAACGCGCGTTTGCATACATTAGATGTTCTGGAGGAGGACAGACATTTGTTCAGAACTCTTAAAGATGTCGAAGAAGCAAGCTCCGTAAGCAATTACTTTGGTGTTCCTCCACCACAAAAGAAGCACGTATTGTCTGAATTTCCGGGAATACTTTTATTTTGACAGCGAATGCACACCTGCGGACCACTTATGTGCAGCCCTGACTATAAATCATGTATGTTACTGTGTAAAAATTAATTCTTGATCCATCAGAAGTGTAAGTGGGTCAGTCAGAGTTGCTAAGAATGAAAGTTTCCTAGAAGATTCCATAGGAACTACTTGTGGAAGAGTGGGGTAGTGATACAAAAACTGCATTCTTTTTAAATTAATGAAAAACATAAATAAAAATGCAAATGGCCTCATGTTACAAACATATTTTCTGAGGAATACCTGGAATATGAATATATTACAACTTTTCATTATAAAGATTTTGAAGAAAAACAACCCCTGGGGTCATTTTTGACCCCACGTGTGCATCAAAGGGTTAAGGTGGATGTTACACTGTTATTTCTCCTTGATGGAGTTTTTCATCTGGCTTTTGAAGCGTCCTGAGGAGGACGACTGAGCAAAACTCCTCTGCGATCCATGGCAGCGAGCAACTTAATAGGGAAAAAGGTTCGGCTACATCCCAAGAGAAACCACACAGCTGTCTAAGATCCCCGAACGCAACCTGGAGCCTAAAAACAATGAATTGGTGAGTTTTTATTTATTTTTTTATGTCTGTATTCAGCGCAGTGCCACCGACACCAAATCACCTAGAAATCCCCACTTTTGTCTTCCTGACATTTCTATCTGCTCTAACTTCCTGTAACAGCCTTCATTCTTCAACATCACACATGCTACACCTGTCTGTGGATGACCTTGGAGCTGTATTTGGTCTGTGTGTGTATCTGGTAGTGGGCGGAAGTCGATCGCCACATTTTATCGAGCTTGAAGAAGCAGTAACTTAATTTTATGAGAGGGAGCGGATTTTAGGAGAGGAAGCTGGATTACAGTCAAAGTCACAGTTGCGTATGTAATAGCGACCTTTACTTATAGTCCCATGACCACCTCACGCTGGCATACTTTATGTTGTGTAGTGCCAGTTAACATGTTAGTCCTTAAGTCAAAACTGCGTATGTGGCTTTAAGGGCCGATCAGCAGCAGCAGAGGGCGTCAGTGTTCAGCTTTGGTTCAAAATGAGTTGGGCGGGCCGGGGTTTCGCTGTTTGTTTTGATAACCGTGTCGTATCTGCTGAACAAACCGTCCTCTGCAGAAAGACTACGGTTTGTACGTGCATCTTGCTCATAAACAGTAAACAAAACATTAAGGCCCGAAGTTAGAGTGCAATCAGCTGACCTGTATTTATTCTTGGCTAGCAGTAAGAAAGCATTATTTAAAAAATGACTTATTATATAAAAAGTAACTGTGGTGATTAAGCTGTACGAGCTTGTATATGTGGAATGTGGGTGTGGATGTCAAAGTGAAACAAAAAGTCCTTCCCTTATAAAATAAAAAAAAACTTCAGCATTCAAGCAGTGCGCGCCAATTCCCGCTTAACTGCGCAAATGTCTGTTGTGGTATTCTTCTCTCTTCACGTCTTCCTGGCTTCTGGATTGAAAGGTGAGTTGTCTCCAGAGACAGGACGAATTAGCCGGGCACCAGCGGAGGAAATGACTCAGCCTTTGATAAAGAAACGGGATACTGCATGATGGTCGTATGATTAATAATACTGTGGAATCGTTGTGTGTATTATTATTGTGTGCATGCACTACATGAGTACTTTTATTACTTTATGCACTTTAGGGACATTTGGAAGCTCAAAGTTTTGTTCTTGAACTTGGTTTGCAACTGCCACTTAAATATTGAGTCAAGTACTGGTTTTGATGCTTCTTATCGGTTGTTGAATAAAAAAAAAAATACATGTAATGCATCTGTTTGAGGGCACAGGGTCAGACATAAGCCTGAAAATCAAGCTGTATCATTTTGGTACAATTTGGTCAAAAGTTTAGAGTCTTGTAGAGCTGCAGGTATCCATTACTTTATCAACGACTTTATTCAACTGGAATTATTTAGACTTCCTCTGTTCAGTACTTGCTGTGATCCAAAGTGTTGTGGTCAGAAGTCTCTGGTTGTGATTATCTGTGAGATTACTGAAGTATAAGTGGTAGAAATGGAGTCCAATGTGTTCTTCTGCGTAATGCATGTCCAAAACGTGCAGTATAACACACTATTAATGGGGTTTTTTTTCTCTTCTTCATGTTCCAATAACACAGAGGTCAAAGTAAGCCCTGGACAAGATGCCACTCTTCAGTGTTGGGGTCCCAGAGATGCACGTATCACCCTGCTGGAGTGGAGCAGACCTGAGTTCATCTCACAGGGTTATGTGTTCTTCTTCCAAGACCAGCGCTCGTACGAGAACTACCAGCATGAGTCCTTTAAAGGCCGAGTGCAGCTGAGAGATTCGTCCATGACAGGCGGAGATGCTTCTGTGAATATGAAGAATGTCAGCGTCAGCGATATGGGAATATACAAGTGTGAGATTACAACCAGCAAGATGAGCAGTGGCAAGAAAGTCCTGAACGAGTTCAACCTCACAGTCACAGACACAGGTGGGTTTGTAAAGGTTGAGGATTCTGCTTTAACAGCACAGCTGTTTATAAGGCCACGCTTCACACCTCAGAGGTACAATGTTGGCTTGTTTCATGCTTAAACCAGGCTCCAACAGTGAACTCATTTTCTTTCTGCTTTTATCATTTTCAATTTAATTTTATTTATATAGCACCAAATCACAATAGTCGCCTCAAGGCAATTCGCATAGTAGGGTATAAGGAAAGATCTCTATTACACCAACAAAAATACATAACAGAGAAAAACCCAACAATCATATGACCCCCTATGAGCAAGCACTTTGGCCACAGTGGGAAGGAAAAACTCCCTTTTAACAGGAAGAAACCTCCGGCAGAACCAGGCTCAGGGAGGGGCTGCGACCGGTTGGGGTGAGAGAAGGAAAACAGGATAAAGACATGCTGTGGAAGAGGGACAGAGATTAATAACAGATATGATTCGATGCAGAGAGGTCTGTTAACACATACTGAGTGAGAAAGGTGACTGGAAAGGAAAAACTCAATGCATCATGGGAATCCCCGGCAGCCTACGTCTATTGCAGCATAACTAAGGGAGGATTCAGGGTCACCTGGTCCAGCCCTAACTATATGCTTTAGCAAAAAGGAAAGTTTTAAGCCTAATCTTGAAAGTAGAGATAGTGTCTGTCTCCCGAATCCAAACTGGAAGCTGGTTCCACAGAAGAGGGGCCTGAAAACTGAAGGCTCTCCCTCCCATTCTACTTTTAAATACTCTAGGAACAACAAGTAGGCCTGCAGAGCGAGAGCGAAGTGCTCTAATAGGGTGATATGGTACTACAAGGTCATTAAGATAAGATGGGGCCTGATTATTTAAGACCTTGTATGTGAGGAGCAGGATTTTGAATTCTGGATTTAACAGGAAGCCAATGAAGGGAAGCTAAAACAGGAGAAATATGCTCTCTCTTTCTAGTCCCTGTCAGGACTCTTGCTGCAGCATTTTGGATTAACTGAAGGCTTTTCAGGGAGTTTTTAGGACATCCTGATAATAATGAATTACAGTAGTCCAGCGTGGAAGTAATAAATGCATGAACTAGTTTTTCAGCGTCACTCTGAGACAGGATATTTCTAACTTTAGAGATGTTGCACAAATGAAAGAAAGCGGTCTTACATATTTGTTTAATATGTGCGTTGAAGGACATGTCCTGGTCAAAAATGACTCCAAGGTTCCTCACAGCATTACTGGAACGTGACGGAATGTGATGTTTAAATATTTTTTATCCAATGAGAAACTTCTTGTTGTGGTTAGTGGATACTTATACCACATTTTTTTACCTTACAATTTAAAGCACTTAGAGTCAAATGTTGAGATCTTTACATAAATAAAACTGAATTGAATACTTCTGCTGCATGTTTTATGCATTTATTTTGAAAAGTACTGCACTTGATAAAGTTACTCCATGTCTAAAGCTGCTAAATGGTGTTTTTCTGCTTAGCTGATAAAAGTGGTATGAAATATGAGCACAGAGATGCTACTCTGCAATTATCAACCAAACGGCTGGAGATACATTTGTGACTTTGTGATGTCACTTTTCTGACATCCCCCCCCCACCGCCAACAGCTTTGACATCACCTCTACCGAGTGTTACAGATATTTCAAAGTGTAGAAAAAGAACTATTTTCAGTCTGCGTGGTACCTTAGTCTTCACACCTGCTTTCTTTTTTTTTCTTTTTTTTGCTCTGCAGGTTTCACAGAAGGAGACTCTAGAGAAAGAGGACACAAGGATACATCTTCTGTTTTTGTGTCAGTTCTTTCATGCGGACTATTTCTTGTTGTTGTTATTGTTACTGTAGCTGTAAATATCTACAGAAAAAGGCAATCATCAAAACCCAGATCATACCAAGACGATGGAAAATATGGTGAACCGCTGGCATGAAATGTGCCAGATCTATTGCCCCCCCCCCCATCTTTATCTGAGACTGTACTTCAAGTCATTATAAGTCTGCGTGTCATTTCCTAAATTTATGCTTATTTCTATTTTCAATAAAAATAAATGTTCATGGTTTATGCTGCAAACAGAACGTGTTTGAAATATATCCTTTTACAATGACTGAAGCATTCCTAAATTTCAGTTCCTAAGGTCCATCCTAAAGACTGCTTATTTTTGCTTTGTTTTCCCCAAAACAGATCAAATCAGATTTGCCGGACTACTTTACAAATTTGGAAATGTAAATACAAATTACTGTAGAGTCATAATATCTGGTTATGGTAAATTTTCCTCCTCATTTGTGATCATTTCCACCACCTACAACTTCCTCCTGACATCCATACTGCATAATCCAGCTGCACAGTAACAGCTCTTTGCAATCCACAGTTTTTAGAAAATTCCCTATATATTTGTTTTCTAACAGGAGCTGCATTTTTTTCTGTCATAACAAAGTCACAGGGGAAGTGTGAAATCTGCAGCTCCTGTTATTCATGCTGTGCCCTTTGCAAGCAGCTGACTGATCACATGTTCACTGTTTGAATCCGTGAGAAGACACGGATGCAGCTCATGAACTCTTTGTGTCAACAACTAAAAGCTGTTGCTGAAACTTACAGATCAGCAGGCACAGGAAGTCAGAGAGGCTCATGTTTTCTTCATATTTTACGAACCCTTTTGAACCCTGCAGAGGTCTTTGTGTTGCGTAAACAGAACCAAAATGAGGTTTGTGTTACAACACAGAATGCAGACTTTTTGCACATTTCCTACTCATGCAGAGTGTTTTTCTTGTGTTCAGTCTCCGGATGGTTCATATTTTTGTTTGTTTGAAACAGCCACCAAAAATAAAAAAAAAATGGCTGTACAATAACACGTTTTTGCACTGTGTGCCAGATCTAGTGATGTGGTTCTTGGATTAGATCAGCAGATTGTTGCTGTGTTGCTTGCTTCTTTTTCTTTTCTGCTTGTGTCAGAACCTTTTGTTTGTGATAATTCCATAAATATGGTGTTATCAGTAATATTAATTGGTAATCAGAGATTTGGGCACTGTGTTTGCCAGTGGTCGAAGAGGATTGTGTCAGCAGGACTCATGAAAGCTTCTAAAGTCTGTTCTGTTTTTGTTTTCATTGTTATGCAACGGTTCATTCATTCATTTCTACAGTTCTTCTATAGCTGAAGAACAGCTGGAAGCTCCTGGACCTCTGTGAGGAGGGGTGGCTGCGCCCATATGAAGAAAGGAGATGTGTTGCCATTTACTGACTGTAGTGGCTGTAGTAATATTACCTTAGTTTGTCTTTCCTGCAATAAAACTTAATTTAACTTTAAAGTGATGTGTTATGGGAATTCCACCGTGTTCTATTTTGAAGGTGTGGTGGATTTTTGTGTGATATGTATAACTATGTAACTATATACACTATATATCTATGTGCACTGAACATATATATTTTAACTTTCATATAGAGTCTTAAGCACAAGACATTTTTGCTTCATTGAGGTTTATTAAGTTGGTACAGTAACAGGGCAGTTAATGCTGTTGAGAGTTCGCCTGAATAACTCACTCTCCAGCTCTGGTAACTAACCTCCTCCAATACACACTCAACGTCTTTCATGCAGCACAACCAAAACAGTAACATTGTAACAGAGATCCTGAACACACACACACACACACACACACGCACACAATAAATGTTACATGGTAGCAGAGATACTGAAAACAACATAATGAGATCACTGTCATGTACACACACACACTATAAACCTACACTGGCGTGTTTATTTTTATGTAATGCATTTAACTCATATATTTGATGTAGTTAGGCCAAGTATTATTCACAAAAACTATGCTATTTGCTGTACTAATGTGTGACCTTTGACCATGTTGTGACCTATTGTCAGAGGGTAAAGCAAAGGGTTAACCTATTGGTGTCACTTTGGACCGGGCCCTCAGCCAGCGCCAGGTGTGAACTCTGGCCGCTATCTGACCCCAGCAGCTGTGCTGGGCGTGTGGGAAAGTTACCAGGCAGCAGGGGGCGGCGACACTGGCCCCTATATTAGGGGACCAGAGGACGCCCCCGGGGCTCTTTTCCTCCTGCTGCTGCTACCTGTCCGTCTCTGTGTTGCTCTGCTGTCTGTGCTTAAGGCTGTACACCCCGGGGTTTTGCTTTACTTGCTTTCTGCTATGTAATTCTCTTGCTAAATGTCTGTATGTATTTTTCCTGCTGTTCATATGATTCAGCGTATTAAACTCTGTTCCAAGAATTCTACTCTTTTACAGAGCATCTTTTTGAGTGTCTTGGTTTTAATTGGATTTGGATCTCCACATCGTTGGTGGAAGAAGGTTATCAGGATGGCTTCAAAATTTGCGACCACAATTGGCGACGTACGAAGGGACAAGGAATTAAGGTGATTGCTGGGAGCCTTGGGAATGTTAAAGCCTTGCACATCAGAGAACACCAAGCGGCCGCTACAATAAGGTAAGCAGAGTTTTTTTTTCTGCTCAATGTTGGTGTTGTCTGAGTGCAGAAGGGGGGTTCCACCTTGGCTCCTAGTAGATTTCACCTAACCTTGAAAAGGACTTTAATCAAATGGTCGCTGTTATTCTAAGTGATAAAGTGTTACACTGTAAAAATAATGTTGCGGATGCTGAAGGAGTGGAGTTTAATACTGCATCATATGTGTGTGTGTTATTCCTGTAACTTGTGTGACCCGCGGGGAGTGTGAGTGAGCGCTGTGTGTGTGTGCGTATTTGGGGTTTTTTGTGTGAGAGGCTGCTCTGCCCTGTGCTGGAGTACGACTCCAGGGCTGTGTTGGGGGAGTTTGGGTTTATTTTTCCGCTATTCTTTAGTGCATCTGAAGAATAGGCGTAAGTTGCGCAGAAGTAAAAAGTTGAAGTGATGAAAAGTGATGAAAAGTGATAAAAGTGATGAAAAGTGAAATATATGTCGGCACCCCCAAGGTGGTTACCGCTGGAAACCTAGTTATCCATTTAAGTAGATAAGGTGATATAGGCTAACTAGGTTAACCATTTAATTGGTTAACCTGGTTAACCCAAGTGAATTGCTAGGTAGTCAGGACTGCTCGGGCTTTGGGGGAATTTTGGAGATAAGAACTCAGCACGTAACGCGGGGGCTTGGGGCTCGCAGTGGGATTCTGAGGGCTTTCGAGTCCACCGGTCTGGACACGCTGGGTAACTGCGCGCGTCGCTGTATGAAAGGCGACACCTTCGGCCAAAGTGTAAATATGTAAATAGCTGTTACTAACCCTTAAGTATAATCGCTGCTGTAAATATTGCTAAGTAGTAGTCTAGAGTATAACCATGTATTGCTGTAAATATTGCTTAAAATAACTCTTGCTGTAAATAAGAGGAATACGCGTAAGGGGTGGGTTTTGATAAATAAATACGGAAAAGGGAAGTTAGTAGGCAGATGAATAAAAAGTTGTAGAGGGACTGATTTGAGAGACTTAAAAAAAACCTGAGCTCTCTGTGCTGCAGAGCGCTGTGTCTGCAGGCAGTTTGTGAATCATCCCTACGGTATGTGGAGGAGTGAGAGGAGCATCAGAGCAGTAAAAAGAGATAAGTCTGCAAAAATTAAGAGTTGTTGAATATAAAGAGGAAAATAGACACTGCTGCTGAAATATAATGTTGTTGTTTAAGGAATTTAAACAGAAAGATCTGTAGAAATAATATTTGTTAAGCAGCAACATGAAGTAAGGTGGAAAATTTGTGGGTAAATTTGAGTAAAAGAAAATATTAATTACCAAAATAGGGATAATGAGTAAATAGGGATTGCAGGCACTTTTTTGGATTATTAGCTTAATAAAAGTATGACCAAAAGTTAAATAAATTGGAAATAGAGCTGCTTGACTAAAAAAAAAAAAAAGGATAACCTAACCTAGAGCTAAATTATAACATATCCAACCTAATAACAGTAAGAATGAGAACTATAAACTAATTCTAATAATAAAACATAGCTGGGATAAAACCCAGGCCTAAAATAATTAGAGGGAAAGTAAATAAATCACACAAACAAATAATAAATGAAACAGAGAGGTTTGTGTTGTGTTTGGAGAAATATAGAAGGCAGTGGTGATGATCTAAGAACATCTGAACATCTTAGTAAGGAATGAGAGATAGAGACCAAATAAAAAGAACATGTTTGGGCTACAACGGAGATAAGAGAGTCAAAACAGCATCCATAAATCGATCTCAGTAAAATGCAGGAGTTGTAGAAGAATCTAATAATGTCTCAGAGTTTGCATGTGAAATGTATATTGAGGGTTTGTTATCACTCACCAAAGAATAGTAAATAATGAAGTTTTGTCTGTTGTAGAGAGTTCTGCCGAGAGGTCATAAACTCACCCAAAAGCTTACAGAGAGTGCAAGAGGCACCTGAGTAATATGATGTGAAATGAATGATTGTTGGAAATAAATTGTGTGAAGCTTAGTGGAGTTCAGAATAAACAGGCTGACATGTGGGGTGAAGTGGTCATGAGGACAGATATGAACAAATTAACAAAAAGAGACACCTGCTAGAGATCTGTTTAAAATGCTGCCATCACAAATAAGTAGTTGGGAAAAGAAAAGAAGGTAGACAGGTTTAAATGCAACTAACTGATGTATTAAACCCAGAGCATAAGAGCTAAAATCACTGGATGGAAAATAGTGAAGTGAAATAGAAGAGTTTTGTTGGAAATGGTGGTTTAATAAGTCAGAGATTGTGACTTAACAATTTCAAGTAAAGTTTAGCGCCTGTTGAGTGTGGCAGAGGGAGACAGTAGCAGAAAAAAAAGGAAAAGTGTTGTACTGAGAGAGCTGACATCAGCTCAGCCACTGCTGCAGGAGGCGGCCCGTAAACAACGTCACAGGGTGTAGCTGGCTCAAGTTGCTCAGACTGTGGAGTGTGTGGGGTGGGCCCTGACATCCTGCCAAGAGTGTCCTTGACCAGTGCACAGGCTTTCAAGTGATCTAAGCCAAATGCAAGAGTGTGAGAAGAAGAGTAAAAGACTGAACTGCATGTCTCAAAGAGGTTATTGTTATGGTGAGCTTGTGTGAAGCTCAGAGGAGTCACCTGAGACAGGAAGCAAAATTGTTTGCTTAAAAAAGAAAAAAGATGTAACTTGTTTGTAAAGTTTAAGGCCCATATCAGTGAAGATGCTTAAACAAGTGATCCAATGCTGAGTACTATGAACAAAAAACAAAATGTAAAAAAGAATAGTGCCCATCAGAGTGAGGAACAGGAAGAAAGAAGCTCTAAATTTGAGAATAAACTATTAGAAGAAACACCTGGGAGGAAAATGATAAGGCCAGTAAACTGGTTCTCAGGTAAATTAAAATAAATATAACAAACTATTAAAATAAGAAAAGGGAAGTAAGACAGAACTGAATGACAGAGGGGCATAAGACATAACAGTAGAGAAGCAGTGGAAAGAATTGAGAATGGTATAATTCAGTGAGTAAACAAAAAGCCTAAGTACAATGACAGCTGATTAGAGTGTAATGGTAACAATAACAAGACAGTAATTAGAAAGATGTAATAAATCATGCCATTAAGTGTAATAGTAAAGTAAGAGAAAGAGTAGGTATGAATGAAAAGTGATTACACTCGAGCACTGTAGAGGGAAAAATTAAAAAAGTGTAAATTTAAAGGAAAAGAATATTTGGCTGGGAAAAGAAACAACAGAAATAAATTTGTGGGATGCATGGCTGGTTAACCTGCAGCTGTGGATCATTAGAAATGCTGATCAATAAAATAAAAGCATGATTAGATATTGTATGGGGGAAGGGATTATTAAAGGGATCTTTGGTATCTAAAACACTCGCCTTGATGCTGGTCAGACTGTGTGTAATCCTTCTTCTATAGCTATAAGATAAATAACATTTAGAAGAGTGTCAGAGGTGCGTGACATAAGAGGGCCTTAACCCTTTGAGGCCTCGAGTGTCAGGCTTGAATCAGGAAGTATTTAAATTTTAAGAGTCCCAAAACATCAGAGTGATTTTTACCATCCAAGAAAGTAAATAAAGAAATAAATTGCACTTTATACATTTAAGGAATAACTTGCAAAATGCTGTGTTTAGCAAATGCAATATGGTAATTCTTACATATGCAAAATTACTATTGCTTTTAATTTGTCAAGTTTAATAGGTATTGTGACAAAATTTGGGGGTAATTGTTTCAGGAATCAGGGTTTTGAATAGTGACAGGGTTGATCCCACAGCTGCATCTTGTCACTTACAGGAAAGTTGAGCAGAAAAACATAAAAACTCTTGTATATGATAATAAAGCCCCTATGATCTTGTTTTAGTTTTACAAGAAAAATAAAATAAAAGCAAATATAGATAAATCTCTGCTGCCAGTAGGAAACAGAAAGCTCCCTGAATAAGCAGTGTGCATCATGCAGGTGGAGATACACAGGAGCAGGGTTTGAAGGGGATGACAGAGCCTTTGTTCCAGCAAAAGCTGGTAATTAGAAATAAAACACATTAACCTAAAATGCAATAAGGAGAAATCAAAAGTTGAACCTTTGGACTAAAAAAACAAAACAAAAAACAAAAACCATGACAAAAGTGATTATGGCTTAGAAGAGGAGAAGTAAACACGAGAAAGTTTGAGATGTAGGAAGTTAGATAAAGGAGCTGAAGAGTGAAGAGTGATTAGATAGGTGGGACAAAGAAAGACGTGAGTCAGAGGAAAGGAAGCTAAATAGGAGAAGTCAAAGACCAGGAGTAAGATAATGGAGAGTAACATGAGGTCGAGCTCACAGGCAAAAGAAAAAAAGGTGGAGCAAATGAAAACAGTTACTAACTAACTGATGTATGCACATACTCGAAACAATGACTCTCCTGCTATGAAAAAAAAAAAAAAAAGGGAAATAACTCCTTACAGATGAAGGAGCTCACCAACTGAAGGGGAGAAACACAGATCACCAGTGAAAGACACCAGGCCATGAGCCTGTGGAGTAGAGCAACACTGGCACTGCGAAGGCCTACGTCACTAATGAGGCCTGCACAAGGGTGGAGAGGAGGAGTCAGCTGGATGACGACATCCAATGGTTGGCACATGTGAAAGCCCAGGAACTGCAGAGAGGAGTGTCCAAGT
The DNA here is from genome assembly GCF_013358895.1 of Oreochromis aureus. Taxonomy (NCBI): domain Eukaryota; kingdom Metazoa; phylum Chordata; class Actinopteri; order Cichliformes; family Cichlidae; genus Oreochromis; species Oreochromis aureus. The sequence goes on from NC_052944.1 coordinate 65,619,116, forward strand.
GAAGATCCACAATTCATGAAACCGAGTCTCCTCGAGTCCAATGAAAGACTGTATCTGCAGAGGGCTGGAAAAGTGTATTAAAACACACTTTTAGTCAGCTGACATACTCATCAATCTGCTGAGTGGCCTCTAAGAACCAACATTGTCTGCATCTGGGATGTTCTCTGTGTGGATGTTCCTGGAGAACTCTGAGAGGAATGTGGGCAGCACCGTAACAACAAGGAAGTTACTGCCAAGAGAAATCTTCAGTACATGGACTGTGACTGATACCAGAGTACTAACTATCCATGATATCTGCAGTGAACAACATGAAGCAGCTGCATCAGTAATGCTCCCAGCAAACTACTAAGTTTAAAGCCCTGGGCTCCACTCCTTGTGTTACTCTCCCAGTAGAAAAAGAACACATATAATATGAACTAGGCCACATGAAAGCATTAGATAGGAAATTATTACAAATATATTCATTACTAACACTCTTACATTAGAATATTATTGAAGGTTAGGAAATTTGAATACATAAGGGGCGTAGACATGACTCTCATTGACACTAGAACAGACACAGGGCATTAGAACCCCAGTAGGGCAGGGGACAGATAAGTAAACTTAGAGAAGTTATTAATCACCTTATGAGCATTGCATTATTGAAGGGATGAAACATACACATGGGGATTTACTAAAAGTTGGGGTAATGATGAAACTCCGGATCCCTGGTAACATGAAATGAGAAATTTAAACATCTGCTGTTTCTGACCCTGGTACACTGCTCTTGGGTATCCTCCTGACATGTATGTAACTGTGTGGGTGCAAATATGTGTGAATCTGTATGCAGATATGACAAATAATCTGTCTTTTATCTTTTTCAGTGCGGCTACATATAGACCAGTGGCAGCTACCTCACTTCATGTGTTGAAGCTAATAGTAAGATGCTAGCTCTAAACGTGCAGCACTAAACCATCCACAGTGCTATAATTGAGTGTGTGAGCAATTTGTAGTTCCTTTCAAACAGAAGAAAGATAGAAATGAATGCAGTGTGGAGGAGAAAGCAGCGAAGGATTCTGTCATAATCTTAACTGCATTGGGAAAAGGGGGGAACATATAGCTTAGCAGAGCTAAATTGTTAACTATCCCAAGGAATGAACCAAAAAAAACAAAACAAAAAACAATTTAGGAGAAAATCTAAATTATCAGATATTTTGGAGGGAAAGAGGCTAAAGCCTGATCCCCTACAAAAATGAGCAAACCTCAATTTAGAAAAATGGGGCCTAAATTATCTTTCCTGTGTGTGGCAGGGTCCAGTTGTCTATGGATTGACATATTTAAATTACTCAAATGCATACTCTAGCAAAAACTGCAGAACTAAATGACTCTATTCTAGTTCTATTCTAGTTACAGTGTGCAGAGGTAGAGTTTGAAGCACTGAGGAGGGCCATGCAGTCTGACCGGGCACTTGGCAACCAAAAGGAAAGAGGAGAACATTTCATTGGTATGGGGCAAACTGAGAAGATTAGGGTAGAGGCAGAGTTGAGTCAGCATGATTAAACCTCTATAGGTAAGCAACTATTGACCAGGTACAATCCAAATTTACGAACTGTTGAAGTAGACCTTTTACCCTGCAACTAGAACTGTTTGTTTTTCAGGAGGTCTCAATGTTCCTCATGGCCATCCAGGTCTATTGTAAACATAACACCAGTTACATGTATTATTTACGGTCCACAATTTACTATCACTCAGATTAAGGAAAATGGGGTGTGAAGTAATTGTCTGCCACCAAAATGTGTAACAAGATCCAATTAGAGAATTTCTTATGATTACTGTCTATAAACAACCCATGCATGAAAATTTGTATGAATAGTCTAATACAGCTGTTTTAGCTTTTCAATGGCTATTTTTCTATAAGAACAAAGGCTGTCATGCTGTATATTATTCAACTCAAGGTTGAACAGGCATGAAATCATGATGCCAGTCATCTAAAGGCACATTATTATCTAAGGATAAACTGCAAAAATAAAACATTAAAACACAATTATTTATCTGACCCCCTTTTAGCAAGAAATTTGGAGAGGAGGAACTCCCTTTTTAACAGGAATAAATGCCCAGTAGAACTGGGCACAGGGGGAGTGGTCATCTGCTGCGACCAGCTGAGTAAGGAGGAGGAGACAGGACTAAAAACATGCTGTGTAGGAGAGCCAGAGATTGATAATAACTAATAACTAATAATAACTCAAAAGAGAGACCTAAAAACTGGAGGCCTGGCTTCCCATTCTACTTTTAAATATTCTAGTAAGCTTAAAGTTTGAGAGTCAAGTGGGGAAAGACAGTACTATAGGAGCAGGATGGTGAATTAAAAAAACAGATTTAACAAGGAGCCTATGAAGAGAAATCAATAGGAGAAATGTACTCTGTCATTCTAGTCCCTTTCAGCATTCATGTTGCAACATTTTGATGTAGATGGATGCTTTTTAAGGAGTTACAATGTCTACAACATCCTGATAAAAAACAAATTACAGTGGGACAGCCTAGAAGTAATAAATGCATCAATTTGTCTTCCAGCATCACTCTGGGACAGGACTTTAGAGATCTTGCAGAAATTGAAGAAAGCAGTCCTGAAAAAGCACATATTAGTGCATATTGGGATTTAAAAAATTACTCCAAGAAACCTCACAGTGTTAATGGAGACCAAGGTAATGCCATTCAGAGCATTCCTTTAGGTTGACTGACAGGTGTGTGTTGTTTGGCTTCATGGATGAATGAGAGAGAGGGTGTAATCAGCACGGCAGAGGTATGTTGTGTTTTTTGTGGTGTTACCTGAAGGAGGCATGTGTTATGTAAACAGAAATAGATCTTGGGGTGGAACCTTGTGAAGCTCAATGGTTAGTCTTGTGTATGTGGGAGGATTCTTAGAATAACATGTTCACAAGTATCGAACATAGAGATCAATCCACTGTCAGAGGCCTTAAGAAGATCATTTTAACTTTCACCAAAGCTGTTTCTATACTGTGATGTGCTCTGAAACCTGACTGAAACTCTTTAAATAAGGCATTCCTCTGTGGCTATTTTACAGCATCTCTTGTGGGGATTTTTGACATAAAGGAAAGTTGGAGGCCTATAATTGGCTAGGACAGTTGGGTCAAGTGATGATTTTTGAGTGATGGTTTAACTACTGCCAACATGAAGAACTGTGTGGTCAATGTGGCATTGTCTAACTTAGCTTTGAAAATTCCAATTCTGTGGCTATAGAGGTGTGGGAAGTTTGATCAGCCATATAGCCAGCAACACTAAGTAGAGGGCTAACAGTGTTAATGATGGAATGTGAATTGGCAGCCAGTAACAGAGTTAATGTTTATCCAAATTCAGCTTATAAATATGAAGAGGCAATAACCCAGCTAGTAGTCGCCCTAAAGCTCACTAGTGCTTTGGCTGTGATTAGATGTCTTGATCACAAGAAAACAGACACATGAATGGCTAAATGAAACAACTTGTGGCAGCTTTACTATGTGTAACCACTGACTCATTTTAAATAGTTTAGGACAGCCAAACTACAGACCAGTTGCTAGGTTCGGCAGGGCTACAATAGAAAGCGAGGCGAATACGGAATGAAATGGCTGGAGACAGGAATTTGAGCAGCAACAGTTATTATTTTGCACAAAAATAAAATAAGCAAGACACAAATTCCACATTGACAGTAGTAATGGTAATAATAACAATAACAATAATAAGAATAAGCCGGCAAAACAAAAATAACCCCAAAAATAGTCATCTGAGCTCAATGTTCAATTGTCCTTTTGTCTTTGGTCATTTGTCAAGTCAGAAATTCTTAGTCTAGTTCTTTTTCTCTTTCGTTTGTGGTTTGTGTGTTACCACTTCGAAGTCTCCGTCGAGGAAGAAGAGTAAGTTCCTCTGCAAAGTTCAGTCCGGGCTCAGGCTCGCCATCTCCATCCGGAGAGAATCCATCGTAATCCAGAATCTTAGTTCCTTCCACACGAACAAGGGAAAAAAACCTAGCCTGCACAACAATATTAACATTATTGCACACAGCCAGCTCCGTTTCTTCTCTCGTATCACAGCTATAGCTTCAGTTCTTTGTCTTTTCCACATTACCACAGTAATACATTACATGCATGCTTTGAATATATCTCTCGTTGTACATGAAATTATTTTAACCATGTAAAACAACAAATGAATTTCTCGTTCTTTTTAACCATGAAATTGTGATTAATAGGTATAAACAGCAAGATAATGGATTTTTTCAATCATCCTTCAAGTATACTAAACAAATTCTACCACAAACAGCATTTCCATCGTTTTTTAAACAGCAAATTACCACTCGCGAATCGGTATGAACAGAAGAAACAACTTTTAGCAACAGACTAACACATTTTTATTCTTTCAAACACATGGGCTCAACTCACCAAAATGATAGAAAATTCCGCACGAGCTATCCGTGGCCTGTCTCATCTACTTCCACGTGCGAAAAGACCTAGCTCATGTGAAATGATGGTCTGGTGTTTTGGAAGACGGGGCTAAAACCACCTTCAACCAATGAAAAAGGCATTTATCCCTTGTGATCCGGCAACAGGAAAAATAAAGTTTGCTGAAGGATCACACTTCCTTTTTTCAAAATAAATGTTGCTTTTCAAAATAAAAGAATGAAAATACATTTATACAAATAAAGCGAAAACAAGAAAGAATAACAAAGGCAGTTTTCTCTACCGGGTTACATATGCACTTCCTAAATTGATAGCTTTCTCTTTATAACAGCATTTGGGACAAACATTTCAAAGTGCTTAACAAAATAAAGCAATGAATTGGAATTTGCTAAGGAAGGGGTCAACTAGGTACAAATATAAACTTTAGTACTAAGGTGCATGTAGTTGGAATTAACAAGACTAAAACAACTAACATTGCATGGCATACTCACAAAGGTCCATAGATAAGTCCTCATAAAGGGCCTGTAGAGGTAACTGTGAACACAACTAATGCAGTCTGCAAAGCTATCTTTCTGCAGGTGGAGATGGCATCTGGATAACAGACGGAGATGCAGAGGTCCTGGAGCAGGTGCTGGCGATACGAGTGTGAGGGGACAACGGAGTGAAACAGGCTGCTCCAGACAGCTGAACCATGACCCATCCAGCAGCCGTTGAATCTGCTGCAGAGCCTACAGCCCAAGTGGAGCCATACAGTGCCCAAACCAGCTTCCGAATGATGGATGTGCAAGATCAACTACTACCCATCGCCGACCTTGACTTTAATCAAGAATAGGACCAAGTCGTCTCGAGTATTCTTAGAAGCTATGCAAGATCCAGCAGTCAAGAAGTACCATAAGAGACTTTTCTCGGACTCATAAATTAGTTGAAATATGGACTGAAAAAGGGACACAAGTTGAGTAAAGGTTGAAGCTGCTGCAGAGAAATGTCAACCTTGAAGCTACCAAAGGACATTTCAAAGCCCACACTGAGAAGTCTGTTCAGAAATAGAAGTTGCACCTGACCAAGATGAAACCCAAAACTTGGAATTAATTGTTTAATTGTATTATTTTTAATGCCATTTATGGTGTTGTGTAAGCCATGTATGTATTATGTGTCTCTACTGATGTGTTTTATGCCTTACTTTCATTTTCTTGTAATTAGGCTGATTTTTAAGTTTCTTGAGTATTCTGTTAAGGATACTGTGTAGTATGATTTGCAAATGAAGATGAATCAATTTGTCTTAAATTAATTGACTAAGAGAAATGGAATATTGGGAGAATGTTATGTTGATGACTATGAGGTTTTTGGTGGAAGGAAGGGCTTATTCATTTGAGCAATAACTGTGTGGGATCTTTATACAAATTCTTATGTTCTATTTAGAGCTTGCTTTAAAATATGTTAGCAAAAAAACAGCGCACGCATTAGTTTTCACAATTTTTGTTCTTTTTTAGTTATGGGGTCTTTTTAGGTGGTACCTCTAGGTACCACAGGGGGGAATGTGGTGGATTTTTGTGTGATATGTATAACTATGTAACTATATACACTATATATCTATGTGCACTGAACATATATATTTTAACTTTCATATAGAGTCTTAAGCACAAGACATTTTTGCTTCATTGAGGTTTATTAAGTTGGTACAGTAACAGGGCAGTTAATGCTGTTGAGAGTTCGCCTGAATAACTCACTCTCCAGCTCTGGTAACTAACCTCCTCCAATACACACTCAACGTCTTTCATGCAGCACAACCAAAACAGTAACATTGTAACAGAGATCCTGAACACACACACACACACACACACGCACACAATAAATGTTACATGGTAGCAGAGATACTGAAAACAACATAATGAGATCACTGTCATGTACACACACACACTATAAACCTACACTGGAGTGTTTATTTTTATGTAATGCATTTAACTCATATATTTGATGTAGTTAGGCCAAGTATTATTCACAAAAACTATGCTATTTGCTGTACTAATGTGTGACCTTTGACCATGTTGTGACCTATTGTCAGAGGGTAAAGCAAAGGGTTAACCTATTGGTGTCACTTTGGACCGGGCCCTCAGCCAGCGCCAGGTGTGAACTCTGGCCGCTATCTGACCCCAGCAGCTGTGCTGGGCGTGTGGGAAAGTTACCAGGCAGCAGGGGGCGGCGACACTGGCCCCTATATTAGGGGACCAGAGGACGCCCCCGGGGCTCTTTTCCTCCTGCTGCTGCTACCTGTCCGTCTCTGTGTTGCTCTGCTGTCTGTGCTTAAGGCTGTACACCCCGGGGTTTTGCTTTACTTGCTTTCTGCTATGTAATTCTCTTGCTAAATGTCTGTATGTATTTTTCCTGCTGTTCATATGATTCAGTGTATTAAACTCTGTTCCAAGAATTCTACTCTTTTACAGAGCATCTTTTTGAGTGTCTTGATTTTAATTGGATTTGGATCTCCACATCGTTGGTGGGAGAAGGTTATCAGAATGGCTTCAAAATTTGCGACCACAAAGGCTCATTTCCTTATGTCTCTAATTCCTGTTTTTCCTGTTTTGTGCTTCCCTGTTCCCTTTGCCCTTTTCCGTGTGAACCAAAAATCAGTCTGTGTTTTATGCTGAAAGATGTCTTGATTCAAAAAATGCATCATGAGTGGAGAGGAGGCTGCAAGAGGAGCTGTAATGGAAAATGCACAAGTGTTATCTTCAACATATAAAAGAAGCATGGCTACAGCTGGAACAATTATTATTTCCATTATTTTAGTAATAAAAACAGTAATATTAATAACAATTGTAATAAATATAAAAAAATATTAGCAACTGTAAGAAAAATAACAGCAGTACTACCAATAACAGCGGGGACATAGATCAGTAGGTAGTGTTCATAAGGTCGGGGGTTCAAATCCACCAAAAGGCTACCCTGAGGTACCCCTGAGCAAGGTACCGTTGATACGGTACAATTAACCAATGATCGCCCACTACCACACTGCTCCCGGGCTGCTTCACTGAGTGAATGGGTTAAATGCAGAGGAATAATTTCCCCACTGGGATTAATAAAGTATAGATACATTAACGACAGTGGCAAAAACAACAGAAACAGTTTCAATTCCATTTCATTTATACAGCACCAAACCGCAACAACAGTTGACTCAAGGCGCTTTATATCGTAAGGTAGACCCTACAATAATACATTCATATGATTGTGGTCAACAATCATATGACCCTTAATAGGAAGCACTTTGGCAACAGTGGGAAGGAAAAACTCCCCTTTAACAGGAAGAAACCTCCGGCAGAACCAGGCTCGGGGAGGGGAGGGGCCATCTGCTGTGACCGGTTGGGGTGAGAGAAGGAAACAGGATAAAGACATGCTGTGGAAGAGAGACAGAGATTAATAACAGATATGATTTAATGCAGAGAGGTCTATTAACACATAGTGAGTGAGAAAGGCGACTGAAAAAGAAACACTTAATGCTTCATGGGAATCTCCCAGGGGTCTACATCTACTGCTGGGGGAGTCGTCTACTGCAGCAAAACTAAGGAACAATTCAGGTTCACCTGATCCAGCCCTAACTATATGCTTTAGCAAAAAGGGAAGTTTTAAGCTTACTTTAAAACTAGCAGCTTTGCCCAACGCCATATTTATTTGCCCTATGACCTATGGGATATAGCCTATCCCATAGGTCCTGGGAGTTAAAGTAACCTTTAACTCCCAGTGATACTGAACTGGTTAAGTGGAGAAAGAAATAAAGATGGTGCAGACAGTTGGTGGAAAAGAAACTGAATTTTAGGCTCATGTGCAGCTAACATACAGGTGAATGACATAAAAAGAGGCCTCATGGTAGTTTACACAATAATTGTTTAAGTAAAAGTAACCCTCTCTCTTATACTAATATAAAAGCTTTAGCTTCCAAATACTCTGAAAGCGCCTACAGTAGAATTACTTGTTATGCATAAAAACAGGGCCGTGCAGAGATGTTTAAAGGGGCGGGTGCTCAAAGTTAAAAAGGGGCACATAGAACCAGGCTGAATAACAACAACACACATTCATCAAGAATCTAATATGGGACCGCATCATACTATATAACTGTCATCAGGTAGGGACAATGCAAAGCAAACCTAGCTTATGTTTTACATGATGGGTACAATGTTGCTGTTGAGGGGTTACTGCTGCTGGTACTGCTGATAGTGCTGGAGGGCAGGGCTGTGCTGATCTGAGACCGAAGACTGTAAAAAGTCCATATGAGAGATGGTAGCTGATTAAACAAGTGTCATGAGATAATAACAAAATGCAAAGATTGGTGACAGCTCTTGGAACCATAAGGCAACACAACTGTGGGAAATAAACGAGGCTCAATCTTTGTCTCTCTTTCTCCTTCATCTCCTCATCTCATCTGTCACTCTCCACTTGCTGTCCATCTGAGAACATTAATGCTTTTGCATTAATGTATCATTTAATTATCCACACTTACAAACTCTTGCACCCAATCCATAATAAATTAATGATAGAAAATGTTTTAGAACCATCCTTACGAGACATGTCAGTCAGTTTTACATCATGAGTAATCATTTTTAAAAATCTATACACATTAAAACACCCACACACATTTTATACCTTCTCCAGAATACTGTATATACTGTATATACTGTATATACTGTATATACTGTATATACTATGCCCACAAGTTTGCATCATGGTGCTGATCCAGAATCCGTCCCTTATTATTTATTCCTAGTGCTATAAAAATAAAGTAATAAGAATTTAAAATATATATATATATATATATATATATATAAAATGATTTTTAAAAAATCATTTAAGTTTGAGTATCCACTATGTCCAGGCAGAAGGTTTTACTAAATCTTTAAACTGTAGAGATACAATAGTTCTTCTGCTGTAAAATTTTGTCATAAAATATGTGTGCTATAAACTACAGTGTATGCTGTACACCTACTTGCTGGTTTTGTTGCATCAGTGTGTGTATCTCAGTTAATTTGTGTATTTCTCCTACAGCGCAGAGGCAGCAAAAAAATCTGATTGCTCTTTGCGAGTTCGTTCCCGGTTCATAATCAGTGTGCTCTGCCGTCAAGGGTGATCATTGGTTAATGGTAGTCATGTGACTATTGCAAGCCAGATCGTTTTGTTTAGCGAAACTGTGATTAATAGTAAAATATTATTGTTGAGGGGCACAGGCAGGACTCCATACGCACACAAATTTTTTAAAAAAAGAAGAAAGAAAAAGCCCCCCCGCCCACACATCCCCTCTGCACGTGGCTGCATACAAATATCCATGACAAGACCTGATCGTAATTTTTGTTTCATTGTGCATCTGGGGATTATTTTTAATGACTAGTATACTGCTGGGTGGCTTTAGCTGTATTAGTACACTTTTGTATTATTAGTTCACAGAGGAAGATTAAATTCTATCTATCTATCTATCTATCTGTCTATCTATCTATCTATCTATAATTACACTATGGGAAGGTTAAACAAAAAACACAAACTGAAAGCAACACAGCGGTGGTGTGAGTGTGTGAGAGGAGAAGCACTGTAGAGTATTAAAGTATTAAAAGTGTGACTTTGGTCAGTAAGACTGGAAAAGAGCTGCTGTACCAAAGACATTTAGCCAAGCAGCCTCGGTGCTGTTGGTTTGTGAGTGGATCGATATCGAAATATCAATTCTACGAGATTTTTAGGTTCTAGAACTGATTCACATATTAAAATGTCGATGTTTTAGTAAATTTGTAGTTTAGGATTAACAGCAACACAATGGAAAGTGTCTAAACGGTTGGGGAACAATAAACAATAAACATTGGCACTTTCCCTGAAGAAAACTACACAATCTCAGTTGTTAAAATTGTAGAGCATTTAACATGCTGGGTGCCATTAAAATATTCAGCAGTAAAACAGTCACTGTAGGATTTAAGAATAAAAATACAACTCAAAAAAAATGTGATCATAAGACAGATAGGTTAGATAAGATGCATCTATGAAGTGCCATCGTTGTGGATGCTGGAGGAGGGGATTTAGCGGAAGACCCGCTGTAGGCTGTAGTCACTGGATGGAGCTGGTGGGCACCACTCTGCTGCGACCGGGTGAAAACAGTCTCTCAGAGGAGTGTCGGAGTATCAATTGTGGATGACAGCTTGTGTTTTTGTCACTGAAGACGGATTTACTCTTTATTTTTCTTTCCTTCTTTGGAGTTTCTTATCTGACTGCTGAGGCCCCTGACCGTGCCACCTAAGCACGGTGATGGGGCATGGTGATGATGGCGCTGCTGTCATCCGGCTAGCCTGCTTATGACTTTGTGTATATAATTTGGCATTTTGTACAAATGTAGGCTGATAATACATACATGATATCATTTCATTCTTTTCAAAGGTTTATTTGCATGACGCACAAACAGACACAACTGAAAGGTACAAATGTATTGTGCATGAAACGAATTCAAACGTGGTGCAGATGTGTGTCACACGTTGATCTGGCTGTAGGCTGTGGCACTTGGCCAGAGGTGGCGATGGTTGACTCGAGTCCATGTTAGTGCACACAAAGCAAACTGCACGCTTTAGTTGTGAAGCAAAAATGCTGAAACCGGAGAAATAAAATGTGCGAGGGGAACGATAACGACGACAAGAGTCTCCCGATCGTTTACTCTTGCTGTCCTGTGAGCAGCATCGGCGTGGTGTTAATTGTTTGCTGTTTTCGCGATCGCGTCGCGCATGAGGATATCACCAGGTAAACTCGCCACATTTTTAAACATTTTGTTGTTCAACAGCATCAAGACTGACGGAGCGTGTTTGAGATAACCTCACAAGTGTCACGGATGACACATTTGGCGGTTTTTTTGCTGGTTTGTCGGTAGCAGCTCCTGAAACGCAATTCTGCCACACATCTGTTCGACCAACACCAGTTGATCAAAACGCCAGTTGATCTAAACGCCAGTTGATCTAAACGCCAGTTGATCTAAACTAGTGATGTGTCGGTCGCAAACGAAATGGCTTAGAGCCGGATCTTTGACGTGAACGATGCGAGCCGGCTCCTTATCGCGAGCCGTGGGGGTTTTTTTTCTTTCTCTCACCCTCTCGCGCTCTTTTTTTCCGCTTCACTCCGCATGCGAGCCTTGTGCTTTGCGCTGGGCAGAGGGGGGAGGGGCGGTAGTTACACTCGCAGTAGCACAGGAACAGAGCGGGAGGGAGAGAGAGAGAAAGAGAGCCAGGAACAACAACTTCACATTAGAAAGGTATAGTGATCATCCACAACTATTTTAAGTTGCGGATGATAAAAGATTCAGAAAGTTTATTCATGCAGGCCCATATGACAGAGAATGTGCATCTACTTTTTGTTTTCATATTTTAATTTATATTTAATTGTGCTGTGGTTTGCAGTGTTTTGTGTTGTTTCATTTTAAATTTGTTTAAAAGGACTAAGCTGAAAATTTAAATAGTTAAAAGTTGAACTGTGACTAGTTGGTTTTTGTATTATATGATTTATTTATTACATTTTATGTGGAGTGAATAAAAAAGTATATTTACGGTGGCCCCTAGAGACAAAGCACGTACAAACTTCAAAACACGTACGAACTCTGAAGCACGTACAAACCCTGAAGCACGTACAAACTCCAAAACACGTACAAACTCCAAAACACGTAAAAACACGTACAAACTCCGAAGCACATGAAAACTCAAAACACGTACAAAAGACAACAGAAGTGCTCCAGGATGCTCGGCGCAGTGTTGAGCTTTTGTTACCTAGTGGCTACACAAGCCAGCAAGTACCAACGACCGGATTTGGTGTGTGGTAGTAAAAGGTAAATGAACATTTTTTTTAAATTATTTGAATATATATGAGTGCTTGTGTATAAATACACAAACAATACACATATGCTTTCAATTGTGTAATTTAAGTGATCTAGGTAGCTCTGTTTTGGAAGTTCAGCTAACGCTAGAAATGTGTTTTGCAGTTTGTACGTGCTTTTTGGAGTTGTTCCTTACGTGTTTTGTCTCTAGGGGCCACCACATATATTTATGTCTGTGAAGGTTCTCAGTCATCCAGGTCATCGTAGTCTAAGGAGCTTGGAAAGAAAAGCGTCTGGACTTCTTTGAGTTGTTGAAGACGTTTCACCTCTCGTCCGAGAAGCTTCTTCAGTTCTAAGGGTCAATGGTGGAGAGTCCCAGATTTAAACCTAGTGGGAGTTTCCCCCCAAAGAGGGACAAAGGACCCCCTGATGATCCTCTACCTAATCACATGAGCCAAGGTGTGAAAGTGGACGTGGGTCCCAATCAGCCAGAGTTTCGGGTGAGCTCATTGTGAAACCTGGCCCCACCCTATCATGTGATTTCCTGAGGTCAGATGGCCCAGGATGTGAGTGGGCGTTAAGGCGTCTGGGAAGGGATCTCAAAACTGGATTACAGATGGCAGACAGTTGGTGTCGTAAACCCCCGCCTCTGTTCAAAGATGGTCGCTCACAGTGGACGTAAATGGCTCTTCTATGTTGTGCCATGCACTTGTGAAGTGGGTGTTTGGTTTCTCCGATGTAGAGGTCTGGGCATTCCTCGCTGCACTGTACAGCATACATCACATTGTTAAGTTTGTGTTTAGGAGTTTTGTCTTTCGGGTGAACCAGTTTCTGTCTGAGTGTGTTGCTGGGTCTGAAGTACACTGGGATGTGTCACGAGTTCAAAATATTGGGGATGGATACATGGAGGAAAACCAAAATAACAACACTGGTCCAGCCGGGTCAAGTCAAACGATGATTTTAATGCACACGTGTGGGAGATGGGACACTGCGCGCAGGCAGCACCATGTCTCTCACCGAAAACCACACAACAATAGTTTTTATGAACATCAGGGTATTGGAACGCTCCCTCATGCGTAAAGTAGGTACAATACAATCAATGTTGACAACTTTTAACACATTAAAAGAACATCTTCTTCTTCCCGAGGCCAGATCCTTCCCAGTAATCTTCTAACTCTGCTTATCCCCTGGAACAAACAGTCTCTCCTGCAAGCATAATCAAACAGCTACAAGGCCTTGCAAACTATTATTTAAATGTTTGAACTCTCCCCTACACATGAGTTTAACTACTGCTTGTGTGTGTGCGTGTGTGCCTCGACCTCAGCATTCACTCTGTCTATAAGGACAGAGGCCAACTCTTCATGTGTGCAATAACCTAACTGAAACCATACAGGTAATATGTTGAATAAATGTTCTAATCAAATGCCACTACTCAAAGCTTAATAAAAGAATATAAATGACTAAAGGATAATGATGAATAACATGATATATGTGTTTTGTAAGCATGTTCTTTCTATAGCTCAAGATCCTTAACACAATAGATTGTTCAGTCCTCGCGCCGAACAAAGTTTCCGACCCTCCACTAGTTGACCGAGCCCCCTCTTTAGCAAGCACAAAAATACAATGCATGTATATACAAAAGAATTATCACTGCACCTGTAATAGAAAATGTTAATATGGAATCATGACAATACCTGTAATCCAAGTTGTAACATAAGGCCGACAGCCTAAAGAAATTCTCTAATGAAGTAACACTTAATGATGATGATGATGCATAAATGAACTAATGAGTAATTATTGCCAATACACACGACTTAAAGGTTAACAAAAGATATATCTAAATAAAGGATCATAAAATAACATGATGTAAGTGTCTTGTAGGCATGTGCGGCCTTCTACGCTCTACGTCACTTCCCTCAATAGATCAGCCAGACATCCCGCTGACTGTAGCTTTTAACCCTTACTGACGTGAGCACAACTCCATAATAAGCACCAAGCGGCAATATGTATAAAGATGATCATGGTTACACCTGTAATGAAAGATTATATGATTATACCAACACCTGTAAATAGAAGATTAACATGAGGTTATAACAATCACTGTAATACAAACGCTAATGTAATGTCAATAGCTTCAATAAATGCTTTAATGCTATGCTTATTATATGATTCTGATGTAATGATAAAATAACAGTAAAATATCCCTTCTCAGATGTCGTGTTTGGAGAAAACTCTCCTGAGTTTCTCTGATACACCGGCTACATAGGGGATGACAATGTTGTCGCGTCTGTCTTTCTTATCCTCCCTCGCTGGTGTCTGATCTTCTTTTCTGTGCATCTTTGCTGACTTTATAAACGCCCAATTAGGATAACCGCATGTTTTGAGTGCTTCCTTTACATGTGTGTGTTCCTTCACTTGCATACCCACTACGGAGGCAGTGGAGACTGTCAGAAAACGACTACAAGAAGACAGCTCCATGGAGAAAGTGGAAAGAAAGGCTCTTGGCTCTTTTAAAGGAAGAGTACCCAGCCACTGGTACAGATATGTAGACGACACCTGGGTCAAAATCAAAACACAAGAAGTGGAATCCTTCACTGCGCACATTAACGCCGTGGATAAAAACATCAAGTTCACCAGGGAAGACACAAAGGACAACTGTTTGCCTTTCCTGGACTGCGCCGTGCACATTGAAGAGAATGGCAACCTCAACATTGAAGTTTACCGGAAGCCCACGCACACGGACCAGTACCTCCTCTTTGACTCCCATCACCCTCTGGAACACAAACTTGGAGTCTTCTTCTGCTGAAATACTTTTGAAAAGCACGCCGCAAGCATTATAGGGGTTGGTAATATGTAACCTATTTAGTTTTTTGATATACAGCTCGATGTCATGCGAATTAAAGCGATATGAGTGGCTTAAACGTTTCTGCAGTGCCACTTATAGTGCCGCTGTTCATGTTGCTGCCAAAATGGTCACCTGACAACTGGTAGTCACGTGGGGTCCGGAGCTTATTTTGGTTCCTGCAACTGGTCCGTCGGGTTATTGTCTCCCCAGAAACCCTTCCGTTATGTTTTTTCCTATTTGTGTTTTTTTTCCCCTATTTCTGTTGTCGTTTTTTTGTATTTGTGTTTTCTTTTTTTCCTATTTCCGTTGTCATTTTTCCTATTTCTGTTGTGTTTTGTGTGCTTTTGCAGCGTTTTTCTTATTGCTGGTGTTTTCTTAAGTTGCAGTCCGTTTGGCCTCTCAGGACCACTGTAGAAATCTGTCCTGATATTTAAAAGGAGTCAAATCAACAGTCACATCTATAAACACACACAGCAGGAACATCACATAAAAACAAATATTATGCAGATGTTAAATGAAGCAAAACATTTTTTCAGTTCTCAAAGATTTTAATAATAAAACATCTGAAATGTTACATCAAAACATCTGGAATATAATAATTTTGCTCCCAACAACAACATAAATATTTACCCTTACCTAGTTGTTATAACTCTATATCCTGGATTCACATTTAACCAAGGTAAAAACAAGGAGGCTACAATCATCATAAAAACATTCACACAATTCACAAAAGTCTCTGTAAGTAAAACATGATGATTTATGTTAATACTGGTGTAGAGGAATAAAGTGTGCAGGAGAACAGTGAGTCCTAATGTAGATTAACTTCATCAGAAATCACATCTGTGGTCTAAAGTTGTCAGTGATGTCCAGCTGAAATACCTCCAAAGAACGAAATAACCTCGACACAATCAGATAACTCTGATCTGATCTGATCTGAGTCTAATACTGCGGTCATGTTGACTTAGAGTAAAACTCTAACAGTGACTCTTCAGAGTTTCACAATGAGGCGAGAACACTTTGCTTTAGTTTTATGTTCAGGACAAACTGAGGGGCTGCACCAAGAGCCAGGATAAAAGATTAAGATCAGCTGAAGGTCCAGATACATCTCTCAGGTCCTATAATAAACCCTGCGTTGGCCCTGATGGATCAATCTGAGTGAGAGCTATGATTGTTCGTTTTTATGGGCCCATTGGGTTTTTGTTTTTTGTTTTTTTTGTAACAATCTAACAATGTTTTTTTTTGTCACAATGTTTTGTAATGATGTGTAAAAATAACTCAGTTGTTGGTGGTGGCTATGGCGGAGCTTCCACAGAGGCAACAGGATGAGAGAAAGGGTAGGCAGGAGGAGGAGAGACCCGAGGCGGCCGCCGGTCCGAGTGTCAGGTGAACTAAACTTCAGGTAAGAAGTTATGACCTGCAGTCTATCTGGGTCAGATATAAACCAAGTTTAGGTGTAATTTTTTTTTGTTGTGCTGACTTTTTACAGTCAGTTACAATAACTCGTACTGGGTACTAGCTAGCATGACGGAGTTTCTGTACAGCTGGGTGGGTGCTATGATGTTACTGATAGTGAACTTTTTTTTATTCAGAGGTTAGTTAATAGAGTTGCCAACCATCCTGTAAAAAACTGAATAGTCCCGTATTCAGAGAAAATATTACCCGTTTCAAATGAACACAGTTTGTCCCGTACTTCAGCTAGAATGGAAAAAGACACAAAGCTGGATTTATTCTGCATCTTTACGCTGCAGCTGCCTCTTCTTCTCTCATTCTCTCCCCTCCCTCTCCTGTTGCTGCTTCAATCATGAAACTGATCAATGATCAGCTGATCGGCTTTTCTCTCTTGTTTGTTTATCGCTCACTATGCACCAGAAAGAAGAAACCAGCAGACGCCGCGCTAAACAACGGCAGCACGTTTAAAGTTGATCAGCTGTTGTTAGAATTTATTTAATATTAATTTCTAGTATCAGCTGATGTTTGCTGGAGCCACAGCTGTAAAAGCTGCTGGTCATGATGGTTTGTATATCTGGTGGGAGGGAAACATGAAGATGAAACCAGGAGATGTCCTTAGTGAATCATCAGAGCTGAACAGGTGATGGAGAAACAGGTTTACTTTTTAGGTGACATGAATGAGTTGAAGGGAAGTTATGATCTGTTTCTGAGAGACAAATAACACCAGGATCCTTTTCTAAGTAGCTGACAGCTGGTAACTGTGCAGGGGCGGGTCTAGCAAAGTTTTGCCAGGGGGGCCGATGGGGCATGAACAGGGAAAAAGGGGCACAAAGACATACTTTTCTTTCTTATTCTCGTTTAAAATGTCCAACTTTTAATAAATAATTATCTGAATCTTACAACCAAAGTTTTCATCTGATCTAAAATGTATAGAAATCATACATATACCAACAAGACAGTGTACATCACTGTGACAACAGCGTTTGTTTTCATTCAAAGGCTTTATGGCTTTTCCTATAATACCTGGTGGGCCGGTCTCTAGTCAAAATGCCCGAATCGATTTTTTGTCCCAGTCCAGCCCTGCTCTCAGGTTGAAAACACTTAGAAAAAGGCACATGAGAGTCAGGGTTGTAGTAAGAAAGTGCTTTGAGGGCTTAAATGGAGTAGAAAAGAGCCACATATGTCCATGTAAGACTTTATGTTGGACGAGGCTGTGGTTTTCATCATCCAAATAACGCTGTGTTTTCAGAACAGCTGTCAGCTGATTCATCAGAAGAAAGATGGTTGGATAAATTTCTTGACAGTTTTTTCTTTGACAGTTTTGAAGTGATCGCGAGAGCAACAATGAGCCCAAAAAGTAACAAACCAGAAGCTATCAGCCCATAACGTCCTCTACCAACTCCCAGGTTGATGATGCTGATGAGCTTCAAATTCGATCTCTTTTGGTTTGGTTCTCTCTGAGCAACACGACACTCATATGTTCCAGTGTCATTAATCGTCACATCCTTCAGAATCAAAGACACGTCTCCATCCTTCATCTGTCTGTCCTGCAGATCCACCCGGTTCTTAAAAAATGGATGCTGTTCATCTGACACAAAGTGACCATCCTGGTACAAAAAGACATATTTACACTTTAGGTCAGTTTTGGTCCACTTCACAACTGAGATGGTGTTGTTATTTGGAGCTCGACATGTCAGATTGACGTTCTGTCCAGACTCAGCTGTGATGATCGTTATGTCTGAAAGAGGAAACAACACAGAGCAGAGAGGTTGAAGAGATGAAAGTAGGACTGTTCACTTCTGAGCTTTGAGATGAGCTCCAAGCAGAGACTGCTCGTCTCAGCTGACCGTATAGCGCACACTGAATTCAGTAACAGCAGGGACAGACATTTCCTCAAATGTCGCTGCTGCTAAGACCATCTCCACGAAGAAGGGTGTCTCCCTCTGACCAATGTGCAGAAATTAATATTATTAAGGGAGACCTTACCTCTATGAAGGGGTGTCACGAGGAGGTAACTGGCTGCCTGTAATGACAGCCGCAGTACACCGGGCTGACCGGTTATCTATCCCGATGCCGGGACATGTATCACCGGAGAGTGTAGATCCACTCGAGGGATTTGGGGGAAATATTTAATAATTTTATTACCGTTTCAGTGGACTTCTGGTGGCTATACAACAACAATTACAACCTGTCCTAAGGGGTTAAAAAAAAGTTTCCAACAACGAGCAGACTTTTTTCAAAAGTTCAGTCAGAATGAACAGAAGCTAATAAACCGATAAACACGTGGTTTCTACTTACCCACAGAGGCTGAGGAGAAAATCACACGGAGAAATATCCACAGCACAGCTGTAAAGTGTGCGCGGGTGATGCCGTTAACCATGTTCAGCTTGTAAAACGCCGCAAGTCCTACTTTTTGTCTTAATTTTAAGCCACGGAGACTCTTCGGGTCAGTGCAGACGTTTTACAGGTGATATCTCCAGTTTGGTTCCTGAACGTGTCTCTGATTTGCCGAAGACCGTTAATCTAAACCTCAGCACTCACTCACACCTGACTCTGAGTACACACATTACACTAATCTGATATAAATGTGTATTTAATTATCAACCGAAGACACACACACACAATACACAACAAGCAGGATCTAGTCTAAATATTAGCCTATACATGTGTCAAACTCAAGGCCCGTTGGCCAGATGTGGCCCGCCATATCATTTTATGTGGCCCACGAGTGGTTAATGTGTCTTATAATAGGTCTATATGTCAATATGTCGATTGTGTTACCAGTGCAGTGACAGTATTTCACCACTAGGTTGCAGTTCATCCATATCCATGCATAATTAATGCGACAAGTGAAAAGAGCTATCCACAAATGATTCCAAAATGTCCAGGAAGAGAAAGATTGATGCAGACGGAAGGCTGTTTCAAGAAAGATGGGAAGCTGAATACATGTTTATGCTTCAAGGAGAAAAACCGGTATGTCTTTTGTGTCATGAGGCAGTATCAGTAGTCAAAGAGTACAATATACGTCGGCATTTTGACACCAAACACGGAGCCAAGTATGCCAAAGTTAGCCTTCAAGAAAAACAACAAATAGTCAAAGAATTAAAAGACAAACTGTGATGAACACGATCATGAAAACTGTAAATTTCATTCGGGTGTATGGCCTGAATCACCACCAGTTCCAGCTGTTCCTATAGGAGATGGGCTTGGAGCACGAAGATCTGCGATATCATACAGAAGTGAGGTGGCTGAGTAGGAGCAAAGTCCTCGAACGATTTTTTGAGCTTAGGGAGGACATTGCTCTTTTCATGCAGAATAAAGGAAAACCCCTGTCTGAACTGTCAGATCCAAACTGACTGTGTGATTTTGCCATCTTATGTGACATAACTGAGCATTTCGCCCAACTGAATAAGAAGTTGCAGGGACGCAAACAAGTCATCACACAGATGTCCGATATGATCACATGTTTCCAGCGTAAATTGGACCTATGGAAGTGCCAAGTGGAACAGGACAATATTGTCCACTTTTCTGTTTGACAGAGGATCTCAGCCTCATTTCCAGGTGTTTTTTCATGTGCTCGTTCGGCTAAAAAACTGAGGCGGTTAATGAATGAGTTTGATTGGCGCTTCTCAGACATCAGAGCACAACACTCGGTCTTTGCCATCTTTACCAGTCCTTTCACCACTGATGTCAGCAACCCCCCCCCCCCCAATCACCTTCAGCTGGAGTTAATCGAGCTTCAAAGCAACAGCCAATCAGGCCTTTGCTGAATTTATACCTGTTTCTAATGGAGATGAATTTCAGACAATGTTTATCTGCTGTATAGTTTTTTTTTAAAGGACTGACACTACTTTTGTCCTCTACTTGTCCAGTTTTCTCAAAATTTGTAAGGACGTGTACGCAATGATGAGTTTTCACCTAACATCTCCTTGAGAATCACGTTGTTGGTGCAAAAACAGCATTTTAGGTCAAACTGTGTCATCTTTACCAATTTTCATAGACTAAAAAAAAGAAACGAGAATAAATTGTGTGTTTTTGCAACATTTGGCTACAATGTTGCAAAAACACACAATTTGTTCCCAGTGGCTCAAGATGTAGGGAGGGCGGTTTGAATCCAGAAAGAAAGTGCTTTGAGGGCTCAAATAGGGGAGAAAGGGGCTCAGGAAGTACCAGCCCATGCAAGACTGTAGGTTGTATTTCAACGGTTCATTTCCACAGCAGCCAATAAAGGGAAGTGAATTCTGAGCGCTCACTGACGCAGCTCTGACACAAACCACAGAGCTGTAGAGGCTTCAATGCTCGTCTGCTTGTCTAACGCGATCTTTAGCACTTTATCATTATAATGAAGGTAATATAAGTCAAAAGGTCTAAATATAGTGCCAGGATCACGTTAAAGGAGTACCTGTAGAAACTCGGCTTAGCTTTGGACTTAAATTTGGACTTTTTTGTTTTGTCGTGGTTGTTCTGGACGTTGATGAGTGCTGTGGGAAGTTACGTCCGTCTCCAGATTCTTCGACGATTGATGTTTGTTTTTGTGTTTAATCGGTCACAAAGGAGCTGTGTGTGTTTTTCAAGGCAGCTACAAGCTGTTTGGAGTGAACATGGAGCGGAGACAGAGACGGAGAGGAATAAGGAGCTTGTGTTTGAGGTCTGGATACAACTACACGAAATCTGCAAATATGGTGACTGTGCTCTCTCTATGGGTGGACTTGCTGTCTGCACTGCGGGTAGTTGACCAGACCTAACTGACATCATATTAAGCTGCCATAAGTCCATCACAATAATTTCTTTTAGAGGGTCTACAACACTCTGGAGGAAATCTTTAAACCACCGAGCTCGCTTTGGATTGTCATCTGGACTGGATGTGACTTAGACGGCGGAGAGAGCTGAAGCAGGAGCGGACATGTCGATCTGCTGTGCGGCCAGGCTAAACCTCCACCTCCTGGTATTTTCCTCACAAACTCCACATCCATCACAATGACATCAAATATTTGGATCTGCTGATCGCTGATCGGACAACTTCATCCAGAAATGCAGTGTGAATATTTAAAGAGAAAACTGTTGAACACGGAAAACACAGTGACTCTGGTAAGACGATGCAGAGGATTGTATGCTGGGCTGCTTCTAGACAGGCATATATGAGGGGGCAGACAGAAATGTAAAGGGGGCACATGGTGGCAATGGATGCTCGAAAGGGGCGGGGGTTGGGTGGGGTGCTCTAGATGACTGTCTTTGTCATGTTATTGGATTACACTTTGTCAGGCCTCTACCCTCAGACCTGACAACTTGGGTGTCCCACCTGAAGGCTAAGGTTCTGCTGATCTAGCGTTTAGGGTCACTGAGGCACGCAAACCCCTGACCACATTAACTGAAACATAAAAATAACATGGAATAAAATATTCCTCGTCAGATTATAACAACTAAAAACATGACATTTACCTTAATCGGATGGCCTATATCAAATATATTCAAACCCAACAATTACACTTCTCACTAGATAGAACATTTTTAGTCCCTCGGGAGTTTCCTCCGGGAAATTCAGTATTTGACTATTGCTACTGTTAACAAAACTAAAAAGGTTAGGCCAAAGTTATTTTAAAAAAGTAAACTCGTCTAGTCTTGAAAAATAAAACTGAAAAATAGAAATAAAGAATAAAATAAAATATCCATCCAGATCTTTACAATCAACAACATAAAACCATCCTAATTAAATGGCATATTTATCAAAAAAATTTGCAAAATAAAGTAAGAATAAAAGAAGACCTTACAAGTCAACATTTAAAAATTGAAAAAGGGTTGGCATAGTAATTAAAAAAAAAAAAAATCACCGTGTCTTTTGCCTCAATTCTCAAACCAATTTGTAGAACAGAACAGATTTAGACAAAACAAAAACAAAACATTTCAACTTTTTTCTTCTTCTTTTTTTGTCTGGTTTTAAGCTTGTTTGTTTTCCAAAGAACTGAACTCTGTTTGCAACTGAACAGCTCCACTCTCCCTTCTCCTCAGTCCACTCTACAACAACAGTCTCCTGCTTCACTTTCCAAAAACTCTTACAGATTCATCCATATCCGAGTTATTTGTTATGAACTTCTCATGGGCAAAGATCACCAAAACATAAGCATTTTTCGTCATTTCAGTGTGAATGAACAACTCTTTGAAAAAGGATTAAAAACGACAGTGTGAGTAGGCAAACTATTCAACATTTTATGAAAGAACTTGATCTGAGGGATATTTGGAGGGATATGAACCCTAAGGTCTTAAAATACTCCTGCTATTCACATACACATAAATCATACTCGCATATTGATTACTTCTTAGTTTCTACCAATTTGAGCTATAAAATAAAGGACTGTCACTATGATAATATTTTAATATCTGACCACTCGCCAAACTCGTTAATATATGAGGATCTGAGACTGAAGAGAGATCCCCCTAGGTGGAGATTTAAACAAAAGTGGCTCCTGGACCCAGAATTTATATCTTTCATAGATAACCAAATAAACATATTTTTTGATACTAATAGGGATGAAACATCACCCTGCTCAAGATGGGAAGCTTTTAAGGCCTACATAAGGGGTCAGATTATTAGCTTCACAAGTTATAGAGCAAAGCAAACTTATCAGGAAACAAAAAAGTTGGAGGCAGAGATTGAGGTGCTTGAGGGAGAATATTTTCAAAGTTTTTGTCCAAGAGTCCATCAAAAGCTTCTGTTACTAAGAACACAGTATAATGAACTTTCTGCTTCTAAGGCAGCCTCACATCTTTTACGTCTTAAACAGACATTCTATGATCAAGGGGAAAAGCCCGGGGAATTATTAGCCTGGCGCCTCCGTCAATTACAGAATGAGAAAAACATTGCCTCAGTTGAAAACAGTGACGGACAGGTTATTGTCGACCCTCTAGGAATTAATGAAACTTTTAAGGTTTTTTTTGAAAAGTTATATAACTCAGACATAACACACATGGGACAAGAGCAAGATCTCTTCTTGGATACCCTTCAGTTGCCCAGCATTTCAGGACTAATGCGCGCAGATCTTGATGCACCTATAACAAAGGAGGAGATATCTGTAGCAATAGACCATTTGAAAACAGGTAAAGCCCCAGGCCCAGATGGGCTGCCGACAGAAATTTATAGGGCATTTAAAACTAAACTGCTGTCCCTCTTTTGACATGTTTTCGGATTCATTTGAAAAGGAATCCTTCCGGTTTCATTAAGAGGGGCCCTGATAACTTTATTGCCCAAACCTGGTAAACCGTGCAATAAATGTGGTAACCTGAGACCAATAAGTCTTCTTAATGTGGATCTCAAGATACTTTGCAAAATTTTGGCTCGAAGACTGGAGAGATCTTTACCTGATCTAATTGCCTGTGATCAGAATGGGTTTATTGCGGGCAGACAGGGATTTCATAATGTGAGGAGAGTGTTGGATATTCTTCATAGTCAGGAGGGAAAACCGGACACTGCTCTACTATCATTAGATGCCGAAAAGGCCTTTGATAGAGTTGAGTGGCCCTATTTATTTGAAATATTAAAAAGATTTGGCTGTGGGGATAATTTCTGTCGGTGGATTAGACTTTTATATAATGAGCCATATGCTGAAATACTGACAAATGGAATTATATCTAAGCCGTCTGAAATTAAACGGGGCTGTAGGCAAGGGTGCCCTTTGTCCCCTTTATTGTTTATTTTAGCAATTGAACCGTTTGCCATTGCGGTGCGGTCCCATAAGAGCATAACTGGTCTATCGGTAAACCAACAGGAACACAGAATTGCTTTGTTTGCAGATGATGTTATTCTTTTCTTGAAAATGCTGAAGGAGTCTATCCCAGCCTTGTTGGATCTACTACACATATTCGGACGGATATCAGGATATAAAGTGAACAAAGAAAAATCTTCACTAATGATACTTAACTCAGGAGAGAGGGAGGGTGCTGGAAATCCTTTCCAATTCAAAATGGTAGACTGTTTTACTTATCTGGGGATTAAGATAGTGCCATGTTTGAGAGATATTGTTGGAGTTAACTACACCCCTATGGTAGACTCAATCACCTCATCCCTAGATAGATGGAAGCCCTTGCCCTTGTCACTTATAGCGAGAATTAATGTTCTCAAATTAAACATAATGCCCAAACTTTTGTACCTGTTCCAGAACATCCCATTGTCACCCCCTGCTAACTTATTTTCACACCTGAAGACAATTTTTGTACGTTTTTTGTGGAATGATAGATGACCAAGGCTCCGTTTATCACTCTTGTACTTACCGTATGACAGAGGAGGCCTCAAATGTCCCAATCCACTTTGGTACTATTGGGCAGCCCAATTGAGGACTATGATGTATTATTTTACAGATAAATCCCCCCCGCCTTGGACAAATATGGAAAACAGTTCAGTACCTCTTCCCATTCCCCAGTACCTATACTCAGCGAAAGTCAAAATGTTGAAAAAACAGACAAAAAATCCTATAGTCAGAAATATGATTATGATCTGGTATCAGGTTAAAAAATACCTGGGTGAACCCACCTCCTTCGCACGCTTTAGTCCAATATGGGGTAATCAATTTTTCCCTCCAGGCAGAGCGGACCCTGGTTTTAGGAAGTGGGCTGACAAAGGCTTAAAGACAATAGGGGATCTCGCGGGATCAGAGGGTGAGATTCTGATGTCATTTGAGGAGTTGATTTCCAAGTATGATATTCCATGCAAACATCGGTTTAAATATCTACAAGTGAGAAACTTTATTAGATCATCTCAAAATCAGTGTTTGTTAATCCCTCCGTTTTCCACTCTGGAAACAGAAATGAAAAGAGATTGCTTTGGAAAAGGAATAATCTCCAAATTATATAATATGTTAGTAGAGGGATCCCCTGAATCTTCTTTAGGAAAACTTAATGCTTGGAGGGAAGATTTACAGGAGGACTTATCCTCCGAAGACTGGGAGGAGGCATGTGCTGAAGCACAAACACAAACTACCAGTACTCGTCTCAAAGTATTGCAATATAATTGGCTAATGAGGACGTATGTGACTCCAGAAAAGCTTAATAAGTATAATGGTGATACCCCAGACTTGTGTTTCAGGTGCGGTGAGGAGAAAGGGACGTTTTTCCACTGTGTCTGGGAATGCAATAAAGTACAACGGTTTTGGAAAGAGATTAAACAAGCTCTGGATACTATATTGGGTACACGATTAGCTCTTGACCCTAAACTTTTTATTTTAGGGTTATATCCTGATGGACATCTTATGTCTAGAAAGGTAATTACCGCCCTGGACCTATGTTTACTGCTGGCAAAAAGAGTCATAGCACTCTCATGGAGGAAGACCAGTAAACCAAAATACATTAACTGGATTAAGGAATTGTCCACAACTTTACCTATGGAAAAAATCACTTACATTATCAAGGGGAAACTACCACTTTTTCAAAACATCTGGGGTTCCTTTATGCAATATATGGGAAATATGGATCTTGGCAGTATGGTGGATGGGGCAGATGGGGTGTAAATGTTGGTGGTCCTCTGCAGTTTCCTAAATTAATGTTTTTTATACTTGATCTTTAATGCTGTGTGATTTATACATTTGAGTTTGTAACTTTGAACCATGCACAATAGTGTAACCGAGTTGGTGTTGAGCAACCCTTGGAAATAGAGAAGCTTATTATTATTATTATTATTATTGTTATTATTGTATGTATTTTTTTTGGGGGGGGGGTTGTTTTTTTTTTTTTTTTTTTCCTTTGTTTGACTAAGTTATTATTTACGGGTCATATAGTTTGTACTTCCACTTTACTGTTGCTCTCTAACATCTTATAAGTGTTTGATTTGCCAGGGAGGGCGAGTGACTGTTGTACAATAATTTAGCTGCCCTGGATGTTCCCTTTGCTGTGGAAGCACTCCAATTTCTGTATGTAATTTTGAAACGCAATAAAGATATTGTTGGAAAAAAAAAAACGACAGTGTGGACGCGGAGCGTTTTTAGACGAAAACGCCTTTTTCGAATTTATCCGGATTAGACGTAGCCAGAGATTAGCTGCTTCATTTTGCTCTGCCCTGTCTGAGAAAGCTGACACCGGGTCATTTGCATGCTAACTGGATGTTAACGCAGGGTGAGTGCTGTTTGAGCCTGTGAGATGTGAAACCTATCATCTCACTTGTGCCTTCTTCAATGGATCTTACAGCTACTGTATTAAATTGTCCATATTCAGTTTGCGGGTAATCTATTATTTTCTTTCTCAACTTCTAAAACTTTGATTTAAGGGTTGTCCCCTCTTGCTCCAGCACAGAGCCGACCCCAGTTGTGTGTGTATATTCACACATAACACTGTGAGCCCTATTCGTAGTCGGCATGTCCTGATCTTAAAGTCCCCACAGTCTGAAGCAGGACTTTCTATCTGCCCCGTGAACTAATGTAGTAATCATCACTGCAATGTGACATCGCACTCCTGTCAGCTTTTAAAGTGACACAAGTTTACATACATACAACAAAACAGTAAAAGAAAGTTTAAGTCAGTCAGCGCAGTGAGCGACTGGTGATAAATACACAGGGCTGCTGACTTTTAAAATAGTTAATCTAATTCATTCAACAGTTAATTCTTACCTGCAGACGTAAATGAGAGAACAAAGGCAAACATGACCCCGCAGATTAAGACAGATGTTCCAGCTTCCATAGTGTGCTGCTCTCTGGATCAAAAGATGTGAGTCTGTCTGAAGATGCTGCTGTTTTCTAAAGACAAATGTTGCTGCTGTTTCTTGACCGATGGCCACGCCGCTTTCATACAGAATCAGAATACCTTTATTGTCATTGTAACAAGTACAAGTAAATTAAGTGCAGTCTCTGCGGTGTCAGAAAAAAAAGGGTAAATACATTTACAAAAGAATAGAGTGAGGTGGAACACAGTCCTTCAATATAACAAATAACTAAAAGGCGTACACTTTTTATGCTAGTGAAGAATGCTGATTGGTTGACATGTGGAACAGAAGAGCAGGGATTGGTAGCAAAGTTGAAGGAAAGGAGTAGTTTAGACACGCCCGCCTGTCATTTCTCCCTTCTCCGCGGGACTTTGGAAACAAGCTGTTTTGAACTCTGAGTCGCTTCAGCTGAGTGGGAAACAAACCGGTTTGACTGTTTTTATGGTCCTCATAAATATGAGCATATATTAGTGTGTAATTTGTATTTCGTTTGTAGTTTTTGTAAAACCTTACCTTATTACAAAGGGTTAAATTAATAATTCTTGTGGAATTTCGTGAAACCATAAATACGTTGATATACGATAAACCTTTATTAGTCCCACACATGGGAAATTTTGGCACAGAGTACACAAGCAGTAAAAAATGAAATAAAATGAAAAAAGAGAAAAACAACAGAATAGAAAAAGATAAACAGAATAACATAGTATAGAAAATAGAAAAATACTATATCTGTCATATCTGTCAAATCTGATAAAGGTTATTTAAATGCTGCAAAAGAAGAATGGATTGGAATTTTAAAAAATACATATCCTAACCTTAATTACTGGGGGAGATGAATGATGCTCATATGGAGTAAAAAGTAAACTGAGTGCATTTTTTGGACAGAGATTCACTTTTATTGTGTATGTATAATATAATACAGATACATAAAAAATACACTCCAAAAACAGAAGAGTCCTTGAAATGTTCAAATGTGCAAAATATTAATAAAAAATTATAAAAACATCCAGACTGTATGAGTAATATTAGGGTTTTTTTCCTTCGTCAGTTTAACAGTTTCTATTTTGCCTGTCACTGTTCCCTGTCTGTTTTCTTACCTGGTTCTTCCTGACCTTGTACTTTCTCCTCATGTTCCCCTCTTTCCTCTCTCCCTCTTTGGACTGACAATCATACACAAATAGATTGTATTCAATTAGATGAAAAATTACATTAATATGAAAAAAATACTATTAAGATCACTAATAAAAAAGTCCTCTCTCAGTGTACTTTCAAGCAAAAGGCAAATAACCAAACCACATGAACATCTAATAAAAGATATAAATATTGAAACACTGATCCAACATTATCCTTTATTGACGGATCATTTGTTCTTACACTTTTACCTGAATGTGGCTCCTGTTTTGAAAAAAACTTCCTCATATCCATTATGAACCTGGCTGTCTCACTGTACACACACACACACACACACAACAGGAGTTATAATGTTAATGGGCATCCAGTCAGTTAGCTAGTTAGTACCTTGGGTTTAATATCGGCACATATGACAGAAACGAGCAGCTTCTCTCATTCCATTTCAAACAGGACAGTGGTAACAACAGTAGGCTACGGACAATTTTAAGTTTTAGATTTTAAATAGGGCCAGTAAATAGAGATTATTTATTGGCAGCATGAATTTGTTGTTAATCCTGTTTAAATAGACAAACTAAAGAGAACAAAGGTTCTTTAATACAATAAATCATTCTGATTTCTGCATTTAAAACTATGGCAGCTACTTTCTTTGACATGTAGTCTAACACTAAAGAGACTTCCCACCAGAGTTTATTGGTTTGGCCAGCACTTGTCTTTATGCTGTGAGAAGTGTTCACTTTGTGCTTTGTGGTGAAATGTGTGAGTCTGAACTGAAAGAAGATGGCAGGTTTGTGGTCGTCTGAGCCCTCTTGTTAGCTTGTTAGCCAGTTCTTTGTTCTTTGTTTCACAGCAGAGGTGTTAAGAGGTTGGAGGGAAAAAAAACTGTGAAAACCTCCTGCTATCAACAACTATCACTTAATGTCACCTTAAACAGAATTAAAGATGCTTTGCCAGAGCTCAAAAATGGTAAATGGCCTGTATTTGTATAGCGCTTTACTAGTCCCTAAGCACCCCTCAAGTGTCAAGCTCAAGTGTAATACTATTACATTACTGTAGTTGTTGTAGCTTTGGTAATTTATGTTTTTTATTCTACAGAGAGTGATCCACCTGTAATCTACTCGGCAGTGAGAACTGAAGACATCAGTTATGGACAAATAACTATCAGACCAAAGAGGACCAGAGGTACAGCAGCTCTTTAACCTTTACTTTAGAGTAATGATAGCTACTTTTAGTTTTAATGCAAAGCTAATTATGTTCTCACTTAAGCTCAAGCTTCTGATCTCACTATGCAAGAGACAAAAAACAAAAAAAGAGCTGTGGTGAAAGCTCTTCACCAAAGCCCCTCTTCCATTAAGACCTGCTCGGCTGAGCTTTCTATGGTTTTCATGATTTTCCATTAGGTCATAGTACATGGTACCCAGCAAAGAGAGAATTGACTACAAAAAACAAAGTCATGATCTGTGAGTCTGACAAAAAGCCACAGACTGAGTAGCAGTTGTCACCTGTGGCTGTGGTTCAGGTAGTAGAGCAGATCAGCTATTGATTGGAAGGTTGGTGGTCCGACCCAACTGCATGCTACATATTCGTGGGCAAGATACTAACCCCAAGTTGCGTTCATCGGAGTGTGAATGTTGGCTAGTTTACACTTGGGTTTAGAAGTACTTGTGTGAATGGGGTGAATGAGGCATGTTGTATACAGGGCTTTGAGTACTCCAGGAGAGTAGAAAAGTGCTATTTAAGAATCAGTCCATTTACCATTTACTTCGACCCTCTTTGCTATGGCGTTTATGTCATTTATTAATAACAGGTTCTATAACGCTTGAGCCTTTTTGCAGTCGCCTTGGATTGCTTGGAACCCCGGTGGACTCGATGCTAAAAAAAGTAACTGGTATCATCTATTACCCATTTACTATATGCCAGCTTCTCGGCTATGCACAGCACAGCTTAGCTGCCACACACACATGCATGCACACACAGGAACAAAAAAATAGTTGAACTGGTTATAACTGGTCCAACTACACTAAGTACAATTCATGGCCCCTCTGGGCTAGAACATGTCCTACATCTTCAGAACATGTGCAACAAACTATAAGGTTAATAATGGACTTTTACTAAGGTATATTTTGCACAGAGGAAACTGAACTGAAAGCTTTCATTTTTATTCAAACATGGAAGAAAAAATCTACAATTTTAAGTGGTGAACAAACATTATAAATTTCTAACAATCAGGTCAGTGTATGTACAGGTAATTCCCATCACCAATAACTCAGACAGTCCTAAAGCTTTTGTTAATTAGTTTTTCACTTCTTGGATCTGGACAGTGTGATGTCATGTCAGGAACAAAAGCCCACTCACCTGATGTGCAGGCAATCAGAAGAATGATTACCTGAAAACAGATGAACTGACTGGCTGCACTAAGCTCCTGTATAAAATAAAACATTACTTCTATGTTTGAAGTTGTGTAAATCCTGCTGCATCCGAGCTTGTGCACATGGATGCAAGTTTTAACTCAGCAGATAGCAACATTTTTCATTGATAAGTGTTTTCATTCATATGTCTCTCTCTTCATTC
Organism: Oreochromis aureus; assembly: GCF_013358895.1. NCBI lineage: Eukaryota > Metazoa > Chordata > Actinopteri > Cichliformes > Cichlidae > Oreochromis > Oreochromis aureus. Next base: position 65,650,030 of record NC_052944.1, read on the forward strand.
ATAGGGAGAGAGAGAAGATTGTTAAATAGATGTCTTAGATAATTATAGGCCAATCTTCAACCTTCGTTTTATCTCAAAAATCCTTGAAAGAGTAGTTGTAAAACTGCAGATCATCTGCAGAGGAATGGCTTATTTGAAGAGTTTCAGTAAGGCTAAAGAGCTCATCACAGCACAGAAACAGCTTTAGTGAAGGTTACAAATGATCTTCTTATGGTGTCTGACAGTGGAGTCATAATATCAGGTTGTATTTTACTCACATGTCAAGCAACAGTTTAAGAAATGCATTTATAGTCTTCTTGTTTTCTATTACTAAGTTCAGATAAATCTCAGGTTGTTGTAATAAATGTTAGAAATATATTGTCAAACGAGATAGTTACTCAGCTGTCAAGTTAAGATGAGAGGACAGGTCAATAGCATCAGAGGGCATTTTGATAGGCATGAAATTCAGCTAAATCTTGCAATAAAGTCACTAAAGATGCAACAGTGAGGTTTTCATAGTGAGCAGTCTGGCAGGCAAGGTTTGGACCCAAACGCAGGAGTCAAAGAAAAGATTAATTTAAAGAGGCAGCTTTTGTTTGCTTTGATAATTAACTAAAGCAAAGTACAAAACGACACACCAGTGATAGCCCATTTGAAGGTAAAGCTCTGGTGCACGTGTCAACCAGGGCTGGACTGGGACAAAAAATCGGCCCGGGCATTTTGACTGGAGCCCGGCCCACCAGGATAGAGATTGAAAATGTGACATCATTCGGGGTAAAACCGCAAAGGATTCTGGGAACTTGAGGCAAGAGGTACTAGCGCACGCAGGCTTTCAATTGAACTCAGTTACACAGCGATAAAAAGAAACACAAAAAATGGCAAGAAGCTGTTGTATTATTAACTGCAATAGCCGGTCGCATGACAGCCACGGGAAGCCGACGGGTAAAGAGATCGTTTTTTTTTTTTTATCGGATTATGTCCTTGAAGAGAAATTTTTTAAGCCATGTTTCCGAAGTAAGAGCCCACGGATGGTCTGGATATACCAAATATAACGTCTCAGAACACTCCAGCTCACATGTTAGTCTGCTCCAAGCATTTCCACAAAGGTCAGTGTTTTGTAGTAGATAATACGCCATTTTTCTTAACATAATCGGTGATATAGGTTACAAGCATGTCTGGCGCTGAACAGAAATTGTCGCGCTATGCTCCTTTATTTATTGTGCATAAATAGTGAATTGTCCTGACACAATATTGCGTTTCGCTTCTGTTATTACCACGGTACATTGACAAAAACGTATTCTTTTATTCACAGGATAAAACAGTTGTTTTGTATCACTAATTGTCCAGTGCGATTACAACATACAATATTATTGTCACTGCTACATTTCTGTAATGCGTACCAGAAATTATTTCCACTACTGATTAATTACTGTTGAGCTCAAAGGTTATATTAATAAACGGTTAACGAATGTGTATTTATGACGACGATTTGTGAGACTGGTAAACTTACCTTTGTTTGTACGATGGTCTTTCGTTATACACGGTGCATTTCAAGGTCCTGTACCCATCCATCGGTAAACTGTACCTGGGCTTGTTGCAGTGACCTGAAGTTACTAAAAACTTCATGAGTGTGTGCACTCACTCCAAGAACCGTATAATTATAAATCTGAGCGTGGTGAAAGTTGGGCAGCACGCTAACGTCTTTTGTCCACTCTGTGTGCTCGTAAGGGTCTGACCCTCTCACTCCTTTGATTTTTTCCTCGTATCTTTTCTTTGCCTTTTCGTCGAGTCTGTCTTTGTACGGACCGGCACTATTCTCCTTAGTTTTGTACATTCATTTTTTGGGGGGTAAAGAAAAACCAGGAAGGTATTGGCTGTAATTGGTCCAGCCCAGAGTCGATCATGACCAATTGGCCAATCCAACACCTTTCATTATATATACCCTTCCTAAAAAATAAAAAAAAAAAAATAAAAATCCATCGGCCCATAAAAACAAAAAATCGCCAGCGGCCCACCGGGCAAATGCCCGGTATGCCCGATGGCCAGTCCAACTATGGTGTCAACACACTGTTTCAGAAACACTGTGCCGAGCTATGGCTCGTCCAAACAGAGTCACCTGACATCTGAAGCTTCATTCGGCACGTCACTGCTTCAGTACCCGATTCAATGGTTTATAAGGAATTGAATCATTGGTGGTATTTGTGTGTGTTTTGGTAATTTTGTGCGAGAGATAGCGAACCAGTGTGACATAATTAGAGACATGGAGTCAGGAAGAGAGGACGCGCTGCCTGTTCCTAAATAAAAAACAGTTCATCAGAATTCTGCTCCCAGGTCTAAAATGTATATAAGAAATAGAAATACATAAGAATAGATCATATATAAATGTACCTTTCCACTGATTAATGACATAATCATGTGGAGACAGGGACCTCACTTCACAAGACACTTTCTATAACAGGGGTCGGCAACCTTTCTGATGATGAGTGCCATCTAAAATTTCCTCAGAAGTCAGTGTGACATATGATTGCATTACAATAAATTTAATAACGCTCTATATTAACAGTTACACACTATATAGAACAACTTTATAGAATTATGTTTGTTTGCAGATGTTGGCAGCTGTCAGTGAATAGTTATCAGCTATTCTGAAATAAAAAAAGACTTTATCCATAACAGCAAATGAACTGTACAACAGAAAATCCAAATGCTATTTATGGTCTCCTCACAACAATGATAAGAAAATAAACGAAAAGAAAAATAAACTGGGCCAATATGACGTGTTAGAGACACATGTTAATGTGATCTCTGGTATCCCACTCAGGGACACAGGTCTCAGTGTCCAGCATTCAGACAGCTACCTGAGGACACTCATGTGAGAGAAAATCTGCTCACACAGATATGTAGAGACAAATACTGTCAATAAGGCCTCTGCAATGTTCTGAAGACAGTTAAACTTATCAGGTAGTGATGTCCAGCAGGTGAAAATGCAGCTCCATGAACACGCACAGCTGTAGATTCCAGCTGCGTTTGTAGTTCTGCAAACTTTGACCCCCACAGAGTCGAGCTTTTCAGTTCAGTCAGCTGCATTTCGATGTCCTCTGTGTCCAGCCAGTTAATGCGAGACAAATCCAGCTGCTCATTAAAGATTTCTGGTTTGATCAGAAAAGAAAACATTGGTCCACCTGAAAGTCCTGAAAACGCATTATGAATTCTGTCTCGAGTCTACGGATGTATCCGTGTATTTCCGTGGTGCTGATGCTGTGCTTAGTGGACAGCTCCTGAAGCTTTTGAAGTGTTGGAATGTGGAAATTTCAACATCACTTGAAAAAACTCCCAGCTAGCAACGTCCCTCTCACCTGTAGACTAAGTTATTTTAGCCAATTGCAAGTTGAATCTGGTAGTGAATTAATCTGAGAAGGTGCATTAAAAAACTACAGTGGCTTGCAAAAGTATTCGTCCCCCTTGAACTTTCCCACATTTTGTCACATTACAGCCACAAACATGAATCAATTTTATTGGAATTCCACGTGAAAGACCAATACAAAGTGGTGTACACGTGAGAAGTGGAACGAAAATCATACATGATTCCAAACATTTTTTACAAATAAATAACTGCAAAGTGGGGTGTGCGTAATTATTCAGCCCCCTGAGTCAATACTTTGTAGAACCACCTTTTGCTGCAATTCCAGCTGCCAGTCTTTTAGGGTATGTCTCTACCAGCTTTGCACATCTACAGACTGAAATTCTTGCCCATTCTTCTTTGCAAAACAGCTCCAGCTCAGCCAGATTAGATGGACAGCGTTTGTGAACAGCAGTTTTCAGATCTTGCCACAGATTCTCGATTGGATTTAGATCTGGACTTTGACTGGGCCATTCTAACACATGGATATGTTTAGTTTTAAACCATTCCATTGTTGCCCTGGCTTTATGTTTAGGGTCGTTGTCCTGCTGGAAGGTGAACCTCCGGCCCAGTCTCAAGTCTTTTGCAGACTCCAAGAGGTTTTCTTCCAAGATTGCCCTGTATTTGGCTCCATCCATCTTCCCATCAACTCTGACCAGCTTCCCTGTCCCTGCTGAAGAGAAGCACCCCCAGAGCATGATGCTGCCACCACCATATTTGACAGTGGGGATGGTGTGTTCAGAGTGATGTGCAGTGTTAGTTTTCCACCACACATAGCGTTTTGCATTTTGGCCAAAAAGTTCCATTTTGGTCTCATCTGACCAGAGCACCTTCTTCCACATGTTTGCAGTGTCCCCCACATGGCTTGTGGCAAACTGCAAACGGGACTTCTCATGGTTTTCTGTTAACAATGGCGTTTTTCTTGCCACTCTTCCATAAAGGCCAACTTTGTGCAGTGCACGACTAATAGTTGTCCTATGGACAGATTCCCCCACCTGAGCTGTAGATCTCTGCAGCTCGTCCAGAGTCACCATGGGCCTCTTGGCTGCATTTCTGATCAGTGCACTCCTTGTTCGGCCTGTGAGTTTAGGTGGACGGCCTTGTCTTGGTAGGTTTACAGTTGTGCCATACTCCTTCCATTTCTGAATGATGGCTTGAACAGTGCTCCGTGGGATGTTCAAGGCTTGGGAAATCTTTTTGTAGCCTAAGCCTGCTTTAAATTTCTCAATAACTTTATCCCTGACCTGTCTGGTGTGTTCTTTGGACTTCATGGTGTTGTTGCTCCCAATATTCTCTTAGACTGTGTCCCAATTCAGGGTATGCACGCTTGAAGTACGCATTTTAAGTGTGATTACGTCACCGCCACGCGACGACGGCTGTCCCAATTCAAAGTGCACTTCAAATGCATACTCCAAATGCGCCGTCGATTTCCCCAAATATCAAGCGTGGTCCGGTGCACGCTTCGTGGTCCCATATATCCCACAATCCATAGCGCGGCGGTAGGTGTGGATAATTTTGCCGCAAAATACGGCAGAAGGGAGCGGCCGAAGAGTGAACTGTCAAAAGTAAGTACTTAATATTATGTCACTTATTTATGTGCGAATGTTTAAGAACATTAAAACATGACTGTTGGCCACATGTCGGCAAAGTTATGTGACATTAGTGATGTTTGTACTTTAAGTGGTAATTTGGTTTTAGTCAAGTCAAGTCAAGTTGGCTTTATTTATTTAAAGCCTTTACTTTAAAATATATATATAGTCGACCTTAATCTTACAGAGAATGTGTTGATTTTATGGATAATTAAAGTCAGTCATATATCCACAAACACAACAAGCTGAAAGTCAGTGATGCTGCTCGGTTTGCAGTCCTGAATATGACGGCACAAGCAGGATTCACTGCACTGTTAATGTTAGCTATGTTATATTGCTGCCTCTGTTCGGTGGTGTCGAGCCAAACGGACTTTAACGTGTGTTTGAACGAGCTGACGGTTCACTCGTTAAGCTGAAAGAAAGATGCTTTAATCACAGGAGTCACACATGTGTCCACTGGACCATCTGGAACTCTTCTTGTTTAGCTTTTCGTAATAACACAAACACTAAATCCTCCTTCTCTTGTGCTGTTTTGTAGCAGTGTGTACACCTGAGACTGTCACCTGTCTGTCTGTCCTGCACTCTCTCTGTTTCTTTCTCTCTGATTGTGGAATAAAAGTATGAACATGTATTTATAAGTTACACTTGTGTTTGAATCCTGCAGCTTATCACACATTTGATTTCCATGTGTGACAACTGCAAGTGTCCAGAGTGAGGACAGACTGAGGGACCCACTGCTGCACATCATCTGTGAGGCTTTGCACCCCTGATGATCCACCAGGACAAACTCAGCAGTGTGTGAGGAAGAGGAGGAGGAAGAGCCAGCAGCAGCTGACAGATGGAGAGAATAGACAGACTGTTCCCTGTTTGTGAAGGACTGCTAGGAAAGTTTAACATAACTAATTGTCTGTCCTGAATCAGTCTTATTAGGTAATGTTCAAATAATGTTATCATTCCAGTGTTTTCAGTGTGGGAGAAAGTACTCAGGGCCTTCAAGTTACACACTATGAAAGGCAGCAACAAGTTTAATATTCAGAAACCTAAAGTATGTATCAGCAGCAGAATGGAGCTAAAAATAAATGTTTGTTTCAGTTCTATGAAGCTTTGAGTATTTTGGATTAGTAGCACTGCTGTGTTTGTTGCATCATGTTGCTGTAATTGTTTATATGCTTTATATATTCTGAGCTAAGTTGATCTATAGTGTTACATCATATTCTATAAGGATGTTATGTGTTTGTATACTTTCTGCCCAGTTTGACCCATTTAGCAGAAGTCAGCCTGTTTAAGGCTCTGATATCTATTCTGTATGACTTAAAGCAGTTATGACATGGTCTGATTTTCTCACCCAATAAAGGAATATTTCATATATCAGTCTGATCTTCATTCTATCAGAAACAGTTATCACAGCTCGTTCATTTTACACATATATGTAAGCATTGAGCCAAATTTAGTAATGCCAACATATTGAAAGAACAATGTTTGTCTCTTATATATAATACATCCATATATACACTGTCAGAGATACTTGTCTTCGACTGAAGATTTAAGGTGATAGGAAATATAAATAACTGCTACTTGCATCTTTGACCCAGAGTTCAAGCTCATATATGTGTATATATATATATATATATATATATATATATATATATATATATATATATATATGTGTGTGTGTGTATATATATATATATATATATATATATATATGTACTCTGACAATACATATAATATTGTCCATATTATATTAACATTACCACAGTGAGATGACTTTAGTCTCATGAACAACGTTAGCTAACCCTGAATTAGGACACAGCCTTAGACAACCTCTGAGGCCGTCACAGAGCAGCTGTATTTGTACTGACATTAGATTACACACAGGTGCACTCTATTTAGTCATTAGCACTCATCAGGCACTGTCTATGGACAACTGACTGCACTCAGACCAAAGGGGGCTGAATAATTACGCACACCCCACTTTGCAGTTATTTATTTGTAAAAAATGTTTGGAATCATGTATGATTTTCGTTCCACTTCTCACGTGTACACCACTTTGTATTGGTCTTTCATGTGGAATTCCAATAAAATTGATTCATGTTTGTGGCTGTAATGTGACAAAATGTGGGAAAGTTCAAGGGGGACGAATACTTTTGCAAGCCACTGTAGTTTTTTAATGCACCTTCTCAGATTAATTCACTGTGTGTTGTGCCATCAGTTAATCCGTGCCCAGGGTTGCCAATAGGGTTGTGTTGTACATTGCTATATATAGTTTTTTTATTAGTAAAGAACATCAAAAAGTCACAGACAAAAGGAGAACACACAAGGAAGGTTTTATTCAATGATTTATTATTAAAATAAACATAACAATATCTTGTTGTTTGAACTGTGTGTGTTTGTGTTCAGACTTTAAACCAGAGCCAGACGTCGTCTACTCTTCACTGAAGTAGTCCACCAGTCCAACCACTGACATCCAGCTGCTGGTCTCTAACTGGTCCCCCAGCACCTCAGATCAACGTGTTCAAAAGATTTTTTTTTTTTCATGTTTTATGTATTTTTAATCTATATTTAACTTTTTTCAACATAAACAGTCGGAAAATACATATTAAAATGTTTTCATATTTTCAATAATTTACAATTTTATTTTTTGTTTGTTTGTTCTTGTTCACACAGCACAGATGTGGTTTCTATGCAGGACTAAAATAGTTTTGTTCTCGTTTGTTTTTTCTGTGGTTCTGTGGGTTTCACTAAAGTGTCAGATGGAAAATTTATCTCTTCCAATTTGATTGTGGCTAACCAATGTATGCTTCTGTTTAACACAGAAAAAAATCCAACAGAATAAACATTAACCTACAACACCAGCAGCTTTTTAGTGAGTACTGAAGCTGAACAGAAAAGCTTTAGTACTGACTGTATGAAGAGTTGTAATTTCTTTATTTCCTTAATGAGCTGGAAACCAACCAAAAGATGTAGGGATGGAAAATTGTTTCATTTTCATTAATTAATTGTTTAATAAGAAAATTCTCTACTAGCAACTTAAAAATGTGAATATTTACCTGTTTTGTTGTTTTTTTTTTCTTTTTTAATGATCTGAAACTTCTACATTTTTTGTCTGCTACTCAATCAAAATAAAGTGATTCATATTCATTATATTATATTATCTTGTACTGTATTAAATGATATAAGCACGGGGGAGAGTAACCCGGTTATATTAGTAGATAGTAATTGTTTGATCGTGTATTTATTAAACAGCTGTTTTATTTGCTGCTCCTTCTTCAGGGAAACATTCATTGTGTCTCCCTCAGTAGTTTAAGATCAGAATAGAAAGCTGAATTTTTTTAGTGTCTGATAAACTACAGATGTGAACATGTGACTCAGGCTACGTACACGGGTATTTTTGAAAACGGACATTTTCCGTTTTCATTTTAAAAAATAATCCCGTCCACACGTAAACGCAGAAATGAAGGAAAACGCTGCTAGGAACATGCCAAAGCAGCAGGTGGCGCTATATTCCTAACCGTGTAGAAATGTTGGCCAATCAGAAGTCTAGAAGCCTGGGTGGGAAATAGTAAACAAAGATGGGGAGTAGAAGCAGAACGAGTCGTATGTGTGGAGGGACAGTAACTGTGTGTGTATATGTAAGCATTTAAACACTGCAGAGCGTACAATTAACAGTAACAGTATTGTAGAAATTCATTTCACCGAAACAATAACGTGGCGCACAGTGTGACGTCAAAAAAGGCGCACACCTTTGACGCTGCGTTTTCTCCGTTTTTCTCGTCCACACGTAAACGCAAAAACGGAGTTTTCGAAAATATCCACCCTGGCAGGCGTTTTTAGAAATCTCCCTTTTCAGTGACCGAAAACGCCGTTTACGTGTGGACGAAAGGTGCAAACACATAGAAAAATCTGCGTTTTCAAAAATACCCGGGTACGTGTGGACGTAGCCTCACACTGGACTTCCTTCTGGATCACATCTCCTGAATAAGCTCAGAGACAATCTTGCATTAAACCTCTCAGTCAAGCTTGATGGACGAGTCTTGTTTATAGTCTGTGTCTGTCTACAATCTACTGGTGAAACTGGCTGTTACATGAGAGTTGCTGCTTTTGTTAAGATTTAACCTCTTAACGTCCACCAGTTTGGATTAGTAGGTTATATTTTACTCACATGCCAAGCAGCAGTTTCAGAAATGCACTAATATAAAAACTGAATTGGCCCGTCACAACTGGAAAAGTCAGTTTTCCTGTGATGGGAAAACATCAAGATTAATTTCATTTCATTATCACCAGTGATCATTTGAATTCTTAACTGATTCAAGTAATAATAATTTAATTGTATTTTTTTGGTTTTCAAGATATTGCTGTTGTTGTGTCAATGTATTGTGTTGTTGTTTGGGTTATTGAAAGTCCCCAAGTGTGGGACTCCACAGTGCTGCCAGAGGAAGGAAACTACTATTTTATTAGGAAGAGTATAACATCGGCCTCCTGTTTCTTTTAATAAACTAGTGAAAGCATCATCTGCTTGTATTCACGTCGTATTTAAACAAAACCACCTCCCTGTCCTGATCTGATATATATCCTGTCCCTGCACAGTTGTGAGTGTAATTTTCCCGTTTCACCTAATGGTGGCAGTGTTGTCTCACTGATATCAATGGCTAAACACTACTGTGAATGTATTTTATTAAAAAGTCCATTGGCTTCGTGTGGGCGTGTCGGCACATTACGTTCAAAATGGCGGGTATTGCTTCTTCCACATTTTATGTCGACAAGTAAGGTTAAGTGATATTTATTTACAGATCTTATTTTTCTATGACTAGAAATCCTTTTATTTCTACAAGAGTCTTAAACGTACAATATTTTTAACCCTTTCAAGAAAAAACTTGTCAAAAGCTGTCATGGCGAGCTGTGCGGCAGACAAGGGTATAGGACTAGGGATGGATGGGTATCGAAACCCGGTTCTTGTTGAGAACCGGTTCCCACTGTTTCAATTCCTTGGAATCGTTTGCCATTTTTGCAAACGATTCCCTTATCGATTCCAGTCGCCCCGAAAGACGTCACCACGTTGCGGAGCGTCATTTACCTGGCAGGGCGCCTAAACGGCTCAAACGCTCAAAAGTTTGGTTATACTTTACGAGAACGGATGACAACCGGGCAACTTGCAATACTTGCAAAGTAGATATTTCATTTAAGGGGGAAACACTACGAATATGCAAAAGCATTTACTCACAAAACACACGATAACCTTAAATGAATGTCGTGTTTTTAATTCCGCTCCGGACTCGTGAATCTCAATCCAGCAGCAGCGGTAACGTTTGCACGTCCTCTCCCGTTAATGCGGCAAGTAAATAATCAACTAACAGTGCATATTATGTTAGCGCAATCTGCCTTATTACAAAACCTGCCATTACTGTGCATTTAGGTGACCATGATGAGACAGACAGAGTCTGGCTGGCAGTTCTCACTGCAGTCTACCGTTAGTGTCTCCTTTCAGGCCAGGATAGACGAATGTCACCGAGCAGTGACTAAGTTTGTGGTCAAAGCCTTGCACCCATTTGCCACAGCAGATGCCCCCGATTTTCAGTAAGTGAATGTGTTTAATTGTAGGCAGGGACATTACTGGATATTCTTGTGTAATTGCCAAAGAATAATTTATGTTATACTTTGTTATTGCTACAGAAGAATATTTATTTTATTATTTTACATTTACAATTTTTTTTCCTGGGGACCCTGTGACACCCCATTGAAGAGCCGTAGGCTGTGGATCGCTTAAGAGCTCACTGATGGGTTTGTCAGGCCATGTTACTCCTAAATTTCTATCTTGTTCAAAGAGGAGATATAAAACAAAGTAAATCCAGTCCACGAGGGCCGGTGTCCCTGCAGGTTTTAGATGTGTCCTCAAACCAACACAGCTGATTTAAATGGCTAAATTAGCTCCTCAACATGTCCTGAAGTTCTCCAGAGGCCTGGTAACGAACTAATCATGTGATTCAGGTGTGTTGACCCAGGGTGAGATCTAAAACCTGCAGGGACACCGGTCCTCGTGGACTGGGATTGCCCACCCCTGAAAGGCTCCTACTTGATTGTGGGTCGCCCCCTGCTGGTCATTAAAAAGAATGCAGGTGTGAAAGGGGACTGGGATGCCAATTATTCTCATGTGTTTTGGAAGTGTAAAAATATCAAACCTTACTTGCGGTAACAATGAAGAAAGTGTTTGGGTATGACGTAACGTGTGAGGCATGAGTACTGTAATTTGGAATATTGGAAAATGTATGAAAGGAGGACTATTACTTGTGTAAAATTGTCAAGCAAAAAGGTAAATACAAAAAACTGGCTGAAAAATAACCCCTTAAACTTGGAAGATTGGACCGATGTAATCGAGGAAATATATATAATGGAGAAAATCGCCTACACTTTGATACTGAAATCTGACAAATTCCGAAAACATTGGACAAAATGGATAGCGTGTAAGACCAACTCAACCCCATAAGGCATGGACCCTTCTATGTTGGGATGGCTTTTTGAATTCAAACTGCTTCTGGTTTTTGACCCTTTGAGGCATTGGCGGATGGCTGGGCCCTTAGGAGACTGGGGCCCTGCTATTTTCCACTCTGGGTTCAAATCTATTATGACTGCGGATGGAACTGGACCTGTTGGGGAGAGGACCAGACATCGGGCCCTGTCTGGCTGTCTTTGTGTGGATGTAAGGGGCGGGGTGGATGGTGTTTTGTTTTGGGACGGGATTGATAGGACGGTACATTGGGCATACCCCGGCTGTAAGAGCCCCTCTCCGAGAATTGAGAGGGTTTCGACTGGAATTGGTTACAGGATTTTGTAATGGGTATGGGACTTTGGAGGTGTCCGACTAACTCTCGGGATTTTGTGGTGCCGTAATTTATTTTATCGGAGGAGTATTTGGACAGATGTCGGGTCGCCCCAGTTTGGGTCGCGACAGTTATGTTTGCATACTGTATGTGTATAATTTGTTTTTACTTTACCCCACAGATTATGTGCGTTTCATTCTGTTTAGTTTGTTTCTTTTGCATTCTTTTCTCTTATTTTTGTTTGTATGTACTACAAATTTGGAAAAATTACAAAATAAAAAGTATATTTTAAAAAAATGCAGGTGTAAGGTTTTGCTTATCAGAGCTGGAAGCTGCATCTATCTTTCCTCCTGTTTGTGCTGTGACTTCAGCCTCACCTTCACTACTTCTGTATGTGTGTAAACTCGACCATTAGGCAGTAATTCTACTTTGGATAATTCAGTGATCCTGACCTCTAGATATATTTGAAGTCTTTACTGACTTCAGCCTGAAAGAAGACATCACACTCACTGGGATCGCGATCATGACACTTTGTCCACACAAACAGACAAATGATGAAATGGGTTTCTTGGTGTGGACTCTTCTCTTCAAATTTTAAAAAGGAGTTTTGAAATTTATCAGCAGGTTTATCTTGACTCCATGCTTTGTTTAAGATGAAATGGAAATGACTAATGCTAATGTCCCTCCTAAATTCCTCTGTGTGGTTGATGCCCATTAAGCATGACAATCAACTCAATGTCTTATTTCCTGCTTCATTACTGTTTATATCTATATCTACAGTAGGGTCTTCATACATATAAAGCACCTCCAGGCAATGCTTGTTGGGATTTAGCACCATATGAAAAAACAGAATTGGACTAAATGGTCGCAAACTTTGCTCTTTAGATGTTTTTAGTGATTACAAATGTGTATCCTTTTAAGAGGAGTTTGGTGGATGAGAGTTAGCTGGTGTAATGTTCCAGTTTGACCTCATGGTGGCAGTGTTATCTCACTGTTACCTATGCTACACTAAGGCAACCAGAGGACTGTGAGAGCAGTGTTACAGTGTTGGAGTGTGTGTTATGGCCACACTTATCAAAGCAATAACTGAAAGATTTTCAAATCAGCATATATATTATCAACCGTCGTTTCTGATAACACAGCATCAGGACTGATTTTAGAATGTGGTATATCTGATGAGGTAGAGTGGTGTTTTTGGAGGATGGGAAGCCCAGTAACAGATTTAGGATTAAATGTATTACATCATTCAGTGAGAAGATGAATGAAGTGTCTGGAACAACATACATGTCAGAACAGTCTTACTTTAAGTGCTTTAAAAACATTTAGTTTTACTAACAGCAGATATTTCCTGGTTAGTTTCTTCATATTAAAATTACCATCTTATTTTTAGTTTACATGCTATCTGGTTTTTTTCATGATCTCCATTTTTAATTATCTTGACTGCGCCATTCTCTGTGTTTAGTTGTTAAGTCTACACCTATTAGATATTTTCAGGTTTTGTTTCGTCTTTTTTTTTTCTTTTGTAGCGTCTTAAGTTTTGTGCTTGGTTTTATTTCTCTTTCAACAAAAACAAAAGAAAAAGATTTTTTTTAAAAACAGGTAATAGTGGACATGTCATCAGCTCACATTCACTGATGAGGATTTCACATAACTAAGCAGCATGGTATACTGTTATGACTTGTGGCTCCCCAGTGTGCTCGTCTAACAGTTATTGTGAGTTTACAGCTTTATTATTTTCTGGTAGAATACAACATGTTTGTGCATGATTATTGGTGTAAAAGCAGAGTGAGGAGGACGTAGAGAGGACAGCGATTATACAAGAGAAGGAACAAACAGGTGAGGAAATGGGAACTTACTGAAGTTAGGTGGAAAAACAATAACTAAATTTGTTTTGGGGTTTTTTACAAATAAGAAGTTCACTTGTGTTTAGTTGATTATTTATTTGTGGTAACAATGCTTATTTGCAGTAAATCTTATACCACCGAAAAACCTTATAACTTATAACTTAGAAGCTATGATTCTTAAAACTGTGGTACGTATGTGTTGTCAGCATATATAAAGCACATTTTGAAGATTTAAAATATTACGTGCCCCTTAACCTATGACCTCTCCTTCAAAGTCAAGAGATTGATCTGAACGTCAAATTGATACAGAGCTATGTTCAAACTGGTTCTCACTGCCAGTGCTTGTACTGACAACATAAAGGGATATATGCGGATTATACTTATAAATTCTAAACTGTGGGTCATCACATGAGGTCAGACTTTTACAAAGTTTATTTTATCTTTAAAACTATGCTTAAATTTCAGTGGCCTTTGTTTGTATTGGAAATGTTTTAGGAAGAAGTACTGGTACATGTGGCGTCTAGAGATCACCTTATAGTCTGCATCCAAATTTGACAGATTTGGTTTGACATGACCAGTTTCTATGAAACTGCTTTGGATTATTTGCTCTCGGGTAACTTGGGGACATGAGTAAACCTACATTACTGCTTCTTCTACTTTATAAACCTTCTCAGTACAGTGTGATGTTTATCTGTGTGGAGTAGCTGTGGGCAGCAGTTAATCACTGGCTAAAAATATAAGATAAGAACAAAAAATAATCAGCACAGAAAGAATGATTGTTGTTTAAAATTCTCATTCCTGGGCTGTGGTGAGATTGTTCCAAAACTTTCCTTCTCTTCATGGAAAACAATATAAGGTGAGGAAAAAAGAGATTCTATGAGGATTTCAGAAAAGAGACTGCAAAGAATCAGTCTGCCTCAACACAGAGCTGGTAATAATAATCTTAGAGTGTCTGGGATGATGTCAACACATAAACTATGCTTCTAACTACTAAATACTGCACTTCTAATACAGAGTGTACATGTCATTATAAAGACTTTGAGAATAACATAATAAGGAAAAGATGAAACTCTGTGGAGCTCTGTCAACCCTCCTCACGTGACTGAAGAGAAGGAACTACTGTTCATCTTTTCCTGTGACTACAAAACAGCTTCAAACCTCCATTTTGTTTTTCTCTGCTTCCTCACAGGAACACAGTCTGAGCGGCCATTTTAGACCCAACACGTTTCATTTTCAAGTGGGACAAGCCAACAAATAACATTTGTGAAGCTTAAACTCGTTTGTTAATGACTCACACTTTCTGTTCATCCTTCTGAGCCACAGACGACAGTCTCTGTTATATCTTTGACTAATTTGGGACTAATTTAGCTCCTTATGGCTCAGTTATGGTTCTGGTAAATAGTAATGCTGCCTCGACATTCAGATACTTAATTAAAGCGTCTCAGTCAAGCCTGTTCTGTTATATAAAAGCATGTCCAGTTTTCACCCCTGCTCTGAAACTAAATATGAGTTTTAGCTCGCAGTAAGCCTACTGGGTCACCTCTGCTCTGGGCTTGTAAAACGTCTCTTAGTCCGCTTTATTGAAAACATTATACTTTCAGCTTTATTTTGATCACACAGTTGCCGTAAAATAAAATAACAGGAACTACTTCGTCTCATTACAGAGAAGAAATCAAGTCAAAACACTGCTGAATATAAAACAGACACAACAACGAGGTGATTTTCACGTTTGGTTTTATTTTATTTTTGTTTTTTTTATTGATGATATTATTTTTTTATTTATTTTTAGGTTTGCAGGAACAGAAAAAATTAAACCAATCAAAAGTCACATAAAGATGTGAGAACACTGTTCATGTAGTCCTTTATAATTTGTTTTAGGCACATTATCATTTTTCTATTAGGTTGATCTACAGAACATTTTCTACAATTCATTTAATTTACACTTCTATGCAAAGTAAATGTAGTTTTATTTTTAATCTACATGCTAATGATTATATAAATATTAAATTACTATTAGACTATTACCACTTTCACATGTTCGGGGGTTTTTTTTGTTTTTTTTGTTTTTGTTGTTTTGTTTTGTTGTTTTAATCGGAGCCTGGATTCATTATCCGTAACCCGCAATGCTTCATTTTGATTAACATAATATCTTCAGATGCTATTGCCGCACATCCTTCTCATTGGGTTTTTTGGACTTAAAAAAAACAAATAATTTTAACTTATTTAGCACTCATTTTTCCTCAAATATCCCGAAAACAAAAGGTAGCTGTAGTTATCATAATAATAATACAGACTGCGTTGTTACTCTGCTACCCTCTGTATCCTCCATGATTATAAAACAGTAAAGCTCGAACACAGACATCTCCTCCATTACAACAACAAAAAAGCAAACATACCCACGAATGTACAGAGAATTTAATGCAGAAATAGAGAATAAAATAATTATATGTTTAACATACAGCTGAAAGAAGCCAACAGCTGTCATTTACAGACCTTGCGGCATAGTTCTCAGAACCAGAATACTTTAATAACCCCGAAGGAAATGATGTTATATGCACATTACATTACTTTTCTACACTTCAGTTCAGAAAATATCCTCTGACCTCAAGAAGCTATTTTTTTTTCTTTTGAGCTCATTGTTTAAAGCGATTCTGTTTCCTGTTTATTTGTTTTACAGAGAATATCTCCTGCAAACCTCTTTATCTCACTGACAGTTCTGGATACTGGTCTCTCTCTGAGTTCATTTGAAACGATGCTTACCTCTTACTATTTGAAGATCTTTTAAAATATAACAATAATAATAATAATAATAATAATAATAACAACAACAACAACAACAACAACTTAAACTAATACTACTACTAATAATAATAATTTAAACTAATAATAATAATAATTTAAACTAAGAAGAAGAAGAAGAAACTACATGTTTATGTTTAGTTTGCGGCCTCCATCTGGGTCATCCTTCCCTTTCTTGGGCCTTATCCTTCTCTCCGTGCATCTTGGCTAACAGCTAGGAGCTTAATTTGCTTCTGCAGGAAAAAAAAGAAAGAAACAGAGACTGTAAGCAAATGAAATTAAAACAACTTTGCGAATGTAAAAAAAGAAAAGAAAAAAGTTTTTTTGTTTTTCCCCTCAAATCTTCAATTTCAGACAACCTGTAAATAAAGTCTAGATGAGGAATACTTTGCGCTTTTAGAAAGTTTTGGTTAATTTTCATTTCTGACCAATTAAATCGCAGAAAAAAGTGACAGTCACAGCAGGCTGATTGGCCACGGTCAGCATCAGTCATGGTTGGCTGAGTCTTGACAGCAAGGGCGTCGATTTGGCATGGACGGAAGGGACATGTCCCCACCAATATCCAGCGATTATTGAATTGTGTAAATCGGTTTGGCTCAGATTAAAGTTATTAGATTAGATTCTAATCTAATCTAATAACTTTAATCTGAGCCAAACCGATTTACACACGAACAAATAAAACACTGAAAAAGGCCAAACAATAACATGTTTAAGTTATTTGAAGTTTACACAACTACAATCTCGCCTGAAAATATGTTAAAAGTTTATTTCGCGACCCAGAAAGAGTAATAAGAGTAATATTAATACTAAGTAGCTGCAGTAGTAGCAGCTACTGTTGGAAACTGGAATTGGCTGGGCCAATCTAGGATATGGTTTTTCAAATTTGGGGAGAATGGTGGCTCCGGGAGATTTTCGGGAGGGGCACTGAAATTCGGGATTCTCCCGGAAAAATCGGGAGGGTTGGCATGTATGGCCTGGTATTGCCTGTAACGTTATTATGACGGACACATTTTATGAGTGAACTTGACTTTAAGTGACTTACAGGTTTCTTTGAAAAATACTTTCTTATATCCAGGTTCTTCCTTTTTGCTGCCATCCTCCTCTCCTCCTCGCAGCGCAGGCTTGCTGCTGCTAAAACTAAACAGAGCTCTCTGAAAGGCTCAGCCAATCACATTGGCCATATTTGTCACATGAGGTAGGACTCCAGTAGAGAACGTAATGTAACTCTTTCTGCACCGCTGGGTGAATGAGACGTTGACAGATCGTTTTTTCTTTCTATCGGGTTTGTTTTTCTTTACTCGAATAGATCAAATTATTGGTGGGGACAATTCAATAATCGCTGGATATTGGTGGGGACACGTCCCTTCCGTCCATGCCAAATCGACGCCCTTGCTTTATTAATCCCTCGGGAGGGTTCCTCCGGGGTTTTCACACAGGTGAATAAATGTCAAAGAGAAAACTGATTAAACAGAAGTGTGGATGGTCGAGAATTTACGCAAGCGTCCGCTTATATTTTATTTAGACAGCAAGGAGCAGACGGCAGAGGTGACGTAATTATGAAGGCTAGACCCCCCAATTTCACAGTCGCTCATTTCCGGTCTACCCGGCTTTCGGAGGACCCGGCCCACTTAGACCGCAAAGGCCGGGTCCTCAGGTGGACGCAGCCTCTGAATTTGGACACCCCCGGAACAGGCCGGTGACATTTAACTTATTTTTCCCGATAAGTAAACACTGTAAAAACCCCTTTGAATGTCTCCCTAATTCTGAGGTCTCAAGGTTGGCAAGTATGTGCTAGGCTTTGGCCCACATCAGACTAAAACTGTATGTAACCATGAAAAAAGTGTTGCCATGTCCACCAGGACAGTATAGTATAGACAGTAGTATAGACTCCTTCACATAGTGGACATTGAGTTGTTGTGTGGGGCACCAGTAGTCCATGTCTGTTGCTGTAACAGTAGTTCATGTTTAGAATAAAAAATCCCAGCTCACTGAGCTGATCGGGGCAATAGTGCCTAAAATGTTGCATAATTTTGCTGAGAGATCTTTTACTTTGTGGTAATCTTAGATGAGTAGTTTTATGGACAAAAACCAGCAGGTCATTCAGTGTTCCTTTAGTGCTAATGTGTAAGAGATGTTGGTGTACTGTAACTGAAGTAATGTTGTTAGGTCCTTAAAGTCATATTCTTTTATTGTCATGACTGTATCTTTTATTTTTGTATGATACCTGATTTATATGGAATATGGCTGAAGTAAACTAAAGTCTAAAATCAGTCATTTATTTAATAGTAATTTAACATTATATAATTCACATATAAAACTATGATTGTAATTTTAAATGGTTTAAAAGCATGTAGAATAGCATATGTAGGCAAGTATATTTCTCCTTTTTTTTTATCAAGAAGCAAAGACAAAAAGGAAAAAAAAAAAAGAAACAGCGCAGGGTTCAGTGGTTGAATCATCCGTCCCCACCAACGCCAAAACCAAATCTACGCCCTTGCTTGACAGCACTCTCTAGTTAGTTCCTGTTTGGACGCAGACCGACTGAAAGACTCGTAGGATTAACTAGGCCAAGCTCGACAGTCTTCGTTTTTTCTCAGCAAAATGATCAAAAGTGCCATTGTCCTCTTTTTATTTGTCTCGGTTTCTGCTGCTGGAGGTGAGCTGGGCCTTTATAATAATAACAAATGTATTTTAATCAATTCAAGTCGTTATTTATCTTAATTATATAACAGGAAAGCTAAGGATACAACGAATTTGCTCTTCTTCTTCTTATTATTATTATTTTTTGGCAAGTTTGCAAAGACCTATAATTTAATGATGGAATCCAGCTTATATCATCGTCGATGAAGATTTTTCTCCGTTTTGTTTTATAAACATCGTCTATTGGAAAACAAATAAATAAAAAAAAACTCTTTCGCGGTTTAGAAAATAAAAAAATATTCATTTCCTGTACGTGGACATGAAGCAGTGCATATATGAGAGAGGAAAATACTGTTCAGGGAAACGAAAATAATAGCATGAAATTAAGTTACAAAACCCGCATAAGATTCATGTTTAGGTCCTGGTGCGAATCCACCTAATGTCATTTTAATTACTTTTAAAAGAATCCCGAAAACTATCGTGAGAAACTGAATGAAAAATGAAATTAAAATAAAAATGCATCTTAAGAAAATCGAATAACTTTGTTTACATGGTTCTGCGACAGCTTTTAATCATAAGAACAATTGTTAAGTTGGACCTAAACGAAAACGCAAAACTTTACTGTCACTCCTCTAGGGCGTGGTCGGTGTCTGCGTCCTGGTGTTTTTCCTTTTGTAATCAGCAATAATAACTTAATATTAACAGTCGTGTCTGTGCATTCAAAGGGGTCGGGAACTCAGTTAGTTTAAAGCCAATAACTTCAGAATACATAAATTCTAATTCTAACTTGATGATGGACTTGCATGTAATACTTAATTTGTTCCTTGTCTTACAAGCCACTCAAATAATTTTTAGCTACACGTTTCACTTTACACTTACATTTATATCACAGTTTATTCTGCACTTAAATGCTTTATCTACCTTGCATCCCTGGCTAATTTAGAATCACCAGTTAACATGTCTTTGTATTGTGGGAGGAAGCTCACTCTTCTCATACTCTAAAACGCCAGCCTAAATTTAACTCAGGAACTTTCTTGCTGTGAAGCGACAGTGCTAAGCACTGCAGCATCGTTCATCTCATATCATAGCAAAGAACCGTCTGACCTCTGTCTGTTTTCTGTTACTTCTGTGTACAAAATGCTGTTTATCTGCAGTTTCAAGATTCTACAATGATCTTTCAAAGATGACCAAAGATGACCAAGTGTCTGTCTCTGTGGGAACCTGTTCTCATGACAGTTTCAAAGGCCAACTAGAACTCTGTCATTACTGTCACTTAAAGAAACAAAATACACACAGACATGACACGTACAGTTTCAAGATTCCCCAAAACAACAATTGTCACTTATTTGACCCACACACAATGACACACTTGACACCTGGGATAGACTCTCACAACGAACCTAAAAACGTCTGCATTCTCTATTCCCTATACTACATGCTCCCTGACTATTTTCTCTGTTCCTGGGTTACTCATAGGTTATACCCTGGTTATAAACTTACTCAGACCGTTTTAATAAAAAAGAAATTGTTAAAACATCATCAAATGTTATATTTAAAGAAAGAAAAAAAGAAAAAAAAACTGTCACATTTAAAACAGCTGTTCCACCCCAGCTCCATCAACCCCTTCATGCCCTAAATGTGGCGTTTTTATCATTTAAACCAGGAGCATTTAATTTCACGTACGTGGTCGTGCATTGATAAGAGGTAAAAATCATAAAACA
The DNA here is from genome assembly GCF_013358895.1 of Oreochromis aureus. NCBI lineage: Eukaryota > Metazoa > Chordata > Actinopteri > Cichliformes > Cichlidae > Oreochromis > Oreochromis aureus. The sequence goes on from NC_052944.1 coordinate 65,670,817, forward strand.
AACAAAAAACAATGCGAGGGGCGGTGTGGACAAACGCGGAATACAAGTGAAAATCAGCCTATATCTTAATTTTGATGTAACATTTGGCTTAAGTGAGCAACCCCACAAAGTCATAGAGGACATACCGGGCTTTCCATTCATGTCGTACGTGTTTAGGTGGCCTCATACAGCTCCAAAGAGGGAGGAATATACAAAAAAGTCCAATGGTAAATTTTACGCTTCTCATGTTCCCAAAGAGTCCAGTATTATTTTAATGATATTTAAATCATCACTGAAAACTAGTATGGAAATTGTTAAAGTGTGTTAACCATTTGAAACCAAATTAAAATGAAAACCAGTGCAAAACATCGAACTAAAATAATAACTCTGTGAAAAAAAACAAAAAAAACAATTGAGTTTAAGGTTACGCTGAACGAAAATTTCAAAGGCTGTTCAGCAGTTAAAGAGTTTTCATCTTACCGTCAGAGGCTGAAGCCAAACTTAGGCACAAAAGCTGCTGTCCACTCTGAAACGTGGACAGGGGGTGCCGAAGTGTTTTCAGCTCTTCGTTTGTGGCTGCGGTAACTATCGTTTCTGTGAACGACAGAACAGATGAGCTTCACGGAGATTTTTCCGTGTGCCCTCAGAGGCAACGGCACTATTTACGATAACAGCAACGCCCCGGTCACTCTTCCTGTTTGTGATCTACACTGAAAAAAAGGGATTGGCCATCTCTTGGATTTACGTAAACATCTTGCGTGTATTTAACATAAGTGCCTCATGCTTTAAAGTTAAGTGTATAGTGTAGAAACTACATGATATGCAGAGATGCTAGATTAAATTGTTCATATCATGTTCGAGTGAAGTAAGTCAATAACCTTCAGTCTCGTACTTTTTGGATCGTGGTTTCAGGAAGGCATCCATCTCAGTCAAATCGAAGAAATTGGGTGGTTGTTACATTAAAAAAGTCTAACTTGTAATTTAAACACAATAATATCATGTTTCTATAAACGTAATTAAATCATGAAGGATCTGTACGAAATTCAACAACTTCATTTGTTCTTGTTGAGATGACATGATACAATCTAGTAAGAGTGGTTAGTTGCTGAACTCATGAAATTCACAAGATTGCACGAGATGTCAAACTGCAGGAAAATCACTGGAGTTATAAGAGGCAGATAACTACATGCACCACGTGTATGCTATTGCTATTTATTGTGGTTTAACCTGTCAAGGACAAAAACGTACAAAAAAAATTCTGCCTCAAGCCTTGAAATCATAGCTTTCCTGCTTTTGTTAAGACTGGATTGGTGGCATGGTGGTTAGTGCTGTTGCTTCACAGTAAGAAGATCCTGGGTTCAAATCCACAGTCTGGCTAGTTTGCACTGGTTTCTCTGTGGGTATTCTGGTTTCTTCCCACAGTTAAAAGTCATGCAGTTGTTAGAGTTAGGTTAATTGGTGATTCTAAATTACCTGTCAATGTAAGTGCAAATGGTTGTTTGTGATAGACTTATGAGTTGTCCAGGGTGTACCCTGCCTTGTAACCTAGCACTTCAGGGTTATTTCCCAGCCCCCCTGCAACCAGGATAAAGATAGGAGGATGGTAGTTGTTGTACATCCATTCAATTTTTATGGTAACCAGGATCTAGACTTTGTTGAACATTATATAATATGACGAGAACATGTAGTAGTTACGTGACCTAGTATTGGGGTAAAAGTTATTGAATAGTGTTGAAATAAAATGACAAAATTGTGAAGGATTAAAATATTCCAAGAGCTCAACTTACTTCATCTAAACATGTTTCAATCGCGTTTTATGAACACAAAATGCACATGTTTATTGAATATGAAAAAGTTGTGTTGATTGAACTCAATTGTTTAAGTTTCTGCCAAAGCAAAACATTTGTGTGCAACCGATGTCCACTATTGAATCAAGTAAATCCAACATGGCCTTTTTTTCAGTGTAGGTCTGCTGGCGAAGGTGACTTCTGCATTCAGTGGACAGCTTCACATCAGCAGAGCAGATTCAAACCTCATCTAATACCTGATCAAATGATTCAACATGAGCGTTTTTAAGTGTGTTTTGATTAGAGCGACATGCCGAGTAATAATGCTCATTAATGCTGATGTTAGTGTAGCTGAACGTAAAGGAGATCGTAGTGGTTATTGGCTCCATGTGAGGCAGTCTTTGTGAAACATTGAGTCGTGAGAACATCGTTCATTTCTTTCATCTGTCACCCATATGTACTTTTGGGATTTCCTTACCTGGATGATTGAGCACACATCAATACAATATAACCACTAGCTGACACTGTCCTGAAATTCTACTGTGCTGGACTCATATGTTTCATGCTTCTCTTTGAGTGTTTTTGTATCCAGCCCATCACAATAATCACTGGTCTAGAAATGAAAAGTTGCACTTTAACCTTCGTGACCTCTCTGCTCTGTGTTGTTTCCTCTTTCAGACCCAAAGACCCAAACAGCTAAGCCTGGAGAGAACGTCATTCTGACATGTCGAGCTCCAAACAACAACATCAGAGTTTTAGAGTGGAGCAAACCAGACTTGGAAGGTAACTGTGTCCTTTTTTATGACAAAGGGGTCATTGTTACCACCAACCAGCATCCATCTTTTAAGAACCGGGTGGATCTGCAGGACAGACAGATGAAGGATGGAGACGTGTCTTTGATTCTGAAGAATGTGACGATTAATGACACTGGAACATACGAGTGTGGTGTCATCCAGAAAGCTACAGATGGTTTGAAGCTCCTCTGCAACATCACGCTGAGAGTTGTCGTTCCTCCAGGTGAGTGAGTAGAGTTGAGTGTGTGTGTGATCAGAGGTGAAGCTGCTTCCTGGTTGTTGATGTTTGTTTCTAAAGATGTTGTTGATGAGACTTTGTAGAAAGCAGCTGGTCTGAGTGATGTGATCAGAGTGCAGTAGATAATGTCTGACAGCAGTTTGAAGAGGAAATGGATTCTGTTCTGTTCTTCACTCATCACCTACCTGACAGCTGACACCTCACACCTGTTTCTCACCTGCAGGTCAGACAGGAGGACACACAGAGGATGGACCTGTTGGACTGATAGTTGGTCTTCCAGTTGCTGTTTTTCTTCTTTTTGTTGTTGTTGTTGGTTTTCTGATCTATAGAAAACATCAGAAAGGTGTTTTATAACTGAACTGTTAAAAAAAGGAAGAAGGCAGGAGGACACACAGAGGCTGTCTGTTGGACTGATTGTCAGTCTGTCATTTTCTGCTGTTCTTGTTCTTGTTCTTGTTGCTGCTGTTGTCGGTTTTCTTTTCTATCAAAAACAAAGGAGTGTTTTATAGCTCAACTTTGAGAATCCTTCTGTTCTTTTCAATGTTTTCTTTGAAAATCAATAATTATCCTAACACAGAAACAGAGGATGCTGAATTTTAATCTGTCAGATGACAAACATGTCTAGATTTCATTTTGATTTAGCTTTTCTCTGATTATTATAAAACATCTTTAGACTATTATATCAACTTCAATTTACTATATTACAGTCCAACATTAGAAACAGTGGCTCTATTTATTCAGCTTTCCGGGTTAGCTGCTCATCTCAGTGTAAAAGTTCAAAGCAAATTCTTTGAGAAGTTCTTTATATTTCTGCCTCACTTATATGATGAACATCCAGGAGTTCCTATTATCAAACAAAACACATCAAACAAAATTTAGAGATGTTTTTTTTTTTTTGGTGTTTCTCCACAGAAATTTTTCAGAGTGAACTCATTTCAAACAAAAGCTCTCATGTTGTTCATAGTTTGATTTTACTCAGTATTCATGAGTTCAGTGTCTCGTATGTTGCAGTATCAGAATCATTTCAAGTTCAGCTGTTTGTAAGATCAAACTTTTTCTGTGAGATTTGAAACAAACTAATCCTCATGTAGAGATCAGCTGTTACAGTATAATTACTGTCACACATACCGAACCAACTGACAACAGATACACTGTGTGTGATGAAGAAAAGACGAATTACTGTAGATTATAGACGATCAATAATCTGCCCGATAGTGTTCAGGACTCACTGGTCAGCTACAGCTGAATAAATGTTATGATGGACAGTGTTATGAAACCAAAGTGAAGGTAATTATTTTCATGTAGCTGCAGAGTCAGAGGTTTCCTATGGAGGACCACAAGAGCCACGCGCATCGAAATAAAAATTTCTGTGCTTTAATAATGAATTGTAGAATAAATTCTGCAATTGTAAATTCATTTTTGAATTCCAATTTAATAAACTGCATTTCAAAATCCTTTTTCCAATTGCATTTCAAAATCCTTTTTCCAATTGCACTTTAATAAACTGCATTTCAAAATCCTTTTTCCACCTGCAATTTAATAAACTGCAGTTCAAAATCCTTTTTCCACCTGCAATTTAATAAACTGCAGTTCAAAATCCTTTTTCCACCTGCAATTTAATAAACTGCAGTTCAAAATCCTTTTTCCACCTGCAATTTAATAAACTGCAGTTCAAAATCCTTTTTCCACTTGCAATTTAATAAACTGCAGTTCAAAATCCTTTTTCCACTTGCAATTTAATAAACTGCAGTTCAAAATCCTTTTTCCACCTGCAATTTAATAAACTGCAGTTCAAAATCCTTTTTCCACCTGCAATTTAATAAACTGCAGTTCAAAATCCTTTTTCCACCTGCAATTTAATAAACTGCAGTTCAAAATCCTTTTTCCACTTGCAATTTAATAAACTGCAGTTCAAAATCCTTTTTCCACCTGCAATTTAATAAACTGCAGTTCAAAATCCTTTTTCCACCTGCAATTTAATAAACTGCAGTTCAAAATCCTTTTTCCACCTGCAATTTAATAAACTGCAGTTCAAAATCCTTTTTCCACTTGCAATTTAATAAACTGCAGTTCAAAATCCATTTCCCTTTCCTGTTCGCTCCAGGATTAGCTGCTGGATTAGCTGCTGGATTAGCTCTTCGATTAACAACTTGCTGGAGGCTATTCAAATTAGCCACACCGTGGGATGTAAGGAGCTCTCTGATTGGTTGGTCAGACACAGGCTGTCTGCCAGCCTGGATTTTTCTAGCTCATAGCTTCGCCCTGCTACAAAGCGTGTGTGCTTGTACAAAGGCCGTTCAGCGTCAGGATTTACACTCGGCTCGACACGGATATGTGAAGAATGAAGGGACCCTGCAGCGAAACGGAGAGCCAACCTCTGACTGAGTGCCTGTCTACACAGTCTGACCACCTGTTGAAGGTAAGGTGCTAACGTGGCTAACGCTAGCATCACCGCACGTAGCCCCGTTATTTTAAGGTCATCTTAGCTAATGAAAGTTTTACGTCGCAGCTGTACGAGCTAGCTACGTGTTTTGTAAGCTGCTGTGCTCTTCACAAATAAAGCTGGAAGCAGCTCAGACTGTTAGAACCAGCACTGAGGCCTGTTACATTTATACGGTGTTAGAGCAATGGCTGCAACCTACAGCCTTTAAACTAGCGATTACAATGCTGACAGTAAACTCGTCAGTCCAGATGTTACCACATTACTCTATGGTACTTAGAGCAGCTGTCAGTTCTCTCATTCCTTATATCAAGACTGGAGATCACACTACTGATTTCAGTTCATTTAATATGTGAGTGCACAGATTCATTCTCAACTGGACATAAACGATGATCAAAGGTTGTATATATGATGAATTCATCAAATCCCAGCCTCTAACACAGTGCGCTGAATCTTAGCTTTGAATGTCCAGTATATTCTAATCAGTGCAATGTAAGCATTCACTGAACCTACAGTATCTACACCTGTGTGGTAAAGATAGATAATGAAATTTAATTATTAATACAATATACATCATGAGAAACGAAAGCTGAAATTGATTCGGTTTAGTACTTGTCTCTGTATGCTCTGTGATTATAAAGGCCTTAAATTCTGTGATGTATACTGTAAATGATTTTCACAGAGGTCTTAAAGTACTTAAATCACTGCTGATAGTCTGGTTGTTTATATTTTCACGTTTTTGTGTCTGTAGGGCTGTTTGATGACGATTTGGACTCCTCTGGGAGACGAGGACACACCCACATCTGTTCCATACTGCAGCCATTGATGGTGTTACGGCTCTGAGTCAGCTTTGGGCCATCAGACGCACACACTGGAAAACCAGCGCCTGGACTTCATGCATGGAAATGGATTTTGAACTGCAGTTTATTAAATTGCAGGTGGAAAAAGGATTTTGAACTGCAGTTTATTAAATTGCAGGTGGAAAAAGGATTTTGAACTGCAGTTTATTAAAGTGCAACTGAAAAAAGGATTTTAAAATGCAGTTTATTAAAGTGCAATTGGAAAAAGGATTTTGAAATGCAATTGGAAAAAGGATTTTGAAATGCAGTTTATTAAACTGGAATTCAAAAATGAATTTACAATTGCAGAATTTATTCTACAATTCATTATTAAAGCACAGAAATTTTTATTTCGATGCGCGTGGCTCTTGTGGTCCTCCATAGTTTCCTCTCTGATCTGTGAAATATAAAAAGAAACATTTCCATAAAAATATTTATTTAAATGTGATTTATTCTGATGTTAAGAAACACCAGTGAAAAGTGCAAGTACAGTACTGATCTCTAAAAAATTTTAAGAGATGCAAATTTGAGATGGTTTTAAAATTAGATCATTTCTGACTTATGATACTATGGTTCTTCATAGATTCAGATTTCAAAATATTGGAGTCAAAATAGTGTCAAAATACTGGAAATTCCAATATTTTGTTCTTTTTGGATAACGTTTTGACCAACTTTTTTATTGTCATTGTTAGTGCTGGGCGATATGACGATATATATCGTGTGGACGATAGAAAAGTTTCTATCGTGCCATTTGTCTTCTATCGTTTCTATCGTTTCTAACCCGAATTTTACAAATTATTACATAAAATATATCATTAACCCTTTAAAACCGGTCGGAGCAGGCAAACTCCGTTTTGCCTAACTATTTTTAAATCCCTGTAGAACTGTAACCAGGTAAGGTAGCGCAATAATGGTTTTTTTTGCATATGAAACGGTAGGAGTTGTACTTACATCTTATTCCATTAGCTTGCCCTAGGTCACGGTTTCCTTCCACACATAGCTTTGCAAAAATTGCATAAAAAGCACTTCCAGCAACAAAAACATAATATTCCAGAAACAGGCTTTGCCGATCCGATCAGCTGTTCATAACACTTCCTACGTTGGAATATAACTCAGCGCGAACTATCGCATGTCCGCCATTACATGTCCGAAACCGGAAGTGATGTCATTTTCGCGGAAAATGTAGTTTTTTAAGCTTCAAAGCCTATGTTGGTGTTTTTAAAAGTCATGTTTGACTTTATGTTCTTCTGTATCGTTTCTGGGATGCTTAGAAGTCAAATTACACTGCTGTAAATCGTTTATTTTGATGCAAATGCTGTGTTTTTGCAAATTTGCATTTATTTATTTTCATTTTTCCTGTAGTATATAAAAATTAGTGTATCTCAAAAATAAAACTATGAAGACACTCAAAATAAATCAATTTTAAGATAAGCTCTGGTGGACTTGGTTCTATGGTAGGTCTTAAAGGGTTAAATAGCCTGTGCAAATATATTAATGTTGTCTTCTCACTTTACATACTCTTAACTTTATGCAAGAGAAAATAAAGTATAAAAAAATGACATTTTTCACAAAGAAACTCTGTCTTGTGGTTTTGCGACATGGTGCTGCTTTACATGCACCCGGATTTGCGACATGCTTTACAGTAACTCAAAACAAAGACTGCACCCTCTCCACTCGCTGTTTAAAGACTGCATACTTTCCAGATGACCACAGGTCAGGTGGTATATCGTGATATATATCGTTATCGTGATATAAAATAATTCATATCGTGATAAATATTTTTTCCATATCGCCCAGCACTAGTCATTGTACAGTTGCTTGCATAACGAAATTAGGTAGCAAGACCACAAAAGTGTAAAAGTAAAGAAAATAATATACCAAAAAAGAAAAAACACAAGGGCATCATAATAAATACAATAAATAACTAAGAGTGGAAGGGCTATGGTCAGTAAGGATAGGGATGGTAAATGCACATCTGCCAAAATATTGCACAGGGAATGGCAGCAATATAGTCAATAGTAGCAACAGAATGACTGTATGGGAGAAGTCTACTCACACTCTTAATTTGTATAAAGAGTTCTGACAGCCCACAGGTAGAAGTTGTTCTTGAGTCTGTTGGTTTTGTACCCAATGGATCTGAACTTTTTTCCAGAGGGCAGGATGTTAAAGAGGTGGTGGTTAGGATAGGGGGTAGTGTTTTATAATTGCCCTGACTCTGGAGAAACATGTGATCGGTCAGTATGAAAGTTTTTGATCAATGCACATGGACCAAGTTTGTCAGCTTGGCTAAAAGAATGTCTGGAATAACGGTATTAAAAGCCGAGCTGAAATCAGTGAAGAGCATCTTTACTGAGAGTCCCAGGACTCTTCAGGTGATGCTGAACAGAGTGGAGGGCAGTGGATGCCCTCCACTAAGACCAAGACTATCTACTGCTATTTGTTTTTATTTTATTTTTTTGTGTTACCGCTATAGTTGGTCAGTGAAGCATGAGAAATAAAGGAAAATGTCAATTTCTTCATTTTGTGAATAAAACTTTAAACAACAAATATTGATACAAGTATTTCATTTTGCAGTATTGTGAAATTCAACGTTCAGAAATTGTCATTAAGTGTTTTTTACAATGTAAAGTTTTTGTAATTTTATTTCATTTTTATTATTAAGATGTCATTAAATATTATACTTTTTTCAGATTTTAACTTGTCAATTCTCTGTATTTTTTATATATAAGAAGCTAACATTTCACAGTGCTCATTATATATATATACATTCAAACTTTGAATCATACCATTTTTATGCAAATCAGCAATGGTCGGCAGAAACTGTTCTAGAAATTTGATGATTTCAGATGACCCTGTTGTAAAGAATAAACATTCTTGCTGTGAAGTTAACACAAGCTCAACGTGTGTGACTCTTCTATTCTTTACTACAGCAGAACATGTTGCAGCACAGGACACTAGTTGTCCTCTGCAGACTTGGTGAAACAACACATACATGCAGTTTTATAATCACTGTGATATTAACTAAAATGATTAAAAAAAACACTTTCTGGGTCAAATTTGAACTTTTATGTTGTGTACAGATGATCTGGAGACAGAATTGAATATTTTGGGCTGCTCTGGCAACCGTAGAGGCCATTTAGATCGTAATACGTCTCAGTGGTTTTCTCACCAGGAGGGCCAGTGTTCAACCAGAACTTCTGCCAATACAGCTTAGATGAAATGGTGAACTTGGTCATCAGTGTGGCTTTTAGGTCTTCAGTGTATCATGCTCCTTCCCCATCTATTATAGTGTAAACCTCCACTATTTTCCCAGATAGCAAAGGAGCCAATCAACAAGTCCACTGTCTCTCTGGGCATCTCCAACATATTCTAATATAAGCCTCTTAAAACATCAACGTTTTAGTATATTTCTTGGACTTTGGGGGAGTAACACATGTGTTAAGTGTTTTACATTATGTAATAATTTCTCAGAAACAAGACATTTTTCGTTTCACTGACACATGGCTTTAACCTGGGCAGGTCGAGGTGGGGAATAGTTGGTTTCAGAATCCCTTTCTGAATTCAAACATGAGATCTCAAATCAACTTTTATTCCTTTTTATTGAACTTAACAAGTTTGGTTTGTTCGGTTTGTAGGAGACTTTGATCTTTCTTCTAATTATACTGCCAACAAATTTCGTAATCATAATTAAAATCATTTAGGGCAAAATGTTAATTGTTCTTCTGATGACAGCTGGGATACCCTGTTGGGATACCTGGGAAAACCTTGTTTTTACTCTTAGCCTATCCTAAACTTAACTTAGCAGCTACATTTCCAGCCATTTCTCTTATTTGTCCATGCCATGACAGCCTCTTGATAATATGGCCCCTCAAAATAGATGTTAGAAGTCTTTCCCATTGAATCAGTGAAATTAGAAGAGATTGCAGAAGCTGAACAGGAGTGAAAAAAAATACAAACCTCTATATATAAATATAACCTCTGTACTGCAAGGAAATGAAGGATTTTCCGAGTCATGCACCACCAGTCAAAAGTTTGGAATCAGCTTCTCATTTCATGATTTTTCTTTATTTTCATGACTATTTACATTGTAGATTTTCTCATTGAAGGCATCAAAATTATGAATAAACAAATATGGAATCATGTAGTAAAACAAAAAAGTGTGAAAGAATTCAAAACATATTTCATATTTTAGGTTCTTCAAAATAGCCAACCTTTGCTTTGATTACTGCTTTGCCCACTCTTGGCATTCTCTCGATGAGCTTCATGATATAATCACCTGAAAGAGATGCTTTCGTAGAGATGCTGAGCACTTGTCGGCACTTTATCTTCACTCTGGGGTCCATCTAATCCCAAACCATTTTGCTTAGGTGTAGATCAGGTGACTGTGGAGGCCAGGCCATCTGGCACAGAACTCCATCATTTGTGAGTCTCATTTAGTCTTACTTAAGAAACCTCACTAAAACCAGAACTTCACTGGCACTCAATAATGTGCTGCTAAAGCCACTTTAATTTTCTCCCATCTCATTTACTGTAAGTCACTTTTCTCATAAAATACTGCTTAAATCTCAGTTGTATAGGTTAGCATTTCTCTACCCATTATCTTAACAATTCCTTTTTGTAAATCTAATCACCAGGTCATAGATAGCTGTTAATAATGTGCTCACTGATTTGATGAAGGATGAGTCAAAATGTAGTATGGCTGTTTCTCTAACTCTAAATCGTAAGAGCAAGCACATAACTGTGGTTTTGCAATAAAAAGATGCAGAATGGTAATGATGGTTTTAACTTTCAGAGAGGAAAAAGGGATGAACAGGGTGTGTTTGCAGAAGTGTGTTTCCACATTGCGTGACACGACCACTCCATTACACCATCAGCTGATCCTGTACTCGATAAGGCTATTTTGAATTTCAAATGTGAAGGCAAATGTCATTTCAAACTTCTCCCTTCCATCGCAGTCTAATTTTACTGTTGCCTCAGCAACCATGCTTTATGTAAAGTATGAAACAAAGCCTTTGGTGAAGGTTTTCTGTGTTTAAAAAAGCATTTACATAATACACATTCATGACAGTCTGCACAGTTTTCTACCAAGGAAACTGTTAAATGATATTTAAAAGTATTCCTTCATCCTCCTTAATCCACATATGTGCCTCTTAGAATTATCATGATGTGGAAGATGAACTTTATGTTTTCATTTACATTGTCACAAATCACAAACAAAGACTTATATGAAACTGTGAATCGCCCACCGCTGGTCATTAAAAATAAAGCAGGTGTAAGGCTTCCCTTACCAAAGCTTGAAGCTACAGCCATCTTTTATCCTGTTTGCGCCATAGAATCAGTAGTGACAGTCACAGTGTGAGAGCAGCGAGCATTTGCTAGACTGTTTACAACTGTCTCACATTCACTACTTTTGTAGGTTTGTAAAATCCTGTCTTGGGCAATAAACTAACTGCATGTTTTGTTTTTCTGAATAATCCAGTGATTCTGACCTCTGTAGATTTTGTTTTGAAGCTTTTAATGTTGTCAGACAAACATGATACTGATGAAGCAGATATAAACTGATAGACTGCATTGTGTTGGTTGGTTAATAAACTGGCTCTGTTTTCTAAAAGGCAATATAAGTAGACACAAACATGCCTCACTTCCACCCCACTGAGTCTATGCAAATCATGCTTACAATATATACAAACATCAAAATAGTGATGTGTTTTCCCTAAACAGCCACTGAAACAATGAGGAGAAGTATACTCAAAACTGAACTAAACGGACAATGAGTTTTAATATTCAAATTCCCAGTAAGATAAATCAGTTACACAATACATATTCATAAAAAAAAAAAATATTTCCAAAATGTCTGAAAGTACAATTTGCAACCTTAAAAATTACAATATACCCAAAATCAGTGAACAAACACAGGTGTTCCATCCCTATTTAGCACAAAAAACATGGGTGATCTATATGACTGTATGGTATATAAAAAGAATCAGATGAAAATAACTGACTCTTTAGATCAATATTTTTCTTATTAAAAGTAATCAAAACTGTTTTGGGGACTTTTACCCTTATGAGTTAATACTTAGTAAAACAACATACACCAAGTCTAAACAAAGACTTTAAAGGGGGAATGTGTCGCATCTCTGAGTGTGAATCCCCACATATGTGACTCACAAATGGTGTCCTGCTGATTAATGTCCCACTACAACAGTGACATATGGAAGCTTTGTGTAACATAAATTCAATAAGAAATAATAATAATTAAAAAACAAAAAATAAAACATAGTTTTAAGGAAGTTCTTTACCATTATATCTCAGCTACACTTACTCTGATCCTCATCACGACTCTCTGTCCACACAAAGAAAGAAATAAATGAGCTGGTGTTTACACTTTTGCTTAATACATTTCTGCAGCTCGTCTGTTATTCATGCTGTGAAGAGAATTTATTTTTATCATATTGATTTAAAGCCAGTGTCATAGCAAGCTATCTTCAACTAGAGGGCACTCTAACAATTCTGACAAAAAATTCTTAGGAATGTTTCCATAACCAGCTCTCCCCGGATACTCTGGCTTCCTCCCAAAGACATGCACTCAGTGGGGATAGGTTAATTGGAAACAATGTGTGAATTTGAGCGCGAATGGTTGTTTGTCTCTGTGTGTTAGCCCTGCGACAGACTGGCGACCTGTCCACCCCCCTCCTTACCCTGAAAAGGATAAGTGAAGGGGATGGATGGATGTTTCCATCACCTTATTGGATCAGTCCCATGATGGATTAGAGTAGTTCTCACAGAAAAAGAGGGTCAGACAGACATGTTGTACCTAATAAAGTGTCTAGTAAATGTAAAATATGAAATACTCATCTTTTTATATTTTATCAGTCTGAGTGTGTCAAGTTTTTTCCTAAATAATTCTCAGTAACATTAAAAAGATCAGCTTTCAAAACAAACTTTACTTTTTAAATCTTTTTAAACCTAAAAACTGTGCAGAAGCTCCTTTTTGATCGGACCTACTGCAGCTATGTTTCATTGTGACCTCATGGTGGCAGTGTTGTTCCAACACTATGCCTACACTCAGAGGACTATGGATGGGGTCTTCAGTAAATGTCGTGAATCCTGAAAATGTTCTTTTTTTTTACTGTTCATAACAAAGTGTGTTTAAGTCAGTGACTTTAAAAAATCTATTTCATAGTCAGTAGCAGACTGTCTGAACAGACTGAAGTTTCCTCCTCGTTTTCTGATCCTTTCAGAGGCTCTTGACAGGTTTTGGTTTCAGTCACATGAGCTGCTGAGCACTGAAACTACAAGAGATTCACTGTCAACTTCTAAATCTGACTACTTAAGATTGTTGTAAACATCATCAGCATGTGTCCTCGACACAGACTTTTGTAGAGATGATTCACAGCCAGCCTGATTATTCATGGTGCACTGACCCAGCTGTCTGTGACAGAAAACTGACCTCACTCAGCTTTCAGAGATCCAGGTACAGGTTGGGACACAGGATATGTGATATTTAGATTTAAGAAGATCTCCTAAGTCTTCAGTCCATCTTCTTCCACTTACCCTTGTCAGGGACATGGGGGGCTGGAGCCTAACTAGTTACCACAGGGTGAGAGGTGGGGTACACCCTGAACAGGTCGCCAATCTGTCACGAGGTTAACACAGAGACACACAACCACATTCACATGTATAGGTAATTTAGAACAAGATAGGGGAAAGAAAAAAACTGGATACAGTGACATGAAATACAGACTTTCAAAGTAAAACAGGAAACACATGGACTGAACTCCAGACATGTAAACTTAACAGACTGCGGAAAGGTTTGCAGTAGGAGGGACAGATGGGTTTCCTATTAGAGTGGGATTACATCAGAAATTGACTCTAAGCCTCTTCATGTTCGCAGTAGTGATGGACAGGCTGGCAGATGAAGTCAGGCAGCAGTGATGTTTGCTGAGGACATTGTGATTTGTAGTTAGAGGAGGGAGATGTAAGAGAGCCTAGAGAGATGGAGGTATGCTCTGAAGAGAAGAGGAATGAAAGACAGAATACAAGTGTGGAAGAGCAGAAGATGGATATGACAGTGAAGATGCATGAAGAAGAGGTAGTGATGGTAGATCAGTTTAAATACATGGAGGGAACCATACAAAGCAAAGATTCAAAGAAAGGGTGACAGTATAGGCAGGATGCAGTGTGTGTAGACATGTGTTAGCTGTGATTTCTGACAGAAGGACAGCAGCTAAAGTTAATATTAAAGTTTACCACCTAGTGAGGAAAAGATTTCAGATTTTATGGAAAATCTGAACACTCCCTATGAATTGTGTACATCAATAAGACTTGTTTTATTAGTCTTTCTATAATCACCTGAATACAATAAAAAATAATGAAAAAAATCAGTATTACATGTTTGAACATTTTCTATTTATGAGAATTTGCTATCATCACCTCTGTGACCTTTAGTTTTACTGTAAGTGATGAGCCATGAAGCAGAATTCCAAATATGTAGTATCAGAAGTAGCAGCTAAACTTCATAAAATATACTGTAAGCATATTGCTAAAAATAACTGCACCAGTGTTGTGTTTTATTGACCTTTATCCTGTTTGAATCTGGTGTGTGTGAAACCTGCTTCCTCTGCAAGGTTCATGGTTTCTATCATTATTTACACTCTCCTCTGTGTTTGTGTGATGGTCCTGTCAAGGTTTGAGTTTCAGTGTTTTTTAAATCGTGGTGAAAAATGCTCAAACTTTGGGTAATTAATTTATATTTTCTTCTCTTGCAGGTTCAACGTGTTTATTATTGTAGAAATGACTATGAATAACCTTTATTTTAACCCAAATGTGTCTGTAGATGAACCCACATTTGTCTCTAAACTACACAAAAACAAGTATTTATGCTTTAATTAAAAAGAATCAGTAACTGCTAAATTCAAAACAAATAGTTTAAATAGCTACATTGCTATAACATCTACAGGCAACAAAAATCACCAACCACTTTCTAAAAATGGTCTTACTCTGGTGTCGAGTGGCACTGAATCGCTCCAATAACTGAGGTCAGGCACAGACAATAAAACGAGTGTGCAGCTCTTGGCTGAACTAAGAATCTGACAGGACACTAAACTGGTGTAAAGGATGGAGGAATCCCATCATCGTGTACATTTCATACTCCGTATTTAGAGCAGAGTGTCACAAAAAAGCTGCTGTTTATTTCTAACATTCATGTTAACAATGAAGAACAAATAACAGTTCATGCATTGCACAATGTTCTCTGTGAGATTCACATAGCAGACCTAGCAGGTGTGTCTAAAATTGTGGCCAGTGAGTGTATGCACTGTGTAAAAAGTCACAAAATAATAGGAGCAAGTAGGTGGCAGCAGAAGAGCTTCAGTTTGCTCAACAAGTGATGGTTTTCATCACCTTGAGTCTGGCCTCAGTTTGACTGCCTTCAGCAGGCCTCATGTCCCATCAGTGATATATTAATACATAGTAAAATATGAATCTCTGTGTTGCTCTTAAAATGGACGAACAGATAAATACAGTGGTGAGAAATAGTTTTTTCAGCTGAGGCAGCTCTCTAAAGTAAAATCTTTTATTTCTTTTTGTGACTTGAGAGAGTCTTACATGCATTTGTGACCACTCGCTTTGATTATTGTAATGGACTTTATATTGGTATTGATCAGGCTTCACTATCACGCTTGCAAATGGTCCAGAATGCTGCTGCTCGCCTGTTCACAGGGTTACGCAAACATGAGCACATTAACCCTGTTCTTGCCCTCTTACACTGGTTGCCTGTCCATTTTAGAATTCATTTTAAAATTTTATTGTTTGCTTTTAAAGTTTTAAATGGCCTGGCTCCTTCTTACCTGTCAGACCCTCTACACCTGTACACTCCACAAAGGTCGCTTAGATCATCTGACCAGTCACTCCTCGCTGTCCCCTTGTTTAGACTGAAACATTTGAGGGACCGAGCTTTTGCTGTTGTGGCCCCCAAATTATGGAATAAACCGCCCCTCCATATTACGCTGGCCCCAACACTTGAAATGTTTAAATCACTTCTAAAAACACTCTTTTTTCAAAGGCTTTTTAGGAGTAGTACCAGAGTCAGCTTGTAGTCAGCTTTAGAAAGCTGATGGTCACTCTTAATCTTTTTATTTTGTTAATTTTATTCATTGTATGTTTTATTGCCTATTTTACTCATGTTTTAATGTTTTATATATATACTGATTTATTTTTATCTTCTTTTTCATTTGTATATTTATTTTATTGTTATTTATATTTATTTCTTTGTCTGCTTAATGTATGGTTTTTAACTGTTATCTCTGTTTATATTTGGAAAGCACTTTGGTCAACTTTGTTGTTTTTAAAGTGCTATATAAATAAAGTTGGATTGGATTACTTCACTGCTAATATACATAACTGTTGATATTTACTGACCTAGTAAGAGAGAGGCAGCAGCAGCAGGTCTACATATTACTGCATTTAAAGCCTGAAGCCCACAAGTCCCACAGATGAAGTGAGAAGTGCTGACAGTAGTTTTCTGATCAGTGTTTATGTTTTTAGAAAAATAATTAAAAGTGAAATAACTACAATATATTTTAGGAGCTTGCCAAATTCTACGCTTACCATTCAACTAAGTGTCCACTTTTAACACTTTTAGATCATATACATAAGATCATATACATAGATCGTAGATCAAATAATATAATCAATAAAACATGAGAATTGTGCCTGAGAAGTTTGTGACATTTCACTTTTATTTGAACATTAAAACCTGTTCTGACACAATTACACCGCTGACTAATGTTGTGTTTCACGCCTCAGATCTGTCCCATATGAAGTGAATGTAAGTGGTGGCAGCTACACTCTCCATAAAAGTCCATGTAAACATTTGTATTTTGAAGTGTTTACTCTGAAAGATGTTTCACAGGCGAGCAAGGTGTTTCCTTTATGTTATGTTTTGTCTGCAAAGTCTTAATACTCTAATCAGAGCAGTGTCATGTTCAAATTTTTCAGAAGTTTATTTAGTAGAAATATCTGTCTTGTAGTTGCACGTTTGCACAACTACCAGCTCCAACCTCACACGCGTCTCTGCCTGGTAACACTTTCTAGGCACGTTTTCGTTTTGTTTCTCCAGATCCAGAGCGACATAGTGCAACTCCTTCTGGCCATTTCTATACTTCTCCATGAACACCTTCAAATGTTTAGTGTTCCTTGTGGAGAAAGAGAATTACAGATGTCACTCAGTTCCTACTTTGCATTTGTGTTCTGCTGTTGCTCTTGATATGCTTGAAGTTATGGTGCAAGTAAATGGCTAACAAACAACCATTATAATTTGTCATACACTGAGAATAGGAGGCAAATCAACAATACACCTCAGTGTCAGTGTTTACTGTATGTGTACTGTTTACTATCATAGCCAAGTAGCTAACAAACATAAACAGAGGTTTATCGCTATCCCTATTAACAAATGGTATCTTGTTTCAGGATGCATGTCATACATAATACCTGGCATTATCCAACTTTTCTGGCCTTTTTTGGTCCATCTTCCATTGGGGTTAATTTTGCGCTCCAGTATCAACACCCAACCCCACAACAGACTAACAGACCTACACCTTAGTGCACAAATTATGATTTCAGACATCCAAGTAAAAATAATTAATACATAATGGGCTCAGGTTGACAATATTATGAATGAAATGTGCCCTGTGGAAGCAGCCAGCCCCCCTCCCCTTTAGACAGAATGTGTGTGATACTTCTGCACAGCAGCAGCAGCAAGCAGAGCTGGTTATTTGGTGCCGCCTGCTGTCTGTCTCTCCCCTCTCCTCCCTGTACAAGCAGCAGGTGCACCTAATAAATGGAGGGCGCCTCAATTTACTACTCGCAAATGAGCAATAGAAAACTGTTCGGTGCCTATGGTGCAGTCGCTGGAATGATGTGGGGCAACTTTTTTTTTGCCGATGCCCATGACATGCCGCCCGTGTCGCACATTAAAAAAACGCCACTGGAGACACACAGAAGCATTCTCTGAGTGGGTGTCAGAAATGATGACAGTTTAGTGGAATGCAGTTCAACTAAGTGACTCAGTTCTTCAGAAAGTACCTGAAGGAGGTACTTCAGATGTTTCACATTTCAACATCACGACCCTGGACAGGACCAATCATGTCTGTATTTGGCCTTTGGGAGAAAACGTTGGTGCCAGAGACAGTTCACAGTGGCACAGGCAGAACATGCAAACTCCACACTGAAGGGCCTGGTAGATTTAAAGGCTTGCAGCAGTTTGACTTCACTTGAAAACATCTTAAGTTATCAGAAAAACACCTGGACTTCACTGTAAAAAAAAAAAAAAATCTGTAAAAGTACAGTACAATCTACTGTATAAATGTGAAGGAATTTTCCGTATTAGTCATTTACAGGTATTTTTCTGTATTTCTCAACTACTGCAATGCATTGTGGGAAAAAGAACCCCAAAAGGAGGGAAAGGTTAAGAGCAAGAGCAGCCATTACACTTCTTTTAGGCTTCATCTGGATTTTGGACTCTTCAGTTGGAGAAACTGCCTTCAAATTTCTGCGGTAAATATATAAACTCATATTTTCTGAACTCATATTTTTCTTTTACACTATGGTTGGTCGCTTGTCCATCCATAGTGTGGTTATTTGAGCCCAGAGGGTTACAGTGCCTTTATCCCGTGGAAACAACGTCACTGAAGTGGGGGAGTCCTCTACAACCTACAAATGAAGAGTGATCCTGGAAGAGCTGGGGCACATGCTGGTGACCTCAACAATTGCAAGACACCCTTGTCTCTGATTCTCAGCCACTTCTGCCATTGATCCCAGGATACAGTAGTCTGAACCAGAGTGTGACCCACACCCCACCAACAAAATGAGAAGAAGGTGCAAAAGGTGCACCTCCAGGATTGGAACAGCAGCCCCTTGAACCAGGTGTAGAAAGTGTGCCTACAAAAATCACTCTACTGTGGTTAGTACATCTTGCTGCTAATGAGGATGCACACAGAAGCACACACACTGGATAACACACTAATAAGGGACGCACTTTGTCCCGTAATACAGTGAGAATCAAAAGTAGTTTATAAATGTTAATGGAATTAACGCTTTGTTTGAAAACATAATTCCAGCCCCTCTCCTGCTTTGTGACCAATGAGCTGACAGCACACTTATGACAATTCGAGTATGACCATTCAGATTACCGCTTAGCTCATTAGTCGAGGAAAAGTCGCTTACGGAGAAAATACCGGAAGACAACAGATGACCACAACAAGAAGCATGGCCAACAGGGAAGGTCTTTCACTCACACAGACACACCACCACCACCATCAACTTTGCTAAATTGCTAATGAAAAACATTGATCAGGCAGCTGTGATTGAGCAGTAATGTAAATCCAACTATTTTCACGGTTGTTGTGGTCGTGATGATTTTGTGAGGCCACATCGAAAAGGCTCGGTGAGCTTTCCAAAGTTCTACAAGTTGTGCCTCCATCGCTTGTGTCCAGATCACACACTGCACAGCCGCGCTGCTCCGTCTTTTTCGCCGACGTTTACGTGTTTGCGCGTGAGCAGTGTGAGCGGCTGCGGTGACACCCTCACGAGCGATTGATGTTTGGGAGCTGGTCGTGAGGTGTTAATCGCTTCTCGTTACCCCGCGTATACTACACGATGCACGGCGCACGATGAAGACCAGGGCTGGACTGGGACAAAAAATCAGCCCGGGCATTTTGACTAGAGACCGGCCCACCAGTTATTATGGGAAAAACCATAAAGCCTTTGAATGAAAACAAACGTCGTTGTGACAGTGATGTACACTGTCTTGTTGGTATATATGTATCAATCTAGAACTTACCTTAAACCTACACCATCCTCCCTATTCTGGTATTCTAAACAGTACTTAGCCGAAACCCAAAGACTGCTTGGTTTACCTCCTGAACTATCTACAACATATGGTGGAAACTTGAAATTAAGACAGAGAAGACTAGAGGTGAGACATGATCATTACTGAATATTAAAAATGATAAATGACAGATTTAGTGATATTTTCATAAACTATTTATTTACCACATCAATAAACAGCATGGCATTTTACTGGTACAGTATCTAAAAAATGTGGGAAAATACTGGTATCATATACAGTACTTACTTCTGAAGAAATTATGTTGGGACCCTGAAAAAAATTACTATGTTCAATAATGGATTTCTATACATTTGACATCAGATGAAAACTTTGGTTGTATGATTCAGATAATTATTTGTTAAAAGCTAGAAATTTTAAATGACAATAAGAAAGAAACGTATTTTTTGTGTCCCCCTCTCCCTGTTAATGCTAATCAAACCTGGCCCCCTGGCAAAACTTTGCTAGACCCGCCCCTGCACAGTTACCAGCTGTCAGCCACTTAGAAACGGATCCTGGTGTTATTTGTCTCCCAGAAACTGTTCATAACTTCCCTTCAACCCTTCATCCCTCCAGCAAACATCAGCTGATACTAGAAATTAATATTAAATAAATTCTAACAACAGCTCATCAAGTTTAAAGGTGCTTCTGTTGTTTAACGTGACCTCAGCTGGTTTGCTCTTTCTGACGCAGAGAGAAAAGCCAATCAGCTGATCGGGACAAATTGCGTTGCTTTTCACCTCAACTTCAAAGTTCGACCTCCTCGGCTGTAATTGGTCCAGCCCAGAGTCGATCATGACCAACAGGCCAATACACCACTATTTATACCGTTGAAAAAATATAAGAAATAAAACCCCATCGGCCCATAAAAACGAAAAATCACGAGCGGCCCACCGGGCAAGTGCCCGGTATGCCCGATGGCCAGTCCAGCTATGATGAAGACCCAAATCGGTCGCATGACTCAAAAATCGGCTCAAAATGGGGCAAAGATCGTACAGTGTAAGCCCAGCATTAGACCAGCAATGTTTGTTCCCCTCAGAGAAAGAAATAAAGGCTGCAAAAGTACAGGGAGGAATGGGAAAAGGAAAACACCTGGCTGGAAAAGTGCACGATAACACCTATAAAGCGCACTGCACTGTGTGCCGGCGCACTTTTTCTATTGTTTTCTATTAATTTATATAATTTTAAGTTAAGCAGGACAGAGTTCTTTTAAAGAAAGATTTACTTATATTTTCAAATGTTAAGCATGACAGGCTTCTGTTTAAGAAAGAGACCGGTTTTATTGTGTTAATGTTTTTGAGCTACAAATAAATGGTTAAATGATCATTTGTTTCCCATGAGAATATGCATCTGCTTAAATCAAATTCAAATCAAATGGTTAAAAAAAACAATTTCACACACAAAAAAAGAGCTACAAAATTCACCACACTGGGAAGGGTGAAGACAACTGGGTCGCCCAGCCCTAGTCCCTTATTTATTTTTCAGGGAGTTGGCAACCCTACCGCACCTGACAACTCGTTCAATTAAGGTAAATACAACCATGTCACTGTTATGAAAAAGACACACATCTTATCATCTTATAGTTCTAAAACATCTAAAATCACTCTGTCATTAATTTGTTTGCTAGATTAGCCGCTAGCATATGCAATGTGTTGGGGGCTTGTTGCTAGCTAGTTAGCGATGCGACACACCTGTTATTCTAATAGTCTGTATTATTGAATGATTCAGCACTTCTTAGGGTTTTGTTATCCATTTTTAAACAGTGGAACATGGACAATTTCCATGTTTTCTACAGTCACTGATTTAAACTGAGTGTTTTGCTTTTCATTCCTTTTCCCTCATGGATGTCCGTGTGACAGTCGTCCGCACACATGATTGCGAGGGGCGGGTTTATCCCAGGAAGCAAACAGGTGAGTTCATTTCACTCCACGCCCAGAACCCGAGACATCCCGACTGTTCATATTTTTTTCTCTACTACCACACATGTAGAAGAGCTTGATTTTGAGTGAAGCCTTTTAAAAGTGAACACTTAAAGAGTAAACAGCAGGTATCCTCTGATGTCATTCCTGTAGCCTGGAGAGTGAGCTCTTTTTCCTCCTTGCCTGAATGCATCATTTTGACAGATTTTTAATTTTCAGGTTGTAAAACTGCTGCCGACGACTGTTTATTACAGGCCAGTTCATCTTGTGCGGTGTTAGTTAAACGTTTAGATCATTATGAGTAAGAATTAAACCTGCAGTGACCGCTGGCGAACAATAGAGGGCAGCCAGTGAGCTCTGTTTGAGCCATTATAAGTTAACTTTGTTGCCTAAATGTTGAATGGCAGGTAAGATAATCTGGCATCCATCCTCTCACTGCTGGCTACTGATTCACACTGAAGATTCAGTAAGGTTCATTGTCATTACACAAGATATTTACAAAAATACACAGATGGAAAGCAGATATTATTTCTACAGCCTCTACAGTGGAATAATAAATAAAAAACAACAACAATTAAACAATACAAAACATCATTTTTGTATTTTTGATCATTTAGGGTGTGGTGAATGTGGGCTCGAGGCACTTTCCCGTGCGCACTTTGCGCTTTCTCCTACAAAAACAAGAGAGAGAAACATTGAGTGCAGCTTCAGGGTTGAAACCACGCTGAGACGGCTGATGTAGTTCAGGTGGGTGTGTCCCTGAACGCAGCAGACTGCCCCTTGACTCAGACTGCTTGGCACGACACCAGATTTACACAAATCGAGTTTCCAGCAGCTTCAGGAGGGTCAGTTGTGAGTTATTCAACAGAAATGTCTCACATTCTTCTTCTTCTTCTTCTTCTGACTTTTGAGACTGCGGCATTAGAAGGTGAGTAGATTAAAAAACTGCTGGCAGTCTGCCAAATGCTGTGACTCACAATCTTTTTGAGCACGTTTTTTTTTAACAGCTGTTCAAAGGTAAACATTACCCATATGGAAAAGAAATAGTAAAAACTTATATGATTTACTCATGAAAGTGGCCACTTTCTCATTACTTTCATATATTGTTTTAGTAAGTATCCAAAACATACAAGTTTCATTTATATAATTTTTCAAGGGATCTTATTTCTTTTTTCACTCTTGTATGCTTTTCATACAAGTTTCACACAAGACAGATACAAACTTTATAAGATTTATATATATCTTTTCCATATGGGTAATAGCAGCTTGTTTGCAGCGGAACGGAAACGGGACGAAAAGCTTGGGGGAGATTGTTCCAGAGGACCTCTGGTCTTTAGCCGTAACCTAGGTTGCACCAAGAGCAATTGGCCCGATGATCCCAGTGCTCTCGTAGGAGTATACAGGCGGAGAAAATCCCCGGAGCTGGAGACAGAGATTGTTATTTGCCAGGTCTTTAATCTTGTCTGGAGTTCCCCCACCGCTATCTTACTGGAACTGAAAGAAAAGAAAAGACAGGAAAAATCACATTAACAAAACTGCTGATCTACACAGAGCAGCAGAGTTGAGTATGTGCATTTAATCTCATTTAAAAACTTGCCACATGATCCTGATCTTGCCGTGTTTGTTTTTTGGGGGGTTTTTTGTCTCCCTCTGAGGGATTAAAACTTTCTTGTGACATACTTCTTGTACTTGCACACAGCCAGTGTGCATAAACACGATACAGTAGTTTTAAGTTGTCAGATTGTCAACATATTTACCTAAATATTTTAGTATGTCTGGTGATTACTGATACATCAGCTGCACAAGAAATATGCAGTTATCAGTCTTTTTGCCTCCCGGTGGTGTCCAAACTTTGTTTTCCCCAGTATGTTGCGTGCACTAGGGAATGTAATAGGTATGATGTCACTCTGTCAGTGCGCCCCAGGGTGGCTGTGGCTACAACGTAGCTTGCCATCACCAGTGTGTGAATGTGTGTGTGAATGGGTGAATGACTGGATATGTAAAGCGCTTTGGGGTCCTTAGGGACCAGAAAGGCACTATATAAATACAGGCCATTTACTATGAATTTTTTATAACATATAAAAAGTTCACTGGTGTAATTGGAGACATTTCTGCGGAAAATGGCCTCATGTGTTACAACTCTATCACATGTTATTGCATTTGGCGACATGGCTTATAGTTTGTTAATACAAGCGTGACATCAGCGTATGTGCAAGTAATCTGTCAGGTCCACTATATTGTACTTTTGTTTTCTGCAGTGGTAGAAATGAAACAATTAAGTTGGAAGGAAGCAAGGAAAAGGAAACTTAATTTAGGCTTTACCAATCCTCTTTTTCCTGTAAAGGAAACTGAGTGTGCCACACGACATAAAAGAGACTTCACAACCAGTTCGCTAATCCGTGACCTTTCTCTTGCTTTGTACACACTCCTCATGTTTGTTATTTGATCCTGCACTCTTACTATTTAAATTTTTTGTATTTGCCCATTTGGCATGGCACACATACAGTTTCAATGTACATGTACAATGAGAATAAAGGTCTATTTTATTTTATTCTTATTTACAAATCTGTAAGGCTACACGAACGTTATTCAAGGGCATTATCATGACTGTGTCATTGTAGGTTCTTGGCTACACGTGTGGTAACAGTCAACATAGCTGAGCAATTCTTGGGAACAGCACGAGGAAATTAATGTGCTATTTTCAAAGCAAATATTCTTTTAAAATAGCCACAAAGTCTGATCCATAACACTTGGTACCGTATGATGAAAGTCTGGTTTTCTTAAAGAAGAGCTTGTTACTCAAGGCGTTTCTGTTCAGCAGGGGATTTCAAGAAAGCTGTTGATCCCTTGAGGTGATCTTAAATAGCCCAGACAGACACAAAACAACATCGAGTGTTGTAATTTAAGTTGGTTGTTTTTGCAGCCTCTATTCTGTAAATGAATACACATGGGTAGGTTAATAACCACTGAGGAAGACGAGTTTGCTTTTATTCTTTTATCTTCTTGTGCATTGCCTGGAATGATGAGTTATTCACACGAGCAGGTGACGCGTGCGCATTTATGGAGGACGCTTTCCCCAACAAGCAACAGAAAAGTAGGCCCATAACAGGACAAAATGCTGACTTGTATTCTGGTTCTCCTAACATGTGTATGTTATTTGAAACAACAGTGCATTCACCTACTTTTTGGGCTTTGTTTCACTTAAATACAGACAGAAACTGAGACAGGAGCCTACATCTGACTTACATCTATCAAGGACATCTGTCACTGTGTGTGAAAGTGCATCATCAAGAGGAAATTTAGAAAAAAAGCAGATTTCTCTCTGGTCCCTGGCCTTGTATTGGAAGCTGCAGGAATCCATTACTTTGATTAATCCACTGATGTTTTTGTAAGACTTCCTTGATCCAAATAGTTCCTGTCAGATGTCTCTAGATATGCTCATCTACTGAAAAAAAAGAACTCTACAGGAGGAGTTACACTTTTGTTTTTCTACACAATATGTCATAAAGAAATGGAGCGCAACAACTTATCAATGTTTGTTCTTTTTTTCCTTTTGTCTTTGTATATAGGTCACCCAGAGATAAAAGTGAGGTTTGGACAAGATGTCACTCTTGACTGTCGGAGTCCCAGGGGTGTAAATATCACCCTGTTAGAGTGGAGCCGACCTGAGATTAAGACAGACGGATACGTCTTCTTCTACCGAAACGGGCGCTCATATGAAAACTACCAGCATGAGCGTTTTAAAGGCCGAGTGGAGCTGACAGACCCGTCTATGAAAAACGGAGATGTTTCTGTGACTCTGAAGAACGTCAACATCAACGATACAGGAACATATGAGTGTCGGATTAGAACCAGTGATCTCAGCAGCGGTCAGAGAGTCCAGAATGATTCCAGGACGTCCATCAACCTCACAGTAGACTCTGGTGAGTTGAGAGGTTCACTTTACTACTTATTCTACTTCTGACATGTAGGAACATGCACAGCCAAAGTGCAGCCCTCACTGCATGGTTAAGCACAAAAGAGCTTCTTGTGTCTCTGAACTTTGACACTGGCTTTTTGCACCCCCATAGATGTTCTCTGAAGGAAGCATTGTCTGTCCATGCGTGGTAAAGACAGAAGACCATGCTTGTTATTTTCCACCATTTGATTTAAAAAAAGAAAAAGAAAAAAAATAAGGAAAAAATCCCAAAACTTTGTCACTGCAGAGGATTTGCATTTTTTTTTTTTTGGTCTACTTTCCATGGACTTGACGTGGTTTATGAAAGATCACTGCAGTCTGCAGTTAAGCTTATCTTTCTGCTTGTGTTACCTGACATATACTGATGCTTCCTGCAGTGGCGTGTGGGTGGTCTGACGTGATTTGACATAGTTGTTTATTGGCCCTGTTTTATTTTCATTCAGACATCTGCTGTTGCTCATTTTCCTGTGTGTGATTATACCAGCCGAGTGCATTTTACTTGTTTGAAGTCCCCGGACTAACCTGGACTGTCTCAGATTTCAAAGTTTTGAATGTGGTGGTGCAGTGAAAGGCAAAAAGGCAAAGAGCTGATAGCCAGAGGCTCTGAGGCCGACACATATGTTGGACATGGGAACTGTTTGAACTGAGTTTTATGTTGTAGAGTACCTATGGCAGAATAAATTATAATGCAGAAAAATATGTATAATATGACTGAATCATAGTTGTTGCAGCATTAATATGTGCATCCTTTTAATGTGTGGAAATTTTATTCAGTTATGCTGCTCGATGGTTTTATCTATATCAGTAGACTTACAACTAAAAGTGTAAAATAATTAATTAAAGTTTCAGATTGCATGGGGTGCGGTGTCACCCTGCACTCTGCTCTTTGGGTGCGCCCCTGCTTTTCTTCTTTCTGTGAGGAAAATGTATTTAGAAGTATATATTTATATTTAAGTTTATATTTCGTTCTGTTGCTTTTGAGCTTTAATTTGGAAAGGTGCTTAACTTAATACACATGCAGCTGTTTGAGAGTGATAATAAAAGCGTCCGTTTCTGAAACATGAGCACAGTAATGTGCTCAGTGTTTATGATCCAAGCGCCTGCAGATACTTTTATTACTTACTTTTCTGACAGTTACGTCACTGTTAGATGTTATGACCTCTGCTAACTGCCAGGTGTATTTCACAGTGTAAAAGAAGAAATGCTGTCAGCTCAGTCCTCTCACCTGCTTTGTTTTTGTTTTTCTCTGCAGGAGGTCCGACTGCAGAACACAAGGACACGCATGTTTTAATTATGATTACTGTTGCAGTTGTAAGTTGTCTTATTGTTGGTGTTTGTGTTGCTGTATTTTTTCACAGAAAACGGCAATCATCAACACACGGCAACTCTTATGAACATCCACCTGACATGTTAAACAGTTGATCTGAAATGTTTGAGACGACGTGTGAAGCATTTGTATTTAGCGAGCAGACAGCATAAACAAAGCTTCTGTTGACGGGACTCATCTCACAGCAACAAGGGTTCGATGCACCGCTCCTCTGATCTCGAGTCATATTCGGGTGTCATGTTCACCTAACAACCATTAAAAGTAACATTACATCAGTACTGTGGCTGCAACAAGCTTTATAATTACATTAAATCTGTTTATTTTTCTTCTCCTTTATTCTTTTAAGCTGTAACTTTATACTGTGCAGTTTTCTGCAGAGCTTGATTTTACTGTGAGAACAGACAGCAGGTGGGTGTAGTGGAGCTTTTAGCAGGTAGAGAGGTGGAGGAGACGAGTAGATCAGTTTATGTAAGCTCTGATTAGACGGGGCATTAAAATGGGGCCACAGTAGCATGGTTAGCAAGTTCTCTCAGTTAGTTAAGCACTTTATTAACTTTAAAAGTGCAACATAAAAACTTAAACACTTTATTTTATTTATTTCTGTTTGTGGCAACTGCAGCCAATCAGCCACCCTCCTGCTTTCTGTCCATCGCCCCCATTAGATAAAAATAATGAATCAATGTAATTTAATATGTGTTTCTAATTTTAAATAATATTTATTTAAAAAACATACAAACCATTATCATAATGGTTTTATTGTGTTATTATATGAGTTGTGGAAAGTTCTGAGTTGGATCTGTAAATATCAGAAACCTTATCAGTGATTTAAATTCAGCTGATCTCACGTTCAGATCATCACCTCGGGCACTGCTGTTTGTAGACTTCTGTCATGTCGTCTTGTTCTTGTTCCTCTGTGCAAAATACACAGTTGATCTTTCAGTGTTTTTAATTTTCAGGAGTTGACATGAGCATTAATCGGGTGAATAGGGAGGATTTTCAATCTAGAGACTTTTTAACACAATCTGCGTCCGAAGACGCTTCCACTACAGTTCAGCTCGTTTCCTGTTCTGATGCCTCAGGATCTCACTCTTTCTCCTGATCTGCACCATCGCCTGTTGTGCTGCCTTCAGGCATTGAAACTCATCAGAAAACTGCTCAGTCGTGAAGTTCGGGTTGGTTTTAAATCTAATTTGTTTGTCATTTGTACGTTTGAGGTGTGTGGTGAGGCTGCAGAGGTCATTGGGACTTCCTCTGAGCTCTAAAAGCAGCAGCTGCCCTGAAAACATTAGAGGTTTCTGATTTTTATCGATCCGTTCTCAGAACTTTTCAGAATTGATGTCTTTGACTAGTGTACTCAATGTTAATGTTTCACTTGTTTTTTGTTTTGTTACCCATGACTGATCACACCACTGTCAGTATAAATGTTGTGGATCCAATCTGACTGTGACAGAGTTCATTGTAAATATCCACTGTCAAAAAAAAGAGAATAAAAGGGATATTTGAAGATCAAAAGGGGGAGAGTGCAATGAACAAAATGAAAGTGGGAGAAGACGGACGGATGTTCAAAACTAAAACCTGAATAAATGAAAGTGAGCAGGACAAGAGGTCATATCAGGAATTTTAAGGCGGTATGAAAGCCCGTGGAGGGAAATGGAGCCTCACTCTGGTTTTTTTTTTTAATGTTTTGTTATGTTATGTGGCTCAAATTAGGAGATGATACATATTTTCTATGTATTCGTATGTATGCATGTGAACATGTTCATTTCTCTGTACCATTTTTATATTTCACCTTTGTTTGTTGTGACATAATTTCATGATATTTATTGTTGTTGATCTGTGCTGATCACAGAAATAAAATGAGAGCCTCACGCATCACATGTAACAGAGTGAAGGGTTTGTTTGTTTGGTCTTATTTCCTCTGAGGCCTTTTTTCTCTGATTAAAGTAAAAATTGGGAAATTATGTCATTAACTTGAGCCTGTTTACATCTGTGTATTTCCTCCTCCTTCATTTAAGTCTGAGTAACTCTGTAATTCTCTGTGTTTTGTCCTAAATACTTTCCTGTAAAAAATGACTTTCTTAGTTAATGTAGAAGTCCAGCATTCAAATATGTTTAGATTTCTATTTGGCAAACGAAGAAAGAGTTCGAATCAGCACAGTCAAGAACAAAAGTATTTCCTGTAGCAGTGACTGGCACTGTTTTTGGGCTGTTGCAGGGATGGCTGCAGCTCATTTCAGATGCATTTGGGTTATTTCCTCTCATGATTAAAAGTACACTCTGTTTTCAGAAACACAACACAGTGTAAATATTAACCCTCCAGATTAAACTCTTTTTTTAACTTCCAGAGCAAGCAAAGCTTTTTAAAACCTTATTTTGGGCAAAGTCAGCAATTTTTTAAAACACTTGATGTCAGGTTTATACATGTGGTTTTTATGTCTTGGGGATAATTTCCTGTAGATAATAACTACCAAAACAGCGTTTCATGAAAGCTGCAGACGTGGTGCCACAGATGAGTCCATCCTGTGGAGATGACGGCTTAGTTTCACTTTGTCCTGTTCAAAAGATCGTGACTTCCACCACCTTCAACACTCCCTCACATCCAGACTTTAAAGGATCCATTAAGATCTGTTTTTATCTTCCTTTTTCCAACATGAACTCGTTTCATGTATTTATTTATTGTCTCTGTCATCATAAAGTCATTCTGGAAGTGGTGAATCGTCAGCGTCTGCTATTCGCGCTGTGCCCTTTGCTTCCATAATAATAAAAAAAACAGCTGACTGTCAGTCACCTTGTTTTAATCAGTCAGAAGCCACGAGTGCAGCTCATGAACTCTGTCATGAACGCAGGCAAAGATAAGCTAGAACTCAGAGCTCAGGGGACGTGTATTGCAGTGACTTGTAGACAAACATTTATGATAAGGTGGGGACGGGTGGAGTGTGACTTTTCACTTCAGGATACTGAAACGAGGCAGAAGGAGACTCCTCTGTGCACAGCCTGTAAATAATCGACTCAGCACAGCACAAACACTACTGGTCAGAAATTTAATCAATTACATGACATCATCATTCCAGAGTTAAAGCGGAAATAATTTAGAGGGTGAAGCTGCACATTTTCTCCTCCTGCGCTGTTTCACTAATGTTCTTTGCTGTGGATGTTTCCTGTTTGACAAAAACAGCCTCATAAACAACTGCACGATCCCCCAGAATCAGATCATCAGATTGTTGCTGTACTTTCTTTGGTTTCAGCTGATCACCATAATGCTGTGAACAGGATGCGGCCAGAATAAATAAATAAACTAAACCTATGCACAGAAGAACATCTGGAAGCCCCTGAACATGAACATCTGTTTCTTCCCCCTGAGTTTTAAAATAGGAGCAAAACAGAAACAGTAGTGATGGTGGTGAAGTGGCTGTGCTCGTGAGGGGAAGAGAGATGTGCTGCCACCTGTTGGTTGTAGTTTGTCACTGAAGCTTTAATTAAACATTAGATTTTATTCTCATGAATTAATTAACTTTGAAACATATTCTTTAAAAATGGTTTTCACATGTCAGAAATAAATATTAAAAACACTCTTGGGGCTTTATTATGTACACTGTTACACCTGACCTCATAAAATTCAGCAGACAGACTTTGCGGCTGTGTCAAACATCATATTTAATCGTGGTGTGTGTTTAGCACTACAAGGCCACCGTACATCGATCTAAAGTGGATATTCTCCTTTTAAAACTTCCACAGTAAATCCTTTCTGCACCTTTGATGGTGAGTTGGAGTTTTAGAGGAGCAGACTGAACTTTAAAAGCCAAACAGCTTTGAATCTTTAAGTCTAAGTTCTGGTTAAAGAAGGTTTATTTTTAGAGTTAGTCAAAACCTGGCAAATAACTGAGAGGAAGTTTCATTTATAAGCCTTTCTTGGCCAAGTTCAAGTAAACATACATAAGATTGACACACATCTCTGCAGATGACCACACATATTCAGACCGACACACACTCACATCCCATACACAATTGTAACTGTCTCCCTGGTGTGCAATATTACCAAGTGTCATTTTTCCTACTATAACAGAGCATTTTATTGTATTTTGCACAGTTTTTTATTCTTTATTGTATAGTATTTTATTCCTGTTGTATAATATGTTATTATATTTATCTATCGAATTTATTGTGTTGTTCTTAACTTTTACTGCTCTTAAACTTGTACCTTGTACCAAACAATTTCCTATGTGTGGGGCTAATTAAGGCTTATCTTTTCTTATCTTATCCTATCTTAGCAAATGGTTTTTGAATTGTTCTTGTTTTAGTTTATTAGCTGGAAACAACTTAACAGGCTCCCAACATCCTAAACTCAGAGAACCCATAACAATGGACAAAGCTGAACAACCCTCTGGTTCATGTGTCGTTTCAGACCTTCTGTTGACTTCTTTAGGCATGGTAATTATGCTAAGTACTGCTAGCAGTCCAACAGTGAGTGGAGCTGATATTAAGGGTTAAATATAACGCTTCTTAAGTAAAGGCGGTCATTCTAGCATTAAATGTGAGGAAGAGACAGTGTAGCAATGTTGTGATTTAATATATGAAGACGTGTGTAATATTTTCTGTGAAATCAAGGCTGAGAAATGCAAAGCCATTTGTTTCTATATAATTTCATGTTAAAAACCTGTTAAAGGAAGAAGCTGAAGAGCCCGGTGTGTCCAGATCTGCTGACTGTGACGTAACTGTGGGCGATGCTAACGCTGGTTATAATATCCAATAAATAATAATAAATAAATAATAATACCCAATAAAAACAGCTTAAGTTAAACTGCCTTCTAACAGCACACAAAACAATCAGACTATTTCAGATGGTGCTACATGTCCTTCTGAAAGTATTTTATATGACCACATTTAAAGAGTTGAGAATCTATACCTAAGAATGCATTTAATAAATTAAACTGAAAATCCAACAGTACCTAAAGACTCAAACAAAACTCAAATGCAGAAAGTGATGGGGGGCATACAAATGTTTAATGCAAGATGCAAACATAACTTACATGAGTTTTGTGTGTGTGTGTGTGTGTGTGTGTGTGTGTGTGTGTGTGTGTGTGTGTGTGTGTGTGTGTGTGTGGGTGGCTTTTCATCTTTCTAACTTAAATTATGTAAGGTTACCACAGTTAGGTTGTATAAGGTGCACCTTATACAACATAGTGTATGGGTTGGTGTTAACATGAAGTATTTTTAACTGTCTCTTACACCTGTTTTTTTTTTTAATTCAGGCACTAAGTACATATAATTAGTAGTAAATAGTTGTTAGTGATTATTATATAGTGGTGAAAGAAGAAAAGCAAACAAGTCATTGGTTTAGAGTAGTGTGGATCCCCCTGAGCTTTGAAGTGTGGGAAACATCACACTCAAAATCAAACATCTTTTTTTTTTTTCTTAAATTTTGTGCATTTGAGTCAGACAGATCCTTTTTGTACACAGTCTCACAAAGCTTTTGTTAGCCACACTGCATTATGGTGAGTGGCTTGTTTACTCGCACTAGAGGTGATCATTTCAGGATATACTCCCTCTTGTGGTGTAATGGAGGAATAACTACTCTCACCAACACACATCATTCAACTAAAGAGAATAACATATCTGAACAATCAGAACATTTTAACCAAATACAATATTGTAAATAAAGGAAGAGGAGGGATTACATCCAGAAGGAAATGAAACATGCCATCTGCGCCATTGTGTTACCCCGCACCCACATTTTTCACATATTGTAAGCATCATGGTTTTCTGACTGGTTCATTAGCCCAACCTGTGTGTGTGTGTAGATAGAGCGCGCAGCAAAGGTTTTTGTCACGTGAGTGAGGGAAAAGTACCAGGGGCATGTAGCTGAACTTGTCATACCAGAGACACAGGGAGTGTTTGCGCGCGTGTGTGTGTGTCTGTCTTTAGGACAAACTACAAAGCAATAGAATTTGATTTGATGGCGATGGAAAATTTCATTTCGAGGGGGTGGGCGCCAGGGGTGGAGCCCTGCGATGCGCATGCGTCCCAGCGTGCTGCGCTATCCTGCCGTTTTCCTGTTCAAGTGCAACTTATACTCCATGTCCAAGTGGAATTTAATGCTTCATCAACGGGTCTAATGCAAAGGAAGTATGGCTATGATGCCCTTGCTCCCCATTGCACTCTCCTGGATAGTGGTTTTGGTTCCTGGTTTGGTTTCTGCGTTCAAAGGTAAGTTGGGATCATTTTCTTAAGACATCGGTGATGTTGGTGTTCGATATTAGTCTTACAGAAGGCTATTTAGGAAAAGAAAAAAAATGTTATACTTTTTTTTTTTTAAATACACTTCGTTTCACCTATTTTGATTCAGTTACGGAGTGGATAGAACTGCACATCTATCTAACTTCTGGTAAAGGGGTCGGGTTACAGTTCTAGCACAGTTTCTAGCATTCTCCCTATAGAATTCATTGACGATCAGTATTCAATTTACTTGTTATTTATTCTGAACAGTATAAAAGTTACAAATAGAGCCCAAAACTTCTAATGTCAAGTGTTCCTTATCCAAACTCGCCATTATCCCTCCCCTCGGCAGACCGGATGTTCTGGGATTCCATCCTATCTTGCAACCCATCCTACCCATTGTTTCTGCGCATGCGCACAACACGAAATCTAGTGGCGAACCGTCCTACCTTTGTGAATATCACCCAGAAACATACTTCCCACTAGTGATGTGCGATACCACTGATTTCCTTTCCGATCCAATGCCAAGTAAAATTCAGGGTGGTATCGACGATACTGATCCGATACCGATACTATGTACAAAAACTTATTTTATTTATTGTATTTCAAATTATAGCGTCATAATGATTACAGGACATCAGATCACTTATCACTTAATAATGCAGAATTCATCATATAGAAATAAAAAAACTGAAGTTGTGCGCTATTTGAACACCTTGCCTGTCTGCAGCACTAAAGGACTCTGAGAGACGTCTGTCTCTCCCTAGCAGCACCTGTCCCTGTCCTTCTCTTCAGTTCGCCTCAACATACGCTCGTCATATTCTGTGATAGGATTTACTCTGAGGTGTTTCACAAGGTAAGTGGTGCTGCCACAACACCTCACTTTTTTGCCACATGTATCACAAACCACGTCTCAGCTGTTTGTGGAGGTAAAATACGTCCGCACATGACTCCATTTACGCTCAGCCATTGTGAGTGTGCACGCCAAGCAAGGGGCTGCGACACATTTATACAGCCGTATTTCGCACATGACTATGAGAGGCGGAAGAGGAAGTAGTTCTTTCGAATGTAGACAATCCAAATGTTATAGTTTCTTTCCACTGTGTTCCTGTTCATGACAAACTACAAATTTACCCTAAATTACTAAAATATTGATATTTTAATGTGAGAATCGATTCTAGAACATAAATGATTGGTATCGGAGGAATCGATATTTCAGTATCGATCCGCACATCACTACTTCCCTCTTTGCTTTAACAGGTAAAATAAAGTGGCAAGCCGTCCTGGCTTCATGAATATGGGGTACAAGTATACTCTGATGGGCAAGGTTAAGTGGCAAACTGTCATACCTACTTAAATTTGTGCTAGAATTACTCTGTGACAGCACAAATGTGCATAAACTACTTACGGTAAATGGTAAATGGCCTGTATTTGTATAGCGCTTTATTAGTCCCTAAGGACCCCAAAGCGCTTTACAAGTTAAGTCATCCACCCATTCACACACACATTCACACACTGGTGATAGCAAGCTACATTGCTGCCCTGGGGCGCACTGACAGAGGCGAGGCTGCCGGACACTAGCGCCACCGGGCCCTCTGACCACCACCTACTGGTGAATTATGACTTAATATATTCTAGTTAAGATATAATAGGACAAAAAACTCTTATTAGTTCTGATTAATTGCTGTTGCTGTTATTATTTACAATGTCGTAAGTAGCAACTTTTCATCAGAGGAGGAATTTCCCTTTTTCACGAAAGTTTCAAAGTAGTTTACACGTGACCAAACTCTTGTACTCTTCTGGTTCCATCCTCTTATGTTGTTGGTTATTTTTCAAAAACAAACTGCAAATTCATCTTCTCGATAGCTCAGAAGCACCCAGGTAAGACACATTTTCACCTTGTATGAACAATGAGAACTCATTTGCAAAATTGATGAGGACAATCAATGTGACCTAAGGTGTTGAAAAAAATGTGTCACTGTTTGAGTCGAGTAGGCCTACCAAAATTAGGAGCTGAATAAAGTGATGCATTGTATATAGTTTATTTTCTGTAAATTTCAAAATTTATTTGGATGCCAGAGATGGAGAAATGTGTGCATGTAGCACAAAGCCTTGGCCCGTGAGTCTCTGACATGCCTGAATGTGCACTAGAAGCCATTTATAATTCTTAACTTGGTTGATCTGCTGTTCATCACAAACCAGCACAAGCAGAAATTTTTGATTTTTCCTACTGATAAAAACCTCCCTTATGGCCATTCATACTACAGAAAGTAGTAAACACAGACTTTAATGTTGCTGAATTCTCCACAGATTTAAACTGAGGACTTGTTCGGCTTTTCTCATTTCCTTATTTTTGTATCCTCTGGCCTCCTGCCTGGGACCTGAAAATCACTTTGTATGTCTCAGGTTGTGTCATGCCTGATACCATACATCAGTGCGCTTAATTTCAACATTCAGTGTGTGCTGTATTTGATCGGATGGCAGTCTGTTTGTAGCTCATGATGATTAGGACTGCAGAAAAGAATAACCAAACTTTGAATGTCTCAGTCCAGATGAACATCACAGCTGGAGAGAACGTCACTCTGCCATGTCAAGCTTCAAACAACAACAAAATCATCATAGCTATTGAGTGGAGTAGAGCTGACCTGCCCGCGGAATATGTCCTTTTTTACCGCGATGAGCAATTTGATCCAGAAAACCAGCATCCATCTTTTAAGAACCGAGTGGATCTGCAGGACAAACAGATGAAGGATGAAGACGTGTCTTTGATTCTGAACAATGTGACGACTGCTGATGCTGGAACTTACGAGTGTCGTGTCATCCAGAAAGAAACAAGCCGCGGGAAGAGAGCTCATCTGGGTGTTGACCCCATCAGCGTCATCTACCTTCATGTTGATCCTCCAGGTGAGTGAGTAGAGTTGAGTGTGTGTGTGATCAGAGGTGAAGCTGCTTCTTGGTTGTTGATGTTTGTTTCTAAAG
The DNA here is from genome assembly GCF_013358895.1 of Oreochromis aureus. Taxonomy (NCBI): domain Eukaryota; kingdom Metazoa; phylum Chordata; class Actinopteri; order Cichliformes; family Cichlidae; genus Oreochromis; species Oreochromis aureus. The sequence continues at coordinate 65,707,175 of NC_052944.1, forward strand.
ATGTTGTTGATGAGACTTTGTAGAAAGCAGCTGGTCTGAGTGATGTGATCAGAGTGCAGTAGATAATGTCTGACAGCAGTTTGAAGAGGAAATGGATTCTGTTCTGTTCTTCACTCACCACCTACCTGACAGCTGACACCTCACACCTGTTTCTCACCTGCAGGTCAGACAGGAGGACACCCAGGGGATGGAGGGAAGGAGGATGGATCTGTTGGACTAATAGCTGGTGTGGTAGTTTCTGCTGTGCTTCTTGTTGCTGCTGTTGCTGTTTTTTTGATCTACCAAAAATGTAAGAAGCATGATCGCCAATTATACCAACCTCCTGTTGAAATGAATCATGTTTAAAACATCATAGAATTTTTCCACCTGTGACACCCAGTGGGCTGGCCTTGTTCTTGCATTCTTGTTGCCTGTTTCTTGCAGGTAGGTGGAGCTGACCCAATTATAGATGCAGCACACCTGAGAAGGCCAGTCCCAGTGTATAAAGACACCATGGCCGTTTATCAATATGCGTACTTGTGCGTACTTGCGTTCTCGTGTACTCGTGATACGTCATCAGTCGGAGACCAAGTACTGTTCCAACTCGAAGTACGCATCCTGCCGAGAACGCGAAAAAGTCCCGGATGTGTTCTCGCTCCGCCCATTTTATCGAGCATGCATCGGTGTGCACTTGGTACAGCTATATATCCCAGAATGCATTTCGTCCAAAACTCAACAGCTGTCTATAGTATTGAGTGTCCACTAGAATAGAAATAAAAGCGTTCTAACATCTCACCTGCTTGTTTTTATTAAGGTACGTACACGTATGTACATGTACACTATTTTTATTAATAGAGGTTTCACTACTGAGGTTAAAAATGATATATAAGTCACTTAGATCACTTCTAAATGTTAATGTTTGGTTTATTTCAGTGTTTTATTTGTTCCTGAGTAAACCGGTTTGGCTGTGATGAAAGTTAAGCTTCATAACATGTTACTCACAGTTAAATTAAGAGGGGACGGCAGTAGAAACTCCGGACCTGTGACATCATCACGTACGCAGGTGTTCCAATTGTACATATCGTGAGTCCGTGCTCGCCTTCTCGGCAGGTACGTACTCCCGTGTGTTCTCGGCCAGTACGTACTCACCGAGAACGCGAGTACGTACTCACGTTCTTGGGCATTGATAAACGGCTCTTGACTGAACCATGTGTCTCTCGGTCTCTCTTCGCCTGGCATCCATCATGTTCATTTGAGGCTTGATTTATGGCTGTTATATCATTTGAATTGTGTTTAAACTGGCAGTGTATTTTAAATCTGTTGTTACAAACCTGGGTTTTAAGATGGACAGTGATTTTAAATTAGTCAAATTGGGGCTACTGTCAAGTCCAGTTTTTATCATTTAATGAGCTTGGCAAAGATGAGACCTATTTTATCTCGGCCGCATTTTGAAACGGTAATCTATGCTCTTATTTCATCTCGTTTAGATTACTGTAATGCACTGTATTTTGGAGTTAGTTGGTTTCTTCTCTCTCGTCTGCAGCTGGTCCAAAATGCTGCTGCACGACTTTTAACCAGAACTTGTAAAAGAGAGCACATCACTCCCATCCTTGCTTCACTCCACTGGCTGCCTGTATATCTTAGAGTTCATTTTAAAATTCTCATGTTGGTTTCTAAATGTTTAAACTGTCTTGCCACAATTTACCTCTCTGAGCTTCTGCATCCTTACTCACCCCCCAGGTTTCTCCGGTCAGCTCACAATCTGCTCCTGGATGTACCCAGGTCCAAAAGAAAGCTCAGAGGGGACAGGGCCTTCTCTATTGCTGCTCCTAATATGTGGAACAATCTTCCCTAGCAGATTAGAGAGGCCCCCTTTTGCTGCCTACTCTTAAAACGCGTCTTAAAACCCATTTTTACTCCTTGGCTTATGACACAGTCTGATCCTGATTTTATTGTTTTTATCTAATGTGATTATTATTTTAAATGTAAAAATGCACTTTGTGTTCAGCAGGGGGCTGATCTGAAAGTGTTAATTTGCTTGCTTGCTTTAAGTTTCTTCACCTTATTTTCATTAAAATACCCTACAGCTAGTGTTTGCCAAATGAAGTTTTCTGAAGCATGGAAGCTTGTATTGAAAAACGGTTCATTACTCGAAGCTTTTCGTCCTCTCTGGTAACATCTGGTTGCCGAAAATATGAAGAGCAGCTTGAATCTACAATGAACTAAAACGAACTGCTTCATTATGACTGCCCACTCTGCAGAGTGGAGTTCACATTTCTGTCTGATATTGGACCACCGTAGTGTTGCTTTGAACGTGTATTTTTTTATTATTTTTTTTGCGGGGGGGGATTGTTGTTTATTTGTTTAATAAATCATTTTGACCAGCAAACTCTCCTTGTTTAAACATGCCCCATGGTTTGGTCTTTTTTTACTTTTGAGTCCCTGATGTTGTTAAATACAATAATTGAAAAATACCACTACACACACTTTACATATAATAATGTACAACACAATATGTAGTTTGCTTCTGCTGTGAGGTCCTGCCTCCATGTACTTACGCAATTAATCGCTGGACGGGTATAGTTATAAATAATAATATATAAGGGACAGTTTCCTATACATATTTTTGACCTGGGGGCAGAATTGATTGTGAACTGGAAAGGGAAAATGCTTATGAACTTGTAAATTAAATACATGATGACTTTAGGGTAGCCCTTTCTAATTTTTATTTAAGAAGAGAATTTGTTCCACTGTGCAATGGCCGAGTCTGTTCCTTTTCGTGGAGATAATTTGTCCTGCCTTAAGGAAAATCCCTTCACATGGCACAGAAGAGGCTGGAGTGCAGAAAAACTGGTAGAGATGCAGTTATACAGTCTACATGGGCCCCACAAACTATCAGCTAAAGAAAATAATTAAGTTGCTGCACATTTTGCAGACTAACATTTTAAGATAATTAAAAAAATAAAATATATCTTTTTATAACATTAAATGTTACGAGTCAAATGGAAGTCTTTCTAAAGTTATTTAATGACATTTATATTATGAAAAGCAGATTTTGGACATTTTAAGTTTTTCCTGTTTTCAGATAAAATAAACACGCTCTAAACAGAAGCAAACAACAAGAACACAAAGCTGGAAAACCCACCCGATTGACCAAAATCAACTCAAAATACTCCCACACAACAGAACCTCCTCTATTCCTCGCTGGCTCCAAATCTGTCAGTAGAAATATTAGTGGTTCGCTCTCTGTCACCATCAAAACACTCCACAAATTCCGTGAATGATTCACTTCTATAAACCACTGAATCAGGTACTTCTAAGTGAAGCTTCAGACGTCACTGATCACATGACTCTGGCCAAACGAATCAAGCCTCGACACTGTGCTTCTGAATCAGTGTGTTGATTTTTTTTGACACACGCGCCAGAGCGTCTGCTTCAAGCGGGCCATCACTACTTACAGCTTTTAAAAGTGTGGGCTCCCACTTGTTTGTCACGTCCTTGAGCCGGGTTGTGACAAATGGGGGCTCGTCTGTGCAATTATCTTGGTTTGGTAAGCTCTCTAAATTTTGATTGAGAGCTAGACTGTTTTAGTGTTGTTTCATTATATCTGTTCAGATGTCTTTTTCTAGTTGTGTCTTGGCTAGGACTTGCCTTGTAGGCAATTGTTGAGTTAATTGTTGATAGGTTTGGTTATTTGTGGTGATTTGATATTCTGAGTTTGCTGTGTATTGTTTTTGGGAGGCCACATTGTTTAGGAAGATTAAAGTGGAGGCAGTCATATTAACACTGATGTTTTTCTATAAAGTTCTGTTTGTAAGTTTAGTGGTGCTGGTGTTGACTTTGGAGCGCATGAGCTGTATTGATTAATGAATATGCATAAGTTAAAATCAGTGCTTTCCCTGTTAGGTTGAAGGAGTGTTTCTCTCTTGAGAATCATTCATGAAATTTCTGTTGCAGTGAACATGGTTAGAGCTGTTGTCTCTGGAGCACGTCCCCAGAATCGAGGGGGTCGCTGTTTGTGCAGTTGCCTTTCTCTTTCTGGTGGTTTTTACTGCATAAGTACCCACTGTAAGTAACTGTATGAAGACTAGGCTTAAGTTCAATAGATTTGGGGTTAGGCAGTTAGTTGGGAAGTGCTGATTTCAATTGCATGTCAAGGATCAACACTTTGCTGTTATGGCTACAGTTGATGCTTTTGTTCAGTCTCCATCAGAGGAACTCTTGAATAGCTGTACCAAAGATCAACTATTGAAACTTGCTGAGCATTATGATGTTGATGTTGGAGATAAGCGGTTGAAAGATGATATTAAAGAAGTGCTAAAGGCTGCATTAGTAAAGAAAGAGGTGTTGACAGGTAAAATGCAGACTTTAGTGGCTGAGGTTGATCAGTCTGTGGTCTCAGATGTCACTAGCTCCGCTAACAGTCAGCTGACAGAGTGTACCAAGCTCACAGCCCCCGTGTTCCATCTTAACTGTTTTTTTTTTGTTTGTTTGTTTGTAGTGATAGGTAGATGAGGCCCCGTGAAGCGTTTCAGCACATTCCCCAAACTGTATCGATACTGTGTCGACACAGTGTTGCTGTTTTGCTCCATAATGACACCTGCTGGACCTTAAATAAATAACCTTAAATAACCTTAAAAAAAACAGGCAACTTACTTGAGACTCACAACAGACACTGACTCAATGACCATGTCATACTTTTATACACTGTAAGGCAAGGGTGTAGATTTGGCATGGACGGAAGGGACATGTCCCCACCAATATTCAGCAATTATTGAATTGTCCCCACCAATAATTTGATCTCTTCGAGTAAAGAAAAACAAACCCGATAGAAAAAAAAAAAAAGATCTGTCAGCGTCTCAGTCACCCAGCGGTGCAGAAAGAGTTAAATTACGTTCTCTACTGGAGTCCTACCTCATGTGACAAATAAGGCCAATGTGATTGGCTGTGCCTTTCTGGGATCTCTGTTTAATTTTAGCAGCGGCAAACCTGGCTGCAAGGAGGAGAGGAGGATGGCAGCAAAAAGGAAGAACCTGGATATAAGAAAGTATTTTTCAAAGAAACCTGTAAGTCACTTAAAGTTCACTTATAAAATGAATCCGTCATGATAACGTTACAGGCTATGCAAGGCTTTGGCCCGCATCAGTCTAAAATTGTGTGTCACCATGAATAACGTGTTTTGGACACTAACTGCACAACAGTTAGCACTATTAGTTCTCTCAGTCTCAGAGTAACATTTCTAATTTTGATTGAAACTGTCAGAGAAAACGGCAGCCTCGAGCAGGCCAGGATATTAGTTTACAGAGGCTGTTAAAATTATATGTCTAACGTTAAAATGTTGGTGACACAATAATTTCATCCTAATGGCACTGACATATTCATAGGGTTAATTTTTGAGACAATATATCATGAGATAGTCATGATTTTGCAAATATTCCACCTTGTAGTGCAGTTTGCACAAATTGTTTTAAAAATGCACTCATCCTACAAACATTACTGACGAGTCAAGATCTGCACAAATTGACAGAAACACTGAAGCAGCTCCACATTTTATTCTTATTGTCATGTATGTCCTATTTGTCAGGTGACAGAAGAACCAACACAAAGCTCAGAGAGCAAGACACAAGATGGTGACACAAAATCACAGGTGAAATTGGATGTTGACCTGGTGGTTCACGACTGTATTTGAAGCACATGTGTGACTGCATGTATTTGGAATGTCTCGCTGTTATTTATCAGGTGACAGAGGCAGCTCTGCCATGTTGTAGCTCAGACAGAAGTGGAGAGGCGAGGTCACAGGTGACTGACTGATGATGTGGTGCTATAAACTAATTATTATTTATTATCATGACAATTGTCAGGCTGCTGATGTAAATTGATTCATTAGTGTAGATTTAACAAAGAATCTGAATTGACAAGTCTCACTTTTTATATGGCATGGATCAATGTGTTATTTTATCAGGTAGCAGCATGTCCTAGTGCAGTCAGAGGGGAAGAGCCTGGGCCAAAGGTGAGGCACATCAAGCACATAATAATAATTTTAATCTGAGGATAAAATGCATGTACTGAGGCTGAGAGAAGCTTCAGTGCTCTCAGAAGACTAAAAACATGGCTAAGGTCAACAATGATTGAGATTAAACAATGCTGCTGACGCACACGGTTTTATTTAAATTCAGCCACCAGGTGGCAGCACGTCCCCTTCAACTTTTCCCACAGAGCTAAAACCATGGAAGGATTCACATGACTTTTTACCCTAAACGCAATTTATGTTCATGTGTTAAGACGTACTACAAAACGACAGAAAGTACACACAAATACGTATTTTGGTGTTTAGATTTATTTATTCCTTCTATTCTCGGTGAAGTGGAGACTCTGTCTGGGTTACAGGAAACGTTTAAGTAGAACATACACTTTGCTTTCTGTTACAGCACGAAGAAAGTCCGACATTTATGGGTTTGGATTCTGGGGATGTTACTATAAATAATATCACATCTACACTCACAAAACACAATCGCAGTCACAAGAGTACTGAGACTCTGGACTTCCCCTGTGTGTCTGTCAGTCAAGGTACCACAGAGCAGCTGCTGCATTAGACAAAGTAAAAAGGAAATGCCTCGTTTCTCTTCATTAAATACGATTTCTCGTTAAAGAGATCCTCTGCTCTCCTTTGAAACCATGTTGAAGGTTTTAGAGAACCTCAGATTAGCTTCAAAGTACAGATACGCCTGTATTAAACTTTTAATGTGCGGTGTTTGACTCTAAACCATCTGAATATGAGTTCATATTCAGATATCTTACATTTCTTGGTTATTTGTAAGCCAGCATATAATTATTAAGAAGCCTAATTTACAAGAGTGTCTTTACTGAGATCAAGTAAACATAGTTTCTTTATGACTGTATGTTCGGATAATGACCTGTGCGTCTGTTTTCAGCTTGCTGCTGCGTGCTTTATGCTTTATTCCTGGCTGTGGGGGTAGGCAGAAAAAAATGGCTGTCGTAGGTCTGTTTTTTCTTTCCTGTTTTCTAATCGAAGCAGTAGGTTATGCACCACGTTTACAGAAAAGACGAACCGAGGAACAGCCAAACTAAGTAAAATAATTAAACCAGAGAACAAAAGAAAAACGACCAGGCAGGTTTAACTTACAGATCACAAACCTAACACTAACTCTAACAAATAAGGAAACAGCTCTGCAGTCAGTCACGCCCTGAAAGTAAAGTCACTGTGGCTCGATGATCGTGAAAAGGATCTGTCAGGTTTTGTCAGGGACTCCACTAAATAACAACGACGCACAAAATAAACACAAAATGAACTCATAGAAACTTAGAAAAGAAAATTCAAAGACAGTTAAGAGAATTTAGCTCTCTAACTGATTAAAGTCAACACATCAGGCAAAACTCCTACTCCTACATACCACACTCTTTAACCCTGAAACTTCGGCGCTGCTCGTTTTTATTTTTATTATCTTCATGTAAAACAGAGCGAAGTGAACTCCACCACAGCTTTGTGGAGTCAAAGTACAGACTGTCACCTTTATCCGTCTGGCTGGCATTAAAACGTGTGGGGTGTAAAAAAAAAAAACTCTCTTTCAGTTCTAAAGTTTTACTTATCAGGACATAGTTAAAAACGTTTCACTTCATCGGGTTAGTAGGTCTTAAACTATGTCCATACAACTGCAGATAAACACAAACACATGATGTCTGTGTTCACAACTGCATCAGCAGTGTTTCAGCTGTGGTCACAGGCTGCAAATGAAAGATAAAAAGTTCACACTGAGATAATGATCGAGTTTCAAACTGCCGAAGTTACTGGTGAACTTGCGCAAAAGTCAGGTAAGACTAATCACTGTTTCACAAAACAGAGCGAGGAGCAACCAGCAGCCGGGCGTGTTGGTAATATTCATGGATACAGAGGTAATGTTTATTTGATCCCAAGAAGAAATATGATTCCTGCTCAGATTAGCACCAACGTCACGTGGTGTTAGAGTACTCTGATCCTGTAGGGGTAAATGTGACACTCAGGAATTTGCTTGTGGGTGTCGGCAACAGAGAATTCCTATGTGAGCACAAACGGTCAACTGTTGTTGTTACAGAGGAAATGCAGCAGAGTGTGAAACGGCAACAAACCACAAACTCCGCCTGAATTTCTCCATTTTGGTTTCTTTGTGGTCTGAACGCAGAACAGGGCAGGGCAGATATTTCATTTATAAGTCTTGGTCACACAGTTAAGCACGTTTCGATTAGTTTTATTCTTTTAATCTGTAAATCGGCAGATTCAAATTAGCTCTTGTTTCTGCTTCCTTATACACAGTCAGTCTTTGAAAACTGTGAACCACATTTTCACAAACAGTTGAGACTGACTCGTTAAAAAGTGCCAAACCAGTCAAATATGAGAGGTTTTGCATAAATCCATAAACGACTCATGTTTCAAAGTGCAGCCTGACAGACTCTTGAGCTCCAGCATGCACTAAAGCCCATCAAAAGCCAGCAGCTGTGTTCAGGTGCAAACACAGATCTGGGTTATTGTTCTGACAGGTTAACCCACACTCACATCCTGCTAGCTAACAGTATGTAGTCGCAACCTAACCCAACTTAAAAACATCAGTGGAAAACTTCAAGATGAGACACGTGTGGTATGTTTACTCGGAAAGTGAACAGACAGAAATGTACACTCAAAAAAATGAACTCAGCCTATCTCTGCTTTTACTAAAGTAGATTTTGTTGTTTGTTCTTAATAAACTCGATTTTGCAAAAATTCTTAAAGTGTTTGTGCAAATTTAATTTAATGTTGTTACTTTTTGTTGTTACACAAAGTCGTTGAACTGTGTCAACGTAACATTGTTGAGTAAATTCACAGGTTTGTCCCTCTGCACATACTGCTGCGTGCAGAGCCGCCTAAGGGCCAATGCGCATGCGCACCACCCTCTTTCTCAAGCTTGCTTTTTCTTCGGCATGTGGACTGGTTCAGCCGCATTTTTGTCCAAAAATCAGGTAAGAAGTCATTTTTCTTGTAAAGCCCGTCTACATATATATGTTCACAAGTGCTAATGTCGCAAGTGCTACTAAGAAAAGAGTACAGGCAGGGTTTTGCCCGGTAAAGGTTTGCTAACGTGGACTTGCTGCACGTGAGTTTCCAAATGATTTTGGAGGGGACTCCATTGCAATAGCAAAGCTCTGTTTTCAGCCCAAATGTAGTGTAGCGCTAGCGTCGGTATGCGTCGGTACAGACAGCGCATTCGGTCCGGCACGCACTTTCGCGCCGAGTTTATACTCGGACGCCTGACTGCGTTGCACTTTAGCCAACAACAGTGGAAAAACGCTCCTCGCTAGCAGACAGGTTAGGGTGTATTTTCTGTCTAATATTTCAGCTTACGTTTTGATGTAGCTTGCAGAAAGCATTTAGTAAGCTGGTGTAAGATGAACTGCATTAATGTTGTACAATGTCCATGGGATTTCTCACTCGACTTTTAATGTCAGATTACACACACATTTAGACAATATGCAGTAGTGATGATGTAGATCAATAAATTCATTGTTGTAGCATACAATATTAAAAATAAAACTGATTAATATGAAACATTAACAATGTGCAAATTATTTAGTTTTTTCAGGGACAGTGTAATGAAAATGTCTTTTGTGCTTCTCCCCCAGATACGTTGATGTGGCAGTGCAAATTGTGCAAAAAAGTGGAGTCATCACGAGCTTTGTTATTAAAACACTACAGGTTAGTTCATAGTAGACAGCAGTATCCATGTGCCTATTCTGATTGTGTCTGTGTTTTCAAAACATGGAATGCTCTACATAGCCACTTAAGCAGATCACATACCCAAAGAACTCTAGACAAGTCTGTGAGTTTGGCAACATTTAACTGCCATTTGTGTTCCTGCTGCAACATAGCTTCAGAGCACGAGTATTTTTCTCACATTAACAACCATCTAAAATGTGACGAGACTGTGCATTGCATGTTTGAGGGTTGTTCTTTCAAAACAAATATCTATGGTACATTCAAGTCTCATCGAAATAGGAAACACAATCCTTATACCTTAAAAGACTTTAAAATCGGTATTGCTAACACTATTGTAGGCCAAACATCAGCTGATGACAGTACAGACACTATTGTAGAAGAGGACATAAGTGCAAATATTGATCACGATACAACTACAAGTGAGACTGAAGATTTGGCAAATGTAATAGAACTTAATTTTGCATCTCTTTTACTTAAGTTGGAAAACTGTTTTCATGTTCCCAGCATAGCAATTGACGAGTTGCTTTCAGAATTGCACTACCTGATAAGCTGTGCATCAGTGCCTTTGACAAATCAAGTAATTGTAGACATACTCAAGAATCATAACCTTTGTCTAGACCAGCGTGTTATTGAAGAACTGACAAAGGCAGTTTCTTTTAACCCTTTGTTAAAAGCCATAGAAAAGGACGGCACACTTGCCACTGCCTTCAAACGCAGACAGTATTACAGAAAACATTTTGAAGTAATTGATCCAATTGAATACATTCTCGACTCCCAAAGCAAGAGGACCTTTCAGTATATTCCTATTCTAAAATCATTACAGCAGATATTTAAACAAGAAAACATACTGAACAAATTTGTCACTAGCCACAATCAGAATGCTTTTGTAAATAAGGAAAAGTATACATCATATAAAGATGGTCTACATTTTCAAAATAATGAGTTTTTCTCAGGCGGTGAACTAAGAATCTCTATTTGTCTTTATGTTGATGATTTCGAAATTTGCTAGGGATGCAACGATACCAATTTTTTCAAACCGATCCGATACCGATACTTGGATCTGAGTACTTGCCGATACCGAGTACAAAAACCGATACTTCTACCACGCACAAGTTAAACTTAACCAGTAGTAAAGAAACGACCCCAGACAACTCTTTAACCCAAACGAAACGTTCACTGAACGTAAGGGCAGAGACAAATACTGTACAACACATCCCTTTTTTAAACTCAAATGATATTCCAATTCCTTAACCAAATGAAATACACTGTATAAATGAAATAATTCCCTTTCAAATTATATTAAACAACCCAACTTATGTTATCACCTTTTGGTAAGTGACTCACTAATATACACTCCAAAACACGTTATATAAATCCACTAAACACACAATATTCACACATGGGCTCCACACACTCACATTCACACTTGTTGCAGGCCTGTTTGCTGCTCACGCCAGACGATGGAGAAAAATCCTCTTCTCCCCAGTAAGAGCACAAAAGTCTGACTTACATTTCCGTTGCTCGGTAGATCGCCGTTCACCAGTCCCACACTAAATCCACTCCCTGCGGACCCGATGCTGTCTCTGCTACAGCGCGTTAGCGAGTCACTGTCCAGCTCTCCGACAGTCCATAGCGGCTGCCTCCTTGGCGAAGCCAAGCAGTCCGGGCTAGCCTTTAGCCTCGGCGATCGTAGCTGGAAACACAGCACGGTGGTGCGACCATTGAAACAAAAAGTCACTTCACCCACACTCTGTTGTGAAGCTCTCACACGGTCAGTTTTCTAGTCACACACTCTTTTGTGCTGGTTAACCTCAGTAAAACTAGCCGAGTCTCTCACTTTGGTTCAGCTAACCTCCATGCCGTTCTGTTCTCCTCCTCCATTGCAACAGATACACAGGTCCCGTTTTATGCTACCTTCATGGGCCTCCAGAAAATGAGAACTCTGAAAAATATTTTAACTCCCTTCAGAGTTACATACCATAAAATAATACTTTTATGATTAACATAACAGTTTGATTGCTCTAATTACCTGTATTTACCTTGTGACATATTACAGGGCAAATTACATTCAGGGTAGAGTTACATCACATAACATCAACTGTGAACACCTTATGTTACCGTGGCGTTTAAGTCCATGGGAATTATGAGTATCCACTCCCAAATTCCCATCCGGGCTACATTAGTATCGGTTCATGGTATCGGTTAACTTTTACGAGTACGAGTACGCACACATTTTACAGTATCGGCGCCGATACCCGATACCAGTATCGGTGCATCCCTAAAATTTGCAATCCATTGGGGACATCACGGAAAAAGCATAAACTTTGCTCAGTTTATTGGATTTTAGGTAACTTGCCACCAGGTAGTCATTCATCCCTCTCTTCTATTTATTTGGCTCTCTTGTGCAAAAGTGAGGACCTTAGGACCTTTGGCTATCCAAAAATATTTGAGCCACTTTTGCAAGACCTTGTCATTTTAGAGCAGCAGGGAGTGTTTATTGACAATTTAGGGGTCAACTTTAAAGGCACTGTCCAATATGTAGTGGCAGACAGCCTCGGAGCTCATGGATTGGCCGGTTTTGTGGAAAGTTTTTCTGGAGATTACTTTTGCAGGTTTTGTACTGCTACACGCTCAGAGATTGAATCAAAAGCTACAAATAGTGACTTTTCTCTGAGAACTGAGGAGCTCCATCGTGTACATATAGCAACTGCACGTGAGACAGGGGTAGCTTGTTGTGGTGTGAAAAGCTCGTGTGTCTTGGCAGACAGTCTGTCTTTCTTCAAGGTCACTGCAGGATTCCCCCCTGATCTTGCACATGACCTTTTTGAAGGTATTGTGCCTTTTGAGATAGCTGAGTGCCTTCGAATACTATTATTATTTGGCTCTTTTGTGCAAAAGTGAGGACCTTGAGGCGACTTTTGTTGTGATTTGGCGCTATATAAATAAAATTGAATTGAATACTAATAGGCAAGAAGTACATCACTTTTGAAAATCTAAATAGACTTGTTCAGTCATTTCCCTACAAAGGGGGGGGGATCAGACTAATCGCCATCAGAAATTGCCTCACAATTTTCTTAGTAAAAAAACCGTTGGTGGCAATGCACATGAAAATTGGTGTTTACTAAGACTTCTGCCACTTATTATTGGACAACACATACCTGAAAATGAACCAGCTTGGGAACTTCTACTAGATTTGAAGGATATTGTTAAGCTTGTTGTGTGTCCTGTTCATAACAGTGACTCAGTTGCATACCTGGAGAGTAAGATTTTAGACCACCATCAAAGGTACAAAGAAGTATGCCCAGATAGAAGACCATTGCCAAAACATCACTTTCTGGCTCATTATCCCTCAATAATTCGCCATTTTGGTCCACTTGCCTTATTATGGACAATCAGATTCGAGGCAAAGCACACATTTTTTTAAAAAGTTGCTAGACACACAAACTGCTTCAAAAACATAACCCTGTCTTTGTCAACCAAACACCAGCTCATGATTGGCCATTACATGCATTCATCAGGCTGTAGCAAAGCCACTTTTGAGGTTTCACGAGTCTCGGCAGTCCCAGTAGAACTTCTCAAACGTGAAATTGCACATTGTCTTGCTGAAAAGTACCCTGACACAGCTGTAGTTAGCCTTGCCCAGAGTGTGTCTGTTGCGGGCATCTACTACAGGAAGGGCATGTTAATAGTACATGGATCACTGGGGGGTCTGCCAGAGTTTGCTTGAAATCCTGCAGATGTGTATTTTGGCAGATTCGTTGGTGTTTATAGTAAAAAAACTGAGCTCGTGGTACACTGAACACTATAGATCCTTCAAAATTGACCCATCTCCAAAGGAAATTTCTCTTGTTGCACATGAGGATCTGGTGGATTGTTATTGTGTGGATGCTGGACGCATCCACACTATTGAGTTCCTGTTTCTCTTTATTGTGTGGATGCCCTCAAGGGCTTCCACACTATTGAGTTCCTGTTTCTCTTTATTGTGTGGATGCTGGAGGCATCCACACTATTGAGTTCCTGTTTCTCTTTATTCTTGAGATCCTGTTTCTCTTTATTCTTTATCTTTACTTTATTGTGTGGATGCCCTAAAAGGGCTTCCACACTATTGAGTTCCTGTTTCTCTTTATTAAGTGTGCCTATGTAATAGCACACTTAATAAGCAGAATAATAAATCTGTCGAATAGTAATAATTGTGCCTATGTAATGGCACACTTATTACTATTCGACAGATTTATTATTCTGCTTATTAAGTGTGCCTATGTAATGGCACACTTATTACTATTCGACAGATTTATTATTCTTATTCATAAACTTATTATTATTTTTCTTCCGCCTGAAATTATGAACTTTTTCACGGCCCGCAGCTTTGAGATGACCCCCACGTATGTTACACCGTTTCGTGTGGCTCGATCGGGAATAGGGTGCTATGACTTTTGGTAGGGATTCGTCGCACAGTTTTCCCGAAATTCCCCAAAAAAGACCCAATTTTTCCCCATTCATTTCGATTGGGAAGGGCCCGAAAAAAGGCGCCAACCCAGGCCACTTTGAAGGCCTACCGCTCGGCCATTCTAAGTTTTAGGAAAATTGAGATTTTCACGGAATGTTCGCCCCACTGTCAACTGCCAAAAAAACAGAGTGTGGACAATAATTTAAAAAATTTGTCTTTCTCGTCCTGTCCCACCCAAACCGTTTACCCTACATCAATAATTTATACATCAAAACGTAGCTATCGTTGTCTTCTTTCATCCAATGTGTTTCTTATCAAGATCAGATTTACGGTTTTCTCACAAATGCCATCAAAGCGCAGCCTCCTCCTCTCTGTCCCCATAGACGACCATTCTAAAACTGCTCTCAATTTTCAGCTCAAACCTAACATCGAAGGGTGTTTTTACACTGTCACCACGTCAGTATAATACACTCTACAGGCATGAAAATTTAATATGTTGTAGTCGGGAAGTTCCTGCCACTCACGGTGAAAGAATTATTGCGATCGGACCTACAGTTTTCTCTTGGCAAGCATTTGTTTCAGAGCTTAATTCCTGTTTGCCCATCTCTCTGTCTGAGCCCAACTGCAGAGTGTGTGTGTGTGTGTGTCCCATCCCCTCCTGCCACTCACAGGAGTTACTATAGCAACAGGCCCTTACAGCTGAGTGCAGGAACAGCTGATGACTCTCTGCTTAAAACTCAGCAGTTTTTTGCTCCAAATACATACATCCTGATGTCTTTGGACAACAGATCCGGCAGTAGCATAGGCACACTTAAAATTTCTTCGGAAATTTTCGCTTTCTAGTTAAGTGTGCCTATGTAATGGCACACTTATTACTATTCGACAGATTTATTAAGTGTGCCTATGTAATAGCACACTTATTACTATTCGACAGATTTATTATTAAGTGTGCCTATGTAATGGCACACTTATTACTATTCGACAGATTTATTATTCTGCTTATTATTATTTTTCTTCCGCCTGAAATTATGAACTTTTTCACGGCCCGCAGCTTTGAGACGACCCCCACGTATGTTACACCGTTTCGTGCGGCTCGATCGGGAATAGGGTGCTATGACTTTTGGTAGGGATTCGTCGCACGGTTTTCCCAAAATTCCCAAAAAAAGACCCCATTTTTCCCCATTCATTTCGATTGGGAAGGGCCGAAAAAAGGCGCCAACCCAGGCCACTTTGAAGGCCTACCGCTCGGCCATTCTTTGTCGAGAAACGTCATTTAAACTTTAAACGGGTCACAAGATTTTGGACTTTTATTGTCCAAATCCTCGCTATGCGATATCTTTTACGGTTGTTTCACAAGAGCAGTTTAAGTTTTAGGAAAATTGAGATTTTCACGGAATGTTCGCCGCACTGTCAACTGCCAAAAAAACAGAGTGTGGGGAATAATTTAAAAAAATTGTCTTTCTCGTCCTGTCCCACCCAAACCGTTTACCCTACATCTATAATTTATACATCAAAACGTAGCTATCGTTGTCTTCTTTCATCCAATGTGTTTGTGATCATGATCAGATTTACGGTTTTCTCACAAATGCCATCAAAGCGCAGCCTCCTCCCTCTCTGTCCCCCATGAGCGACCATTCTAAAACTGCTCTCAATTTTCAGCTCAAACCTAACATCGAAGGGTGTTTTTACACTGTCACCACGTCAGTATAATACACTCTACAGGCATGAAAATTTAATATGTTGTAGTCTGGAAGTTCCTGCCACTCACGGTGAAAGAATTATTGCGATCGGACCTACAGTTTTCTCTTGGCAAGCATTTGTTTCAGAGCTTAATTCCTGTTTGCCCATCTCTCTGTCTGAGCCCAACTGCAGAGTCTGTGTGTGTGTGTCCCATCCCCTCCTGCCACTCACAGGAGTTACTATAGCAACAGGCCCTAACAGCTGAGTGCAGGAACAGCTGATGACTCTCTGCTTAAAACTCAACAGTTTTTTGCTCTAAATACATACATCCTGATAACTTTGGACAACCGATCCGGCAGTAGCATAGGCACACTTAAAATTTCTTCGGAAATTTTCGCTTTCTAGTTCTTATTATTGTGTGGATGCCCTACAAGGGCTTCCACACTATTGAGTTCCTGTTTCTCTTTATTCTTTATTGTGTGGATGCCCTAAAAGGGCTTCCACACTATTGAGTTCCTGTTTCTCTTTATTCTTTATTGTGTGGATGCCCTCAAGGGCTTCCACACTATTGTTTTCCTGTTTCTCTTTATTGTGTGGATGCCCTAAAGGGCTTCCACACAATTGTTTTCCTGTTTCTCTTTATTCTTTATTATTATTCTTCTAGTTGCTTCCGTACACTTTTTGGACCTTAACTACTCCCTCAGTTTTTGTGCTATTTTCACCGTTCAAACCTTAAAAAATTCTGCTCTTTCTGCTCTTTCCGGCAATGACTTTTGGTGCTCATAACTTCTATACTTTTTGAGATATTGAATTTTTTTTGCAATATTTTTTGCCCATTTCTGCCATATTATCAGTGGCCTCACTGATTTTCCTTGCCGGGTTGACCTGTGTTTTAGCTCAGTGAGATGAGCGTCCGTTCTCAGACTGGGAGGCCAGGGTTCAAATCCCGCTTATGGCAACATTTCTTTCAGTTAACAGTTAAACTTTTTTTACTCTTTTAAACACAAATTTCAGCTTTTTCACCCCTTTTCAGCAGAATTTTCAGTTTTTTCACCACTTTTCAGCACAAATACCAGCTTTTTCAGCTGTTTTCAGCAAAAACCTCTTTTCAGCAGAATTCTGCTCATTCACCTCTTTTCAGCAGAAGTTCTGCTTATTGAACTCTTTTCAGCAGAATTTTCACTTCTTTTCAGCCCAAATTCTGCTTATTCACCTCTTCTGCAAAATTTTCAGCCTTTTCACCTGTTATTAGCACAAATCTCAGCTGTTTTCAGAAAAAAAACCCTCTTTTGACCAGAAATTCTGCTGATTCATCTCTTTTCAGCGCAACTTTCTGCTTCTTTACCTCTTTTCTGCAAAATTTTCAGCCTTTTCACCTCTTATCAGCACAATTCTCAGCACAATTCTTAGCAGCTTCTGCTCATTCCACCATAATTGTCAGTCTCTCCATTGCTTTTCTTGTGAGAGTGAGTTTGGCACAGTGAGATGAGTCTCTGCCTTGAGCCCAGAAGAGCCAGGTTCAAATCCTGCTCAGGGAGACGTTTTTTTTTCCACCACCATACAACTTTTTGCAACTTTTCATCTTTTTCGGCTTTTCAGCAGACAGCTTCAGCGTTAAGGCATCCACACAGCATTTTCGCAGGAAATGCAAATTTTTCTAGTTCTTTATTATTCCTCTAGTTGCTTCCGTACACTTTTTGGCACTTAACTACTTCCTCAGTTTTCAGCCGATTTTCTCAGTTCAAACTCTATACTGTTCTGCTCTTTCTGCTAATGATGGCTATGACTTTTGGTGTTTATTACTATTATACTTTTTAAAATATTACACTTTTTTCCTTTAATTTGTCCCATTGAAATGAATGGAAATCTTCAGAAATTCTGCTAAAACTTGCTTGTTTTTGAAACTTAACTACTTCCTCATACTTTCACCCAGAAACTCCATTCAAACTTTAAAATGTTCTCAGATTATTGGGCTATTCCTGTATGATTCAGCTTTTTCAGATCTTCTACCGTTTTAATTTTATACCTCTTTAAGTTTTCAGTTGCAAAATTGTGATTTTTCAGAAAATACATGCGTTGTTATGGTTGCTATGCAATTAACTCAGAGTGGACAGTGGAAATTTCTGAATTTTCTCTTCTTGTCTGAACAACTTCTTGCAACTCGCTCAATTTCCAGTCAACCCCCACAAATTATACATCAAAACGTAGGTATTTTTGCTGGCTTTCAGAAATTGTCACTATCATTGTTGTGGGAGTTACAGAATTTTGGCAAATCTCCTCAGAGCAACACAAAGTCTGTAAAGTCTCCTTAGAGAGTCAATGGAGAGTTTGTTCAAAATCAGCGCTGGATTTCTCTAATGACAGGCATTTTCAAATCGTCATATCTCCTTAATCAAACAAAGTTGAGACATGACGCTTGTGCCAATATATCTTCAGACACCCCTGATGCTCACAATTCAAGAATTTTTTTCTCACCTATTACCGTTTGGCCATGAATTACATTTGTTTGAGGGTAGGAAATTCGTGCCTTGCTCAGATCTGTTCAGATTTCAAACTCTGGAAATGAGGCACTTTTTTCTCTCGTCAGATCTTTTTGATGGATTTCCACAGAGACCTGAAAATTCTCGTGACTGTTCACCAAAGCCTGCTGTTTCTTAGGGTGAAAGAATGATTTTGATGCTCCATATAGATTTACAGTTAGAAAACGTTGTTTGAGGGCAAGTCAAGGCAGTTTTGCTTCACCTCTACTCAGTTACAGTGTATTACAAGTCATATATCTTCAAAAATTTATATTCTATCGCTGAATTAAGAAGACCTGCAGATTCCCCCATCTCTTCTGAACAAAACGGTGTCAGAAGAAGCGTTCTAGCCCCTACGGTTAGGAAATTATGGCCATTTGTTCGAGGGGAATCCTGAATGTGAGAAATACACTGCAGAAAACTTATACCTCTCTCTGTGTCTGTGTGTGTAAGTGCTGATTACAGCAGGTGCAGCCAATTTAGCTGACCTAGATATACCAAGCACAGACTCTTAACAGCCACTGCTCCCTGTGCTCTCTGTGTATATGTGTGTGTATCAATATTTCTCCCATGTTAAAGTATTACTCCTCCATAATATTAGTACTTCTACTACATCTTAGTACTTGTGCTCAATCATAGTATTTCTGCTCAATCATAGTATTTCTGCTAAATCATAGTATTTTTGAAAAATCATGGTGTCTGTGCCAAATCATGGTTTTGGGGCAAAACCATAATATTTATTTTATGTTATAGTATTACTACTAAGTGGAGGAATGTCTGTTATGTTATAGTACATTTGCTGAATACAGTATATCTGCCAAATCATAGTATTTATCCCAAATCATAGTATTTATGCAAAATTACTGTATTTCTGCTAAAAAGCAGAAATAGTACCTTTTAGCAGAAATTTCTGTCAAAAGATATTATTTATGTTAAAACATAGTATTTCTGCTAAATCATAGTATTTCTGCTAAATCATAGTATTTGTACTAAGTCATAGTACTTGTGCCAAATCATAGTATTTGTACCCAATCATAGTATTTCTGCCATATCATTGTATTTGTGCCAAATCATGGTATTTTTTTGTCAAATCATGTTATTTATACTTCGTACAAATACAATGCTTTGGTAAAAATACTATATTTTGATTTTAACTCTATGATTTGAAAAAGATGAAAGCATTGAAAAAGGTGAAAAGGCTGAAAATCTTTGCAGAAAAGAGATGAATCAGCAGAATTTCTGCAGAAAAGAGGCAGAATTTCTGCTGAAAAGAGGCAGAAGGTTCTGTATGTAGAAAAAGAAACACGATGAACCATGTGTGAAATAAATAAAGAAATGAAATGAAAGAACAACCTGGTTCTGCTCAAATTCACCAATCAGAGGTACTGCCTCTGTCTGCTTCATCAGGCTGTGTACTTGTTTCTTCCATGGAGCGTTAACAATTGTGCTGATGTTTTGGCACAAATACTTTGATTTGGTATACTTTAGCTTCTTCACCCTTTTTCAGCAAAGTTTTAATTTTTTCACCCCTACATACAAGTACACAGCCTAATGAAGCAGACAGAGGCAGTAGCTCTGATTGGTGAATTTGAGCAGAACCAGGTTGTTCTGCCTCTTTTCTGCAGACATTATGCTCATTCACCTCTTTTCAGCGCAACGTTCTGCTTCTTTGCCTCTTTTCTGCAGAAATTCTGCTGATTCATCTCCTTTCTGCAAAATTTTCAGCCTTTTCACCTTTTTCAATGCTTTCATCTTTTTCAAATCATAGAGTTCAAATCAAAATATAGTATTTTTACCAAAGCATTGTATTTGTACGAAGTACAGTATTTCTGCCAAATCATAGAATTACTGCAATTTCATAGTATTTTGAGGAATCCCTTTTGTTATAGTATTACTTCTAAGTCATAGTATTTCTGCTTTGTCATAGTATTTGTACTGAAACATAGTATTTCTGCCAAATCATAGTATTACTGCTATTTCATAGTATTTGAGTGAAATTACAGTGTTTCTGCAAAAACATTGTATTTCTGCTACTGTATTTCCGCTGTATTACGTAGTGGCAAAGTAGGAGGCTGACTGTTACTAAGTGCATCAGTGTACATAGGTCATCTCTTGTGTTGGAGTGCCCTCTTGTGGCGCCTTTTGGGTAGTGCCTTACTAAATGTGAAAATGTGAACACTGCAAAGAAGTGGTATCAGACTGGTTTGTATTGGAGGAATTTGTTGCCAGTTTCTTTCATCTTTAATTCGTATTCATGTTGTAATGTAGTAGTACCACAATATGGCAGAAACACTATGTTTTGGCACAAATACTTTGATTTGGTATACTTTAGCTTCTTCACCCCTTTTCAGCACAAATTCCAGCTTTTTTGGCTGTTTTCAGAAAAAAAAAACTCTTTTCAGCAGAAACTCTGCTGATTCATCTCTTTTCAGCGCAAGTTTCTGCTTCTTTGCCTCTTTTATGCAGAAATTCTGCTGATTCACCTCTTTTCTGCAAAATTTTCAGCCTTTTCACCTCTTATCAGCACAATTCTCAGCCGCTTCTGCTCATTCCACCATAATTTTCAGTATTTCCATCTCTTTCCTTGTGAGAGTGAGTTTGGCATGACTTTTGGTGCTCATAACTTCTATACTTTTTGAGATATTGAATTTTTTTTGCAATATTTTTTGCCCATTTCTGCCATATTATCAGTGGTGTCACTGATTTTCCTTGCCGGGCTGAGCTGTGTTTTAGCTCAGTGAGATGAGCATCCGTTCTCAGACTGGGAGGCCCGGGTTCAAATCCCACTTATGGCAACATTTCTTTCCGTTACCAGTTAAACTTTTTTAACTCAATTTCAGCTTTTTCACCCCTTTCCAGCACAAATCCCAGCTTTTTCAGCTATTTTCAGCAAAAACATCTTTTCAGCAGAATTCTGAAGAGTTCTGCAGAACTCTTTTCAGCAGAAATTCTGCTGATTGAACTCTTTTCAGCAGAATTTGCACCTCTTTTCAGCAGAAATTCTGCTGATTCACCTCTTTTCTGCAAAATTTTCAGCCTTTTCACCTCTTATCAGCACAATTCTCAGCAGCTTCTGCTCATTTCAGCAAAATTGTCAGTCTCTCCATCTACTCTTTGTCAGAATGAGTTTGGCTCAGTGAGCTGAGTGGCCGCCTTGAGACCAGGAGGGCCAGGTTTGAATCCTGCTCAGGGCAAGGTTTTTTTTTCCACCACTTTTCAGCAAAACTTTCTCTATCTTTACCCCTCTCAGTAGAACTTTTGGCTTTTCATCACTTTTCAGCAAAAATTTTCTGCTTCTTCACCTGTTTTCAGCAGAATTTTCATTTTCTTCTCCGCCATACAACTTTTTGCAAGTTTTCAACTTTTTCAGCTTTTTCAGCAGGCAACTTCAGCATAAAGGCATCCACACAGCATTTTCGCAGGAAATGCAAACTTTTTCTAGTTGTGTGGATGCCCTAAAGGGCTTCCACACTATTGAGTTCCTGTTTCTCTTTATTCTTTATTATTCCTCTAGTTGCTTCCGTACACTTTTTGGCACTTAACTACTTCCTCAGTTTTCAGCCGATTTTCTCAGTTCAAACTCTATACTGTTCTGCTCTTTCTGCTAATGATGGCTATGACTTTTGGTGTTTATTACTATTATACTTTTTAAAATATTACACTTTTTTCCTTTAATTTGTCCCATTGAAATCAATGGAAAACTTCCACAATTCTGCTAAAACTTGCTTGGTTTTGAAACTTAACTGCTTCCTCATACTTTCACCTAGAAACTCCATTCAAACTTTAAAATGTTCTCAGATTATTGGGCTATTCCTGTGTGATTCAGCTTTTTCAGATCTTCTACCGTTTTAATTTTATACCTCTTTAAGTTTTCAGTTGCAAAATTGTGATTTTTCAGAAAATACATGCGTTGCTATGGTTGCTATGCAATTAACTCAGAGTGTGTGCTGGTCTGTTCTGAATTTTCTCTTCATGTCTGAACAACTTCTTGCTACTCGCTCAATTTCCACTCAACCTCCACAAATTATACATCAAAACGTAGGTATTTTTGCTGGCTTTCAGACAATGTTACTATCTTTATTGTGAGATTTACCGTTTTTTCGCAATTTGCCTCAAGTGACACATAGTCTGGTTACTTCCCATTCAAAGTATATGGGAGGTTTTGAAATTCAGAGCTGAAATTCTGTAACAGGAGGCATTTTCAAATCGCCATATCTAATTAACAAAGCAAAGTTAGGACATGAGGCTTGTGCCAATATATCTTCAGACACTGCTGACACTCACAGTGGAAGCAGTTTTTACATTCATCTTACCGTTGAGCCATAAATTACGTTTGTTTGAGGGGTGGAAATCTGTCCTCCTCTCAGTTCTCACACTCTGAAAATGAAGCCGTTTCTTCTCTCGTCATATCTCCGCGACAGAGGTACAAAGAGCTATGGAAATCGCAGTCAAAATACACCAAAGTCCGCTGATTCACCCAGTACAAGAATTATTCTGCTAGCCCTCCTAGCGATAAGGCATCCACACAGCATTTTCGCAGGAAATGCAATTTTTTCTAGTTGTGTGGATGCTGGAGGCATCCACACTATTGAGTTCCTGTTTCTCTTTATTCTTTATTATTGTGTGGATGCTTTAGGCATCCACACTATTGAGTTCCTGTTTCTCTTTATTCTTTATTATTATTCTTCAAGTTGCTCCCGTTTTTTCGTTTTTTCGTCCGTTAACTACTTTCACAATTTTTGGCCGATTTTCACCATTCAAATTTTAAACTATTCTGCTTTTTCTGCTAATTCCTGCTATGACTTTTGGTATTTTCTGCTCTTATACTTTTTAAAATATTAAGCTTTTTTCCTTTAATTTGTCCCATTGAAATGAATGGGAAACTTCCACAATTCTGCTAAAACTTGCTTGTTTTTGAAACTTAACTACTTATTCCTACTTTCACCTAGAACAACCATTCAAACTTTAAAATGTTCACAAATTATTGGGCTATTCATGAATGATTCAGCTTTTTCATATCTGTTACCGTTTTCATCTTATCCCTCTTTAAGTTTTGAGTTTCATCTTTGTGATTTTTCACAAAATACATGCGTTGTTATGGTTGCTATGCAGTTGGTTCTAAGTGAGCCACTGTACCTTTGGCAATTTTCTCTTCATGTCCGAACAACTTCTTGCTACTCGCTCAATTTTCACTCAACCCACACAAATTATACATCAAAACGTAGGTATTTTTGCTGGCTTTCAGAAAATGTCACCATCATTGTTGTGAGATTTATAGAATTTTGGCAAATCTCCTCAGACCAACACAAAGTCGCAAAACTCTCCATAGAAAGTCAATGGAGAGCTTGTTCAAAATCACCGCTTGATTTCTGTAATGAGAGGCATATTCGAATCGTCATATCTCCTTAACGAAGCGAAGTTAAAACATGAGGCTTGTCCCAGTATATCTTCAGACACTCCTGACGCTCACAATTCAAGAATTTCTTTCTCACCTATTACCATTTGGCCATGAATTGGGTTTGTTTGAGGGTAGGAAATTTGTCCTCGCTCAGATTTCTTCAGATTTCAAACTCTGGAAATGAGGCACTTTTTCTCTCGTCATATCTTTTTGATGTATTTCCACAGAGACCTGAAAATTTCCATGACTGTTCACCAAAGCCTGCTGTCTCTTACGGTGAAAGAATGATATCAATACTCCAAATAGATTTAGAGTTAGAAAGCTTTGTTTGGGGGCAAGTCAAGGCAGTTTTCGCTTGCCTCTACTCAGTTATGGTGCATTAGAAGTCAAATATCTTTAATAATTCATATTTTAATGATAAATTGTAAACACTTTAAGATTCCCCATCTCTTCTGAACAAAACGATTGTAAGAATGACCGTTCTAGCCCCTACTGTTAGGAAATTATGGCCATTTGTTTGAGAGGAATCCTCACTATGAGAAATACACTGCAGAAATCCTGTCTTTCTCTGTGCTGAGTGTGTAAAACGGCTGCACCTGTTTTGGCGGGAAAAAGTACACAGCCTCTCTGATTGGTGGATTCAAATTTAGCAGCTCCCAGGCTGCTTGACTGACCTAGAAACTTGCTTGTCTCTCCCTATATGTGTGTGTGTGTGTGTGTGTGTGTGTGTGTGACAGAGAGAGAGAAAGAGAGGCGAGACAGAGTTTTTATGGGAGCATCTTATTGTATGATTTAAATTCAATATATTTAGACTGGTTGACTGAATTTGATCCTGTGTGTGTCTCTCTGTGCATGTGTGTTTCCATATGTTTCCATATTTGTGATTGTGTGACTGTTACACTTTTTTTTTGCTGAGTTTTTTTTTCATTTAACATGTACATTTGAAGGACCCTTAGCATGTTCAGCATTTTTCAGCTGTCCATTTTGCTTTTCCAATTTTTCTGTTTAAGTTATTACTATTGTGCTGAATCATACTATTTCTGCTATTTTATAAGATTTGTGCTAAATATAGTATTTCTACCCAGTATAGTATTTCTGATTAATTATAGTTTTCTACCAAATCATATTACAGTATTTTTGCTTTTTATACCATTTTATAGGATTTTTATATTGCTTAATATAGTATTTCTGCTTTTTATAGGATTTGTGCTTAATATAGTATTTCTGCTTTTTATAGGATTTGTGCTTAATACAGTATTTCTGCTAAATGTAGTATTTATGCTTAATCACACTATTACTATATATTTCTGCCAGCTTCCCAGCCAGCCAATCATATCTGAGGTCTGCAGTTTCTTCTTCTCGTCATATCTCAGCGACGGATGTACAAAGAGTAATGAAAATCGCAGTCAAAGTACACCAAAGTCCGCTGATTCACCCAGTACAAGAATTATGCTCCTAGTCCACCTAGTTTTGGAGTTACACGACGTTTTGTAACTCCAAAAAACGGCGCTCTTTGCCTCACACCGCGATCTAATTCTGACTGCTCATCACCCTGTTTCCCAAGTGCTCACTGTCTTTCCCAGTGGGGCAGCTGGTAATAACACAGGTCTGCAACCTAAAGGTCGTGGGTTCAACTCCACCTTGGACAACATGTTTTTTGCCCTACAAATTAATACACTATCACAGACCACTAATTCATATTCATCATTTATTACAATTCTCAAAACTTTTACCAGCTTTTCTAATATGGACCTCACATTCTTCTTAACACTCCATGGCACAAATACTCTTCCCTTTAGGCTCTGTGAATGTGTGTGTGTATCAAATTTTCTCCCATTTTAAAGTATTACTCCTCCATAATTGGATTTCTCTTAAATCAAAGTACTTTTACTACATCTTAGTACTTCTGCTCAATCATAGTATTTCTGCTAAATCATGGTTTTTGTGCCAAGTCATCAGAATCATGTTTATTGGCCAAGTATATGTGCATACAAATACAAGGAATTTGGTTCCGGTAGATGGTGGCTCTCGAGCACAGCAATGTAAATCTCACACACACACACACACACACGCACACACACGCACCCACACACACACGTATCTATATATACATTACACATGCATACCCATACATACACAAAGCTGTGTAAACCAACTATAAATAACTAATCTAAACGTATATACATAAAATACAAAATGAAATGAGGTGGAATGAATACTACAGAATGTACATAAGGTGCAGTTGCAGTCTGGCAGTGGGAGGAGTGTGACAGTTCAACTGTTTAGAAGGGAGATGGTGAGGGGAAAGAAACTGTTCCTGTGTCGGGTGGTCCTGGTCTGCAGGCTTCTGTACCGTCTGCCAGAGGGCAGCAGATCAAAAAGTCTGTGTCCAGGGTGTGAGGGGTCTGTGATGATTTTCCTGCCCGTTTCCTGGTTCTTGAGAGGTACAGATCCTGGATGGAGGGCAGGGGGCGCCGATGATCCTTTCTGCTGCCCGTACAGTCCGCTGCAGTCTGCACCTGTCCTGTTTAGTGGCTGCACCATACCAGACTGTGATGGAGGAGCACAGGACAGACTCAATGACTGCAGTGTAGAACTGGATCAGCAGCTCCTGTGGAAGACTGTACTTCCCCAGTTGTCTCAGGAAGTACATCCTCTACTGGGTCTTTTTGAGGATGGAGTTGTTGGTCTCCCACTTCAGGTCCTGGGAGATGGTGGTACCCAGCAACTTGAAGATCTCCACAGTCGACACAGGGCTGTCTGATATGATGAGGGGGCAGAGTTGAGGATGTCTCCTGAAGTCCACTGTCATCTCTACAGTTTTAAGAGTGTTCAGCTCCAGATTGTGCTGACTGCACCAGAGTACCAGCCGCTCAACTCATCATAACATTTGTGTTATGTTATAGTATTACTACTAAGTGGAGGAATTTCTGTCATGTTACAGTATATGTGCTGATTACAGTATTTCTGCCAAATATAGTATTTCTGATTAATTATAGTTTTTCTACCAAATCATATTACAGTATTTTTGCTTTTTATACCATTTTATAGGATTTTTATATTGCTTAATATAGTATTTCTGCTTTTATAGGATTTGTGCTTAATATAGTATTTCTGCTTTTATAGGATTTGTGCTTAATACAGTATTTCTGCTAAATGTAGTATTTATGCTTAATCACACTATTACTATATATTCCTGCCAGCTTCCCAGCCAGCCAATCATATCTGAGGTCTGCCGTTTCTTCTCTCGTCATATCTCAGCGACGGATGTACAAAGAGTAATGAAAATCGCAGTCAAAGTACACCAAAGTCCGCTGATTCACCCAGTACAAGAATTATGCTTCTAGTCCACCTAGTTTTGGAGTTTACGACGTTTTGTAACTCCAAAAAGCGGCGCTCTTGCCTCTCACCGCGATCTAATTCTGACTGCTCATCACCCGTTTCCCAAGAGCTCACTGTCTTTCCCAGTGGGGCAGCTGGTAAGGAAATTATAGCCATTTGTTTGCGAGGAGTCCTCACTATGAAAAATAGACTGCACAAATCCTGTCTCTGTGCTGCGTGTGTAAAAACAGGTGCACCTGTTTTGGCGGGAAAAAGTACATAGCCTTTCTGATTGGTGGATTCAAATTAAGCAGCTCCAGGCTTTTTGACCCACCTAGAAACATACAGGAAACACTGTATGTACAGCCCCTGTTTGTTCACTTGCTTCTGCTTCTGCTGTGTGTGTGTGTGTGTGTGTGTGTGTGTGTGTGTGTGTGTGTGTGTGTGTGTCTGTATGACAGAGAGAGAGAGAGAGAGCCTTTTTATGGGTGTATCTTATTGTGTGATTTAAAATCAATATATTTACACTGGTTGATTGAATTGGATCCTGTGTGTGTCTCTGTGCATGTTTGTTTCCATATATGGGGCGATCGTGGCTCAAAAGTTGGGAGTTCGCCTTGTAATCGGAAGGTTACCGGTTCGAGGCCCGGCTCGGACAGTCTCGGTCGTTGTGTCTTTGGACAAGACACTTCACTCGTTGTCTACTGGTGGTGGTCAGAGAGGGCCGGTGGCGCCAGTGTCCAGCAGCCTCGCCTCTGTCAGTGCGCCCCAGGGTGGCTGTGGCTACAACGTAGCTTGCCATCACCAGTGTGTGAATGGGTGAATGACTGGATATGTAAAGAGCTTTGGGGTCCTTAGGGACCATAAAAGCGCTATATAAATACAGGCCATTTACCATGTCCATATTTGTAATTGTGCAAGTTATTATGCAAGCTATTATGCTAATTTACAGTATTTCTGCTACTTTTTCGGTGTTTGTGCTAAATACAGTATTTCTGCTAAATCTTAGTATTATTGCTTAATCATATTATTTGAGCAAAATCATAGTATTTGAGCATATTCTTTCTATTTGTGCCATAGCATAATTTATTTGCTGAATTACAGCATTGCTGCTATGTTGTAGTATTTGTCCTAAATCACAGTATTTGTGCAATGTTTAGGTATTTTTGTTTAAATAAAGTATCTATGTAATCTTGTACCATGTTTGCGAAAATCCTGTATTTCTGAAAAGTTATCTTGTTTCTGCTAAGTTACAATATTTATTCTAATTTCTGCTGCTAAGTTCTGCTATGTTATTGTATTTCTGCCAAGTATTATGTTTTCTTTACGTTATTGCAGTTCTGCTAAGTAATTACATTTTTGCTAAGTTCTTATGCTTCTGCAAAGTTATTACAATTTTTTGCAAAGGTTTTACAACTTCTGCAACTTTTCAGCTTTTTCAGCTAGTTTCAGCTGACAGCTTCAGCTTTACAGCATCCACACTGCATTTTCGCAGGAAATGCAAATTTTTCTAGTTATTATTATTATTCTTCAAGTTGCTTCCGTACGTTTTTCGTCCGTTAACTACTTCCACAATTTTCAGCCGATTTTCCCCATTCAAATTTTAAACTATTCTGCTATTTCTGCTAATTTCTGCAATGATTTTTGCTATTTTCTGCTATTATACTTTTTAAAATATTAAGCTTTTTATGCAATTTTTTGTCCCATTGAAATGAATGGAAAACTTCCAAAATTCTGCTAAAACTTACTCTTTTTTGAAACTTAACTACTTTCTCATACTTTCGCCTAGAACAACCATTCAAATTTTAAAATGTTCACAAATTATTGGGCTATTCATGAATGATTCAGCTTTTTCATATCTGTTACCGTTTTCATCTCATCCCTCTTTAAGTTTTGAGTTTCATCTTTGTGATTTTTCACAAAATACATGCGTTGTTATGGTTGCTATGCAGTTGGTTCTAAGTGAGCCACTGTACCTTTGGCAATTTTCTCTTCATGTCCGAACAACTTCTTGCTACTCGCTCAATTTTCACTCAACCCACACAAATTATACATCAAAACGTAGGTATTTTTGCTGGCTTTCAGAAAATGTCACTATCATTGTTGTGGGATTTATAGAATTTTGGCAAATCTCCTCAGACCAACACAAAGTCTCAAAAATCCCCATAGAAAGTCAATGGAGAGTTCGTTTAAAATCACCGCTTGATTTCTGTAATGAGAGGCATATTCGAATCGTCATATCTCCTTAACGAAGCGAAGTTAAGACATGAGGCTTGTACCAATATATCTTCAGACACTCCTGACGCTCACAATTCAAGAATTATTTTCTCACCTATTACCGTTCTGAAATGAGTTAGACTTGTTTGAGGGTAGGAAATTCGTCCTTCGCTCAGATTTCTTCAGATTTCAAACTCTGGAAATGAACCACTTTTTTCTCTCGTCATATCTTTTTAATGGATTTCCACAGAGACCTGAAAATTTCCATGATTGTTCACCAAAGCCTGCTGTCTCTTACGGTGAAAGAATGATATTGATACTCCAAATAGATTTAGAGTTAGAAAGCGTTGTTTGAGGGCAAGTCAAGGCAGTTTTGCTTTGCTCTTCTCAGTTATGGTGCATTAGAAGTCAAATATCTTTAATAATTCATATTTTAATGATAAAGTGTCAACACTTTAAGATTCCCCATCTCTTCTGAACAAAGCGGTGTAAGAATGACCGTTCTAGCCCCTACGGTTAGGAAATTATGGTCATTTGTTTGAGGGGAGTCGTCATTATGAGAAATAGACTGCAAAAGTCCTGTGTCTCTCTGTGCTGCGTGCACCTGTTTTGGCGGGAAAAAGTGCACAGGCTCTCTGATTGGTGGATTCAAATTCAGCAGCTCCCAGGCTGCTTGACTGAGCTAGAAACTTACTTCTCTCTGTGTGTGTGTGTGTGTGTGTGTGTGTGTGTGTGTGTGTGTGTGTGTGTGTGTGAGAGAGAGAGAGAGAGAGAGAGAGAGAGAGAAAGCCTTTTTATGGGATGATCTCATTGTAAGATTCAAATTCAATATATTTAGACTGGTTGACTGAATTGGATCTTGTGTGTGTGTGTGTGTGTGTGTGTGTGTGTGTGTGTGTGTGTGTGTGTGTGTGTGTGACAGAGAGAGAGGGAGAGAGAGAGAGAGAGAGAGAAAGCCTTTTTATGGGATGATCTCATTGTAAGATTCAAATTCAATATATTTAGACTGGTTGACTGAATTGGACCTTGTGTGTGTGTTGTGTGTGTGTGTGTGTGTGTGTGTGTGTGTGTGTGTGTGTGAGAGAGAGAGAGAGAGAGAAAGCCTTTTATGGGATGATCTCATTGTAAGATTTAAATTCAATATATTTAGACTGGTTGACTGAATTGGATCTGTGTGTGTGTGTGTGTGTGTGTGTGTGTGACAGAGAGAGAGGGAGGGGAGAGAGAGAGAGAGAGAGAGAGAGAGAGAGAGAGAGAAAGCCTTTTTATGGGATGATCTCATTGTAAGATTCAAATTCAATATATTTAGACTGGTTGACTGAATTGGATCTTGTGTGTGTGTGTGTGTGTGTGTGTGTGAGAGAGAGAGAGAGAGAGAGAGAGAGAGAGAAAGCCTTTTATGGGATGATCTCATTGTAAGATTCAAATTCAATATATTTAGACTGGTTGACTGAATTGGATCTTGTGTGTGTGTGTGTGTGTGTGTGTGTGTGTGTGTGTGTGTGTGTGTGAGATGATCTCATTGTAAGATTTAAATTCAATATATTTAGACTGGTTGACTGAATTGGATTTTGTGTGTGTGTGTGTGTGTGTGTGTGTGTGTGTGTGTGACAGAGAGAGAGAGAGAGAGAGAGGGCGAGAGAGCCTTTTATGGAAGCATCTTATTGTATGATTTAAATTCAATATATTTAAACTGGTTGACTGAATTTGGTCCTGTGTGTGTCTCTCTGTGCATGTGTGTTTCCATATGTGTACATATTTCTGATTGTGTGACTGTTATACTTTTTTTTGCTGATTTTTTTTCATTTAACAATTATATTTGAGGGACCCTTAGCATGTTCAGGATTTTTTCAGCTGTCCATTTTGCTTTTCCAATTTTTCTATTTAACTTATTACTATTGTGCTAAGTCATAGCATTTCTGCTGCTTTTCAGTATTTGTGCTAAATACAGCATTTCTGCTAAATCATACTATTTCTGCTATTTTATAAGATTTGTGCTAAATACAGCATTTGTGCTAAATCATACTATTTCTGCTATTTTATAGGATTTGAGGTAAATATAATATTTCTGTGTAATTATAGTATTTCTACCAAATCATAGTATTACTGCTAAAACTAAAAGTATTTCTGCCAAATCTTGATAGTTCTGCTATGTTATTGTACTTGTAATTAATTATAGTATTTGTGCCCTAGCATAGTATTTCTGCCAAATCTTAGTATTATTGCTAAATCATAGTTTTTGAGGAAAATCATATTATTTGAGCATATTCATTCTATTTGTGCCATAGAATAGTATATTTGCTGAATCAAAGCATTTCTGCTATGTTGTAGTATTTGTCCTAAATCACAGTATTTCTGCAGTGTTTAGGTATTTTTGTTTAAATAAAGTATCTCTGTAATCTTGTACCATATTTGCTAAATTTCTGTATTTCTGAGAAGTTATCATGTTTCTGCTAAGTTACAATATTTCTGCTAAGTTCTGCTAGGTTATTTTATTTCTGCCGAGTATTATGTTTTCTTTACATTAATGCAGTTCTGTTAAGTTTTTACATTTTTGCTAAGTTCTGCTATGCTTCTCCAAATATATTACAATTTTTTGCTACTTTTCAGCTTTTTCAGCTAGTTTCAGCAGACAGCTTCAGCGTTACAGCATCCACACTGCATTTTCGCAGGAAATGCAAATTTTTCTAGTTGTGTGGATGCTTTAGGCATCCACACTATTGAGTTCCTGTTTCTCTTTATTCTTTATTATTGTGTGGATGCTTTATGCATCCACACTATTGAGTTCCTGTTTCTCTTTATTCTTTATTCTACTTTATTATTATTCTAGTTGCCACTTTTTGCACGTTTTTTGGCACTTAACTAGTCCCACAATTTTCAGCCGATTTTCACCGTTCAAATTTTAAACTATTCTGCTATTTCTGCTAATTCCTGCTATGACTTTTGGTATTTTATACTGTTATACTTTTTAAAATATTAAGCTTTTTTCCTTTAATTTGTCCCATTGAAATGAATGGGAAACTTCTGCAATTCTGCTAAAACTTGCTTGTTTTTGAAACTTAACTACTTTTTCCTACTTTCACGTAGAACAACCATTCAAACTTTAAAATGTTCACAAATTATTGGGCTATTCATAAATGATTCAGCTTTTTCATATCTGTTACCGTTTTCATCTTATCCTCTTTAAGTTTTGAGTTGCAAAATTGTGATTTTTCACAAAATACATGCGTTGTTATGGTTGCTATGCAGTTGGTTCTAAGTGAGCCACTGTACCTTTGGCAATTTTCTCTTCATGTCCGAACAACTTCTTGCTACTTGATTAATTTTCACTCAACTCCCACAAATTATACATCAAAACGTAGGTATTTTGCTGGCTTTCAGAAAATGTCACTATCATTGTTGTGAGATTTATAGAATTTTGGCAAATCTCCTCAGACCAACACAAAGTCTGAAAACTCTCCATAGAAAGTCAATGGAGAGTTTCTTCAAAATCACCGCTTGATTTCTGTAATGAGAGGCATTTTCGAATCGTCATCTCTCCTTAACGAAGCGAAGTTAAGACATGAGGCTTGTCCCGTATATCTTCAGACACTCCTGACGCTCACAATTCAAGAATTTCTTTCTCACCTATTACCGTTCTGAAATGAGTTAGACTTGTTTGAGGGTAGGAAATTCGTCCTTCTCTCAGATTTCTTCAGATTTCAAACTCTGGAAATGAACCACTTTTTCTCTCGTCATAACTTTCTGTTGGATTTCCACAGAGACCTGAAAATTTCCATGATTGTTCACCAAAGCCTGCTGTCTCTCACGGTGAAAGAATGATATTGATACTCCAAATAGATTTAGAGTTAGAAAGCGTTGTTTGAGGGCAAGTCAAGGCAGTTTTGCTTTGCTCTACTCAGTTATGGTGCATTAGAAGTCAAATATCTTTAATAATTCATATTTTAATGGTAAATTGTCAACACTTTAAGATTCCCCATCTCTTCTGAACAAACGTTGTAAGAATGACCGTTCTAGCCCCTACGGTTAGGAAATTATGGTCATTTGTTTGAGGGGAGTCATCATTATGAGAAATAGACTGCAAAAATCCTGTGTCTCTCTGTGCTGCGAGCACCTGTTTTGGCGGGAAAAAGTGCACAGGCTCTCTGATTGGTGGATTCAAATTCAGCAGCTCCCAGGCTGCTTGACTGAGCTAGAAACTTACTTCTCTCTGTGTGTGTGTGTGTGTGTGTGTGTGTGTGTGTGTGTGTGTGTGTGTGTGTGTGTGTGTGTGTGTGTGTTTGACAGAGAGCGAGAGAGAGAGAGAGAAAGCCTTTTTATGGGATGATCTCATTGTAAGATTTAAATTCAATATATTTAGACTGGTTGACTGAATTGGATCCTGTGTGTGTGTGTGTGTGTGTGTGTGTGTGTGTGTGTGTGTGACAGAGAGAGAGAGAGAAAGAGAGGGCGAGAGAGAGTTTTTATGGGAGCATCTTATTGTATGATTCAAATTCAATATATTTAGACTGGTTGACTGAATTTGATCCTGTGTGTTTCTCTCTGTGCATGTGTGTTTCCATATGTGTCCATATTTGTGATTGTGTGACTGTTATACTTTTTTTTTTTTGCTTAATTGTTTTCATCTAACAATTAGATTTGAGGGACCCTTAGCATGTTCAGGATTTTTTCAGCTGTCCATTTTGCTTTTCCAATTTTTCTATTTAAGTTATTACTAGTGTGCTAAGTCATAGCATTTCTGCTGCTTTTCAGTATTTATTTTTATTTCAGTAATCATACTATTTCTGCCATTTTATAGGATTTGTACTTAATATAGTATTTCTGCTTAATTATAGTATTTCTGCCATTTTATAAGATTTGTGCTAAATATAGTTTTTCTTCTAAAAAAATAGTATTTCTGCCAAATATAGTATTTTTGATTAATTATAGTTTTTCTACAAAATCATAGTAAAGTTTTACTGCTTTTATATGGCTTCTAAGACAACCAATCATATCTGAGGGCTTGCACATTCAAATTTGCATATTGTTGGGTCCATGGCTTCCCAGCCAGCCAATCATATCTGAGTCCTGGCACATTCAAATTTGCATATTGGGACCTTCATGGCTTCCCAGCCAGCCAATCATATCTGAGTCCTGGCACATTTAAATTTGCATATTGTTGCCTTCATGGCTTCCCAGCCAGCCAATCATATCTGAGTCCTGGCACATTTAAATTTGCATATTGGGACCTTCATGGCTTCTAAGCCCACCAATCATCTATGTCATATATCTCTAATATTTCATATTTTTATTTTAAATGGTCAGCATTTCAAGATTCCCCTATGTCTTCTGAACAAAGCGGTGTAAGAATGACCGTTCTAGCCCTCACGGTTAGGAAATTATGGCCATTTGTTTGAGAGGAATCCTCACTATGAGAAATACACTGCAGAAATCCTGTCTCTCTCTGTGCTGAGTGTGTAAAAACGGCTGCACCTGTTTTGGCGGGAAAAAGTACACAGCCTCTCTGATTGGTGGATTCAAATTTAGCAGCTCCCAGGCTGCTTGACTGACCTAGAAACTTGCTTGTCTCTCCCTGTGTGTGTGTGTGTGTGTGTGTGTGTGTGTGTGTGAGAGAGAGAGAGAGAGAGAGCGAGAGAGAGCCTTTTGATGGGAGCATCTTATTATGTGATTTAAATTCAATATATTTAGACTGGTTGACTGAATTTGATCCTGTGTTTGATCCTGTGTGTCTCTCTGTGCATGTGTGTTTCCATATGTGTCCATATTTGTGATTGTGTCACTGTTATACTTTTTTGCTGATTTTTTTTTTCAATTAACAATTAGATTTGAGGGACCCTTAGCATGTTCAGGATTTTTCCAGCTGTCCATTTTGCTTTTCCAATTTTTCTATAAGTTATTACTGTTGTGCTAAGTCATAGCATTTCTGCTGCTTTTCAGTATTTGTGCCAAATACAGCATTTCTGCTAAATCATACTATTTCTGCTATTTCATAAGATTTGTACTAAATATAGTGTTTCTGCCAAATATAGTATCCATCCATCCATCCATCCATTCGCTTCCGCTTATCCTTTCCAGGGTCGCGGGGGGCGCTGGAGCCTATCCCAGCTGTCATAGGGCGAGAGGCGGGGTACACCCTGGACAGGTCGCCAGTCTGTCGCAGGGCCAACACACAGGGACAAACAACCACTCACGCTCACATTCACTCACACATTCACACCTAGTGACAATTTGGATTATCCAATTAACCTATCCCCTCAAACTGCATGTCTTTGGACAGTGGGAGGAAGCCGGAGTACCCGGAGGGAACCCACGCAAACACGGGAGAACATGCAAACTCCACACAGAAAGACCCGGCCTGATGGTGGAATCGAACTCAGGACCTTCTTGCTGTGCGGCACAGTGCTAACCACCGTGCCACCGTGCTGCCACCGTGCCACTAATACTACTACTACTACCAAATATAGTATTTCTGCTTAATTATAGTATTCCTGCCATTTTATAGTATTTGTGCTAAAACATAGTATTTCTACTAAATGTAGTATTTATGCTTAATCATACTATTTGTATATATTTCTGCCAGGTCCCCAGGCAGCTAATCCTCTGTGAGGACTGATACATATAAAATTTACATATCAGGGCCTGCACGGCTTCCCAGCCAGCCAATCATATCTGAGGTCTGCCCTTTCTTCTCTCGTCATATCTCAGCGACAGATGTACAAAGAGCAATGCAAATCACAGTCAAAGCACACCAAAGTCCGCTGATTCACCCAGTACAAGAATTATGCTTCTAGTCCACCTAGTTTTTGAGTTACACGACGTTTTGTAACTCCAAAAACAGCGTTTTCGCCTCTCACCGCAATCTAATTCTGACTGCTCATCACCCTGTTTTCCAGGCTCGCTCTTTCCCAGTGGCGCAGTTGGTAATAACACAGGTCTGCAACCCAAAGGTCGTGGGTTCAATTACACCTTGGGCAACATGTTTTTTTTCCCTACAAATTAATACACTATCACAGACCACTAATTCATATTCATCATTTATTACAATTCTGCAAACTTTTATGATTTTAGCAGCTTTTCTAATATGGACCTCAGATTCTTGTTAACACTCCATGGCACAAATACTCTTCCCTTTAGGCTCTGTGTATGTGTGTGTGTATCAATATTTCTCCCATTTTAAAGTATTACTCCTCCATAATTGTATTTCTGTTAAATCAAAGTACTTTTACTACATCTTAGTACTTCTGCTCAATCATAGTATTTTGCCAAATTATGGTTTTTGTGCCAAATCATAACATTTGTTTTATGTTATAGTATTACTACTAAGTGGAGGAATTTCTGTCATGTTACAGTATATGTGCTGATTAGAGTACTTCTGCTAAATCATAGTATTTCTACTATATTATATTTTTTTCTAAATATAGCATTTCTGCTATATAATTGTATTACTGCTATGTTATAATATTTGTGCTAAACCAGAGTATTTCTGCTGAAACATAGTATTTCTGCCAAATGATAGTATTTCTGTCAAATTACAGTATTTGTGCTAAAACATAGTATTCTTTTTTAAAAAATTTCAATATTAATAGTAAATTACAGTGTCTCTGGTAAATTGCAGCATTTCTGCTATGTTGTACTGTTTTTCTAAATCATAGTATTTCTGTAATGTTCAAGAATGTTTGGCTAAATATATTCTTTCTGTTATCTTATACTATTTCTCCTAAATTCTTGTATTTTTGAGAAGTTATCGTGCTTCTGGTAAGTTACAATATTTCTGCTAAGTTCTGCTATGCTATTGTATTTCTGCCAAGTATTATATTTCCTCTAAGATATTGCAGTTCTGCTAAGATACTACATTTTAGCAAAGTTCCTTTGCTTCTGCAAAGTTTTTACAATTTCTGCAACTTTTCAGCTTTTTCAGCTAGTTTCAGCAGACAGCTTCAGCTTTAAAGCATCCACACTGCATTTTTCGCAGGAAATGCAAATTTTTCTAGTATTTATTTTATGTTATGAGATTACTACTAAGTGGAGGAATGTCTGTTATGTTATAGTATATTTGCTGAATATAGTATATCTGCCAAATCATAGTATTTATCCCAAATCATAGTGTTTATGCAAAATTACAGTATTTCTGCTAAAAGCAGAAATAGTACCTTTAGCAGAAATTTCTGTCAAAAGATATTATTTATGTTAAAAC
Source organism: Oreochromis aureus (assembly GCF_013358895.1). NCBI lineage: Eukaryota > Metazoa > Chordata > Actinopteri > Cichliformes > Cichlidae > Oreochromis > Oreochromis aureus. The sequence goes on from NC_052944.1 coordinate 65,744,672, forward strand.
ATAGTATTTCTGCCAAATCATAGTATTTGTACTTATTCATAGTACTTGTGCCAAATCATAGTATTTGTACCCAATCGTAGTATTTCTGCAATATCATCGTATTTGTGCCAAATCATGGTATTTTTTTGCCAAATCATGGTTTTGGGGCAAATCATGTTATTTGTGTCCAGTTAAAATTTCTGTTATATTATAGTGTTACTACTAAGTCGTAGAATTTCTGTTATGTTATAGTATATCTGCTGATTATAGTATATGTGCCAAATCATAGTATTTATAGCAAATCATAGTATTACTGCCCAAACATAGTATTTCTGCCAAATTGTAGTATTTGTGCAAAAACATAGAATTTCTGCAAAATCATAGTATATCTGTTATGTTATAGTATTACTACTAAGGCATAGTATTCCTACCAAATCATAGTATTCCAAATCATAGTATTACTGCAATTCCATAGTATTTGAGCGAAATCGTAGTATTTGTGCAAAAACATAGCATGTCTGCAAAATCACATTATATCTGCTATGTTATAGTATTACTACTAAGGCATAGTATTTCTACCAAATCATAGTATTCCTTCAAAATCATAGTATCACTGCAATTTCATAGTATTTGAGCGAAACTGTAGTATTTGTACTAAATCATGGTACTTGTGCCAAATCATAGTATTTTTGCAAATCATATTATTTGAACCAAAACATTGTATTTGTAACGAAGTCATAGTATTTCTTCTAAATCATAGTATTTCACCCAAATCTCAGTAGTTGTGCTAAAACCCAGTATTATTGCCAAATCGTAGTATTTGTACTGAAACATAGTATTTGTGCCAATAAGAGTTTTTGTACTAAATCATAGTACTTGTGCCAAATCATAGTATTTCTGCCATATTGTGCTAGTTGTGCAAAAACATAGACTGTCTGCAAAATCATAGTATATCTGTTATGTTATAGTATTACTACTAAGTCACAGTATTTCTGCCAATTCGTAGTATTTGTACTAAATCATACTACTCGTGCCAAATCATAGTATTCAAATCAAAATATAGTATTTGTACCAAAGCATTGTATTTTGTCTGAAGTACAGTATTTCTGCCAAATCATAGAATTACTGCCAATTTCATAGTATTTTGAGAATCCCTTTTGTTATAGTATTACTTCTAAGTCATAGTATTTCTGCTTTGTCATAGTATTTGTACTGAAACATAGTATTTCTGCCAAATCATAGTATTACTGCTATTTCATATTATTTGAGTGAAATTACAGTGTTTCTGCAAAGACATAGTATTTCTGCCAAATCATAGTATTACTGCTATTTCATAGTATTTGAGTGAAATTACAGTGTTTCTGCAAAAACATTGGTTGGTATTGGTTTTAGTTACCTTTGGCGTATGTGCTAGTTAGCAATAGCTATGGCAGCCCAGTTATTTGATTGTTTTGGGCTTGTTCCTGCTTTGTTTTTTTCCCCTGCAAATTTATGTGAATTTGTACACTGTAATATCGCTGTATTACGTAATGGCTAAGTAGGAGGCTGACTGTTACTAAGTGCATCAGTGTACATAGGTCATCTCTTGTGTTGGAGTGCCCTCTTGTGGCGCCTTTTGGGTAGTACCTTAGTAAACGTGAACACTGCAAAGAAGTGGTATCAGACTGGTTTGTAGTGGAGGAATTTGTTGCCAGTTTCTTTCATCTTTAATCCGTATTCATGTTGTAATGTAGTAGTACCACAATATGGCAGAAACACTATGTTTTGGCACAAATACTTTGATTTGGTATACTTTAGCTTCTTCACACCTTTTCAGCAAAATTTTCATTTTTTCACCCCTTTTCAGCACAAATTCCAGCTTTTTTGGCTGTTTTCAGAAAAAAAAACTCTTTTCAGCAGAAACTCTGCTGATTCATCTCTTTTCAGCGCAAGTTTCTGCTTCTTTGCCTCTTTTCTGCAGAAATTCTGCTGGTTTACCTCTTTTCTGCAAAACTTTCAGCCTTTTGACCTCTTATCAGCACAATTCTCAGCAGCTTCTGCTCATTTCAGCAGAATTGTCCGTCTCTCCACAACAACTTTTGCAACTTTTCATCTTTTTCAGCTTTTCAGCAGACAGCTTCAGCGTCAAGGCATCCACACAGCATTTTCGCAGGAAATGCAAATTTTTCTAGTTATTATTATTATTCTTCAAGTTGCTCCCGTTTTTTCGTCCGTTAACTACTTCCACAATTTTCAGCCGATTTTCACCGTTCAAATTTTAAACTATTCTGCTATTTTTGCTAATTCCTGCTATGACTTTTGCTATTTTCTGCTCTTATACTTTTTAAAATATTAAGCTTTTTTCCTTTAATTTGTCCCATTGAAATGAATGGGAAACTTCCATAATTCTGCTAAAACTTACTCTTTTTGAAACTTAACTACTTTCTCATACTTTCGCCTAGAACAACCATTCAAATTTTAAAATGTTCACAAATTATTGGGCTATTCATGAATGATTCAGCTTTTTCATATCTGTTACCGTTTTCATCTTATCCCTCTTTAAGTTTTGAGTTTCATCTTGTGATTTTTCACAAAATACATGCGTTGTTATGGTTGCTATGCAGTTGGTTCTAAGTGAGCCACTGTACCTTTGGCAATTTTCTCTTCATGTCCGAACAACTTCTTGCTACTCGCTCAATTTTCACTCAACCCACACAAATTATACATCAAAACGTAGGTATTTTTGCTGGCTTTCAGAAAATGTCACTATCATTGTCGTGAGATTTATAGAATTTTGGCAAATCTCCTCAGACCAACACAAAGTCAGAAAACTCTCCATAGAAAGTCAATGGAGAGTTTGTTCAAAATCATCGCTTGATTTCTCTAATGAGAGGCATATTCGAATCGTCATATCTCCTTAACGAAGCGAAGTTAAAACATGAGGCTTGTCCCCCGTGATATCTTCAGACACTCCTGACGATCACAATTCAAGAATTTTTTTTCTCACCTATTACCGTTCTGAAATGAGTTAGACTTGTTTGAGGGTAGGAAATTCGTCCTTCGCTCAGATTTCTTCAGCTTTCAAACTCTGGAAATGAACCACTTTTTTTCTCTCGTCATATCTTTTGATAGATTTCCACAAAGACCTGAAAATTTCCATGACTGTTCACCAAAGCCTGCTGTCTCTTACGGTGAAAGAATTATATCGATACTCCAAATAGATTTAGAGTTAGAAAGCGTTGTTTGAGGGCAGGTCAAGGCAGTTTTGCTTCGCCTCTACTCAGTTATGGTGTATTACAAGTCAAATATCTTTAATAATTCATATTTTAATGATAAATTGTAAACACTTTAAGATTCCCCATCTCTTCTGAACAAAGCGGTGTAAGAATGACCGTTCTAGCCCCTACGGTTAGGAAATTATGGCCATTTGTTTGAGAGGAATCCTCACTATGAGAAATACACTGCAGAAATCCTGTCTCTCTCTGTGCTGAGTGTGTAAAAACGGCTGCACCTGTTTTGGCGGGAAAAAGTCCACAGCCTCTCTGATTGGTGGATTCAAATTTAGCAGCTCCCAGGCTGCTTGACTGACCTAGAAACTTGCTTGTCTCTCCCTATGTATATGTGTGTGTGTGTGTGTGTGTGTGTGTGTGTGTGTGTGACAGAGAGAGAGAAAGAGAGGGCGAGACAGAGTTTTTATGGGAGCATCTTATTGTATGATTTAAATTCAGTATATTTAGACTGGTTGACTGAATTTGATCCTGTGTGTGTCTCTCTGTGCATGTGTGTTTCCATATGTGTCCATATTTGTGATTGTGTCACTGTTATACTTTTTTTTGCTGATTTTTTTCATTTAACAATTACATTTGAGGGACCCTTAGCATGTTCAGGATTCTTTCAGCTGTCCATTTTGCTTTTCCAATTTTTCTATTTAAGTTATTACTATTGTGTTGAGTCATAGCATTTCTGCTGCTTTTCAGTATTTGTGCTAAATACAGCATTTCTGCAAAATCATACTATGTCTGCTATTTTATGAGATTTGTGCTAAATACAGCATTTCTGCTAAATCATACTCTTTCTGCTATTTCATAAGATTTGTGCTAAATATAGTGTTTCTGCTATTTCTGCCAAATTTAGTATTTTTGATTAATTAGGGTTTTTCTACCAAATCCTAGTACAGTTTTACTGCTTTTTATAGGATTTTAGAGGATATTTATATTGCTTAATATAGTATTTCTGCTTTTTATAGGATTTGTGCTTAATATAGTTTTTCTAAAAATGTAGTATTTATGCTTAATCATACTATTTCTATATATTTCTGCCAGGTCCCCAGGCAGCTAATCCTCTGTGAGGACTGATACATACAAATACATATCAGGGCCTGCACGGCTTCCCAGCCAGCCAATCATATCTGGGGTCTGCCCTTTCTTCTCTCGTCATATCTCAGCGACAGATGTACAAAGAGCAATGCAAATCACAGTCAAAGTACGAACGCACGCTGATTCACCCAGTACAAGAATTATGCTTCTAGTCCACCTAGTTTTTGAGTTACACGACGTTTTGTAACTGCAAAACGGCGTTTTCGCCTCTCACCGCAATCTGATTCTGACTGCTCATCACCCTGTTTTCCAGGCGCTCGCTCTCTTTCCCACTGGCGCAGTTGGTAATGACACAGGTCTGCAACCCAAAGGTTCAATTACACCTTGGGCAACATGTGTTTTTTCCCTACAAATTAATACACTATCACAGATCACTAATTCATATTCATCATTTATTACAATTCTGCAACCTTTTATGATTTTAGCAGCTTTTCTAATATGGACCTCAGATTCTTGTTAACACTCCATGGCACAAATACTGTTCCCTTTAGGCTCTCTGTGTGTGTGTGTGTGTGTGTGTGTGTGTGTGTGTGTGTGTGTGAGAGAGAGAGAGAGAGCGAGAGAGAGCCTTTTGATGGGAGCATCTTATTATATCACTTAAATTCAATATATTTAGACTGGTTGACTGAATTTGGTCCTGTGTGTGTCTCTCTGTGCATGTGTGTTTCCATATGTGCCCATATTTGTGATTGTGTGACTGTTATACTTTTTTTTGCTTTTTTTTTTTTTTTCAGTTAACAATTAGATTTGAGGGACCCTTAGCATGTTCAGGATTTTTCCAGCTGTCCATTTTGCTTTTCCAATTTTTCTATAAGTTATTACTGTTGTGCTAAGTCATAGCATTTCTGCTGCTTTTCAGTATTTGTGCTAAATACAGCATATCTGCTAAATCATACTATTTCTGCTATTTTATGAGATTGGTGCCAAATACAGCATTTCTGCTAAATCATATTATTTCTGCTATTTCATAAGATTTGTACTAAATATAGTGTTTCTGCCAAATATAGTATTTCTGCTTAATTATAGTATTTCTGCCATTTTATAGGATTTGTGCTAAAACATAGTATTTCTACTAAATGTAGTATTTATGCTTAATCATACTATTTGTATATATTTCTGCCAGGTCCCCAGGCAGCTAATCCTCTGTGAGGACTGATACATATAAAATTTACATATCAGGGCCTGCACGGCTTCCCAGCCAGCCAATCATATCTGAGGTCTGCCCTTTCTTCTCTCGTCATATCTCAGCGACAGATGTACAAAGAGCAATGCAAATCACAGTCAAAGTACACGAAAGCACGCTGATTCACCCAGTACAAGAATTATGCTTCTAGTCCACCTAGTTTTTGAGTTACACGACGTTTTGTAACTCCAAAAAACAGCGTTTTTCGCCTCTCACTGCAATCTAATTCTGACTGCTCATCACCCTGTTTTCCAGGCACTCGCTCTCTTTCCCAGTGGCGCAGTTGGTAATGACACAGGTCTGCAACCCAAAGGTCGTGGGTTCAATTACACCTTGGGCAACATGTTTTTTTTCCCTACAAATTAATACACTATCACAGACCACTAATTCATATTCATTATTTATTACAATTCTGCAAACTTTTATGATTTTAGCAGCTTTTCTAATATGAACCTCAGATTCTTGTTAACACTCCATGGCACAAATACTGTTCCCTTTAGGCTCTGTGTGTGTGTGTGTGTGTGTGTGTGTGTGAGAGAGAGAGAGAGGGAGAGAGCGAGAGAGAGCCTTTTGATGGGAGCATGTTATTATATCATTTAAACTCAATATATTTAAACTGGTTGACTGAATTTGGTCCTGTGTGTGTCTCTCTGTGCATGTGTGTTTCCATATGTGTCCATATTTGTGATTGTGTCACTGTTATATTTTTTTTTGCTGATTTTTTTCATTTAACAATTACATTTGAGGGACCCTTAGCATGTTCAGGATTTTTCCAGCTGTCCATTTTGCTTTTCCATTTTTTCTATAAGTTATTACTGTTGTGCTAAGTCATAGCATTTCTGCTGCTTTTCAGTATTTGTGCTAAATACAGCATTTCTGCTAAATCATACTATTTCTGCTATTTTATGAGATTTGTGCCAAATACAGCATTTATGCTAAATCATACTATTTCTGCTATTTCATAAGATTTGTACTAAATATAGTGTTTCTGCCAAATATAGTATTTCTGCTTAATTATAGTATTTCTATGTATGTGTGTGTGTATCAATGTTTCTCCCATTTTAAAGTATTACTCCTCCATAATTGTATTTCTGTTAAATCAAAGTACTTTTACTACATCTTAGTACTTCTGCTCAATCATAGTATTTCTGCTAATTCATAGTATTTTGCCAAATCTTGGTTTTTGTGCCAAATCATAACATTTGTCTTATGTTATAGTATTACTACTAAGTGGAGGAATTTCTGTCATGTTACAGTATATGTGCTGATTACAGTATTTCTGCTAAATCATAGTATTTCTACTATATTATATTTTTCTTTCTAAATATAGCATTTCTGCTATATAAGTGTATTCTGCTATGTTATAATATTTGTGCTAAACCAGAGTATTTGTGCTGAAACATAGTATTTCTGCCAAATGATAGTATTTCTGCCAAATTATAGTATTTGTGCTAAAACATAGTTTTAATTTAAAATTACAATATTCATAGTTCATCACAGTGTCTCTGGTAAATCACAGTATTTCTGCTATGTTGTACTATTTTTCTAAATCATAGTAGTTCTGTAATGTTTAAGTATTTTTGGCTAAATATATTCTTTCTGTTATCTTATACTATTTCTCCTAAATTCTTGTATTTTTGAGAAGTTATCATGTTTCTGTTAAGTTACAATATTTCTGCTAAGTTCTGCAATGCTATTGTATTTCTGCCAAGTATTATGTTTCCTCTGAGATATCGCAGTTCTGCTAAGTTATTACATTTTAGCAAAGTTCCTTTGCTTCTGCAAACTTTTTACAATTTCTGCAACTTTTCAGCTTTTTCAGCTAGTTTTTGCAGACAGCTTCAGCTTTAAAGCATCCACACTGCATTTTCGCAGGAAATGCAAATTTTTCTAGTTGTGTGGATGCCCTTAAAGGGCTTCCACACTATTGAGTTCCTGTTTCTCTTTATTCTTTATTGTGTGGATGCTTTAAGCATCCACACTATTGAGTTCCTGTTTCTCTTTATTCTTTATACTTTATTATTCTAGTTGCCACTTTTGCACGCGTTTTTGGCACTTAACTACTTTAACAATTTTCAGCCGATTTTCACCGTTCAAATTTTAAACTATTCTGCTATTTCTGCTAATGATGGCTATGACTTTTGGTATTTTATGCTATTATACTTTTTAAAATATTAAGCTTTTTTCCTTTAATTTGTCCCATTGAAATGAATGGGAAACTTCCACAATTCTGCTAAAACTTGCTTGTTTTTGAAACTTAACTACATTCTCATACTTTCGCCTAGAACAACCATTCAAATTTTAAAATGTTCACAAATTATTGGGCTATTCATGAATGATTCAGCTTTTTCATATCTGTTACCGCTTTCATCTTATCCCTCTTTAAGTTTTGACTTTCATTTTGTGATTTTCACAAAATACATGCGTTGTTATGGTTGCTATGCACTTGGCTTCCAGTGTGCCACTGTAGGTTTCGCAGTCTTCTCTTCATGTCCGAACAACTTCTTGCTACTTGCTCAATTTTCACTCAACTTCCACAAATTATACATCAAAACGTAGGTATTTTTGCTGGCTTTCAGAAAATGTCACCATCATTGTTGTGAGATTTATAGAATTTTGGCAAATCTCCTCAGACCAACACAAAGTCGGAAAACTCTCCATAGAAAGTCAATGGAGAGTTTGTTCAAAATCATCGCTTGATTTCTGTAATGAGAGGCATATTCGAATCGTCATATCTCCTTAACGAGCGAAGTTAAAACATGAGGCTTGTCCCGTGATATCTTCAGACACTCCTGACGCTCACAATTCAAGAATTTTTTCTCACCTATTACCGTTCTGAAATGAGTTAGACTTGTTTGAGGGTAGGAAATTAGTCCTTCGCTCAGATTTCTTCAGATTTCAAACTCTGAAATGAACAACTTTTTCTCTCGTCATATCTTTTTTTGGATTTCCACAGAGACCTGAAAATTTCCATGACTGTTCACCAAAGCCTGCTGTCTCTTACGGTGAAAGAATGATATCGATACTCCAAATAGATTTAGAGTTAGAAAGCGTTGTTTGAGGGCAAGTCAAGGCAGTTTTGCTTCGCCTCTACTCAGTTATGGTGCATTAGAAGTCAAATATCTTTAATAATTCATATTTTAATGATAAATTGTTAATACTGTAAGATTCCCCCATCTCTTCTGAACAAAACGGTGTAAGAATGACCGTTCTAGCCCCTACGGTTAGGAAATTATAGCCATTTGTTTGAGAGGAATCCTCACTATGAGAAATAGACTGCAAAAATCCTGCCTCTCTCTGTTCTGAGTGTGTGTAAAAACGGCTGCACCTGTTTTGGCGGGAAAAAGTACACAGCCTCTCTGATTGGTGGATTCAAATTTAGCAGCTCCCAGGCTGCTTGAATGACCTAACAAGTTGCTCCTCTCCTGTGTGTGTGTGTGTGTGTGTGTGTGTGTGTGTGTGTGTGTGTGTGTGTGTGTGTGTGTGTGACAGAGAGAGAGAAAGAGAGGCGAGACAGAGTTTTATGGGAGCATCTTATTGTATGATTTAAATTCAATATATTTAGACTGGTTGACTGAATTTGATCCTGTGTGTCTCTCTGTGCATGTGTGTTTCCATATGTTTCCATATTTGTGATTGTGTGACTGTTACACTTTTTTTGCTGAGTTTTTTTTCATTTAGCAAGTACATTTTCAGCTGTCCAATTTGCTTTTCCAATTTTTCTGTTTAAGTTATTACTATTGTGCTGAATCATACTATTTCTGCTATTTTATAAGATTTGTGCTAAATATAGTATTTCTGCCAAATATAGTATTTCTGATTAATTATAGTTTTTCTACCAAATCATGTTACAGAATTTTTGCTTTTTATACCATTTTTATAGGATATTTATATTGCTTAATATAGTATTTCTGCTTTTTATAGGATTTGTGCTTAATACAGTATTTCTGCTAAATGTAGTATTTATGCTTAATCACACTATTACTATATATTTGTGCCAGCTTCCCAGCCAGCCAATCATATCTGCGGTCTGCAGTTTCTTCTCTCGTCATATCTCAGCGACGGATGTACAAAGGGCAATGAAAATCGCAGTCAAAGTACACCAAAGTCCGCTGATTCACCCAGTACAAGAATTATGCTTCTAGTCCACCTAGTTTTTGAGTTACACGACGTTTTGTAACTCAAAAACGCGCTCTTTGACTCTCACCGCGATCTAATTCTGATTGCTCATCACCCTGTTTCCCAAAAGCTCACTGTCTTTCCCACTGGCGCAGCTGGTAATGACACAGGTCTGCAAACCAAGGTCGTTGGTTCAACTCCACCTTGGACAACATGTTTTTGCCCTACAAATTAATACACTATCACAGACCACTAATTCATATTCATCATTTATTACAATTATGAAAACTTTTACCAGCTTTTCTAATATGGACCTCACATTCTTCTTAACACTCCATGGCACAAATACTCTTCCCTTTAGGCTCTGTGAATGTGTGTGTATCAATATTTCTCCCATTTTAAAGTATTACTCCTCCATAATTGTATTTCTGTTAAATCAAAGTACTTTTACTACATCTTAGTACTTCTGCTCAATCATAGTATTTCTGCTAAATTATAGTATTTTTGCCAAATCATGGTTTTTGTGCCAAATCGTCAGAATCGTGTTTATTGGCCAAGTATATGTGCAGACAAATACAAGGAATTTGGTTCCAGTAGATGGTGGCTCTCGAGCACAGCAATGTAAATCTCACACACACACACACACACACACACACACACGTATCTATATATACATTACACATGCATACACATACATACACAAAGCTGTGTAACCCAACTACAAATAACTAATCTAAACGTATATATATAAAATACAGAAATGAAATGAGGTGGAATGAATACTACAGAATGTACATAAGGTGCAGTTGCAGTCTGGCAGTGGGAGCAGTGTGACAGTTCAACTGTTTAGAAGGGAGATGGCGAGGGGAAAGAAACTGTTCCTGTGTCGGGTGGTCCTGGTCTGCAGGCTTCTGTACCGTCTGCCAGAGGGCAGCAGATCAAAAAGTCTGTGTCCAGGGTGTGAGGGGTCTGTGATGATTTTTCCTGCCCGCTTCCTGGTTCTTGAGAGGTACAGATCCTGGATGGAGGGCAGGGGGCGCCGATGATCCTTTCTGCTGCCCGTACAGTCCGCTGCAGTCTGCACCTGTCCTGTTTAGTGGCTGCACCATACCAGACTGTGATGGAGGAGCACAGGACAGACTCAATGACTGCAGTGTAGAACTGGATCAGCAGCTCCTGTGGAAGACTGTACTTCCCCAGTTGTCTCAGGAAGTACATCCTCTGCTGGGTCTTTTGAGGATGGAGTTGATGTTGGTCTCCCACTTCAGGTCCTGGGAGATGGTGGTACCCAGCAACTTGAAGATCTCCACAGTCGACACAGGGCTGTCTGATATGATGAGGGGGGCAGAGTTGAGGATGTCTCCTGAAGTCCACTGTCATCTCTACAGTTTTAAGAGTGTTCAGCTCCAGATTGTGCTGACTGCACCAGAGTACCAGCCGCTCAACTCATCATACAACATTTGTGTTATGTTATAGTATTACTACTAAGTGGAGAAATTTCTAAAATGTTACAGTATATGTGCTGATTACAGTTTCTGTATAATAGAATTTTGGCAAATCTCCTCACACCAACACAAAGTCTGAAAACTGCATAGAAAGTCAATGGAGAGCTTGTTCAAAATCACCACTGGATTTCTCTAATGAGAGGCATTTTCAAATCGTCATATCTCAACGCAGCAAAGTTAAGACATGAGGGTTGTGCCAATGTATCTCCAGACACTCCTGACGCTCACAATTCAAGAATTTCTTTCTCACCTATTACCATTTGGCCATGAATTGGGTTTGTTTGAGGGTAGGAAATTCATCCCTCGCTCAGATTTCTTCAGATTTCAAACTCTGGAAATGAGGCACTTTTTTCTCTCGTCATATCTTTTTGATGGATTTACACACAGACCTGAAAATTTCCATGAGTGTTCACCAAAGCCTGCTGTCTCTTACAGTGAAAGAATGATATCGATACTCCAAATAGATTTAGAGTTAGAAAGCATTGTTTGAGGGCAAGTCAAGGCAGTTTTCGCTTTGCCTCTTTTACTGCTTTTTATAGGATTTTTAGAGGATATTTATATTGTTTAATATAGTATTTCTGCTTTTTATAGGATTTGTGCTTAATATAGTTTTTCTAAAAAATGTAGTATTTATGCTTAATCATACTATTTCTATATATTTCTGCCACGTCCCCAGGCAGCTAATCCTCTGTGAGGACTCATACATACAAATACATATCAGGGCCTGCACGGCTTCCCAGCCAGCCAATCATATCTGAGGTCTGCCCTTTCTTCTCTCGTCATATCTCAGCGACAGATGTACAAAGAGCAATGCAAATCACAGTCAAAGTACACAAAAGTCCGCTGATTCACCCAGTACAAGAATTATGCTTCTAGTCCACCTAGTTTTTGAGTTACACGACGTTTTGTAACTGCAAAACGGCGTTTTCGCCTCTCACCGCAATCTGATTCTGACTGCTCATCACCCTGTTTTCCAGGCGCCGCTCTCTTTCCCAGTGGCGCAGTTGGTAATGACACAGGTCTGCAACCCAAAGGTCGTGGGTTTCATTACACCTTGGGCAACATGTTTTTTCCTACAAATTAATACACTATCACAGACCACTAATTCATATTCATCATTTATTACAATTCTGCAACCTTTTATGATTTTAGCAGCTTTTGTAATATGGACCTCAGATTCTTGTTAACACTCCATGGCACAAATACTGTTCCCTTTACGCTCTGTGTGTGTGTGTGTGTGTGTGTGTGTGTGTGTGTGTGTGTGTGTTTGTGTGTGAGAGAGAGAGCGAGAGAGAGCCTTTTGATGGGAGCATCTTATTATATCACTTAAATTCAATATATTTAGACTGGTTGACTGAATTTGGTCCTGTGTGTGTCTCTCTGTGCATGTGTGTTTCCATATGTGCCCATATTTGTGATTGTGTCACTGTTATACTTTTTTTTGCTGATTTTATTTTCAATTAACAATTAGATTTGAGGGACCCTTAGCATGTTCAGGATTTTTCCAGCTGTCCATTTTGCTTTTCCAATTTTTCTATAAGTTATTACTGTTGTGCTAAGTCATAGCATTTCTGCTGCTTTCCAGTATTCGTGCTAAATACAGCATTTCTGCTAAATCATACTATTTCTGCTATTTTATGAGATTTGTGCCAAATACAGCATTTCTGCTAAATCATACTATTTCTGCTATTTCATAAGATTTGTACTAAATATAGTGTTTCTGCCAAATATAGTATTTCTGCTTAATTATAGTATTTCTGCCATTTTATAGTATTTGTGCTAAAACATAGTATTTCTACTAAATGTAGTATTTATGCTTAATCATACTATTTGTATATATTTCTGCCAGGTCCCCAGGCGGCTAATCCTCTGTGAGGACTGATACATATAAAATTTACATATCAGGGCCTGCACGGCTTCCCAGCCAGCCAATCATATCTGAGGTCTGCCCTTTCTTCTCTCGTCATATCTCAGCGACAGATGTACAAAGAGCAATGCAAATCACAGTCAAAGTACACGAAAAGCACGGTGATTCACCCAGTACAAGAATTATGCTTCTAGTCCACCTAGTTTTTGAGTTACACGACGCTTTGTAACTCCAAAAACAGCGTTTTCGCATCGCACCGCAATCTAATTCTGACTGCTCATCACCCTGTTTTCCAGGCGCCGCTCTCTTTCCCAGTGGCGCAGTTGGTAATGACACAGGTCTGCAACCCAAAGGTCGTGGGTTCAATTACACCTTGGGCAACATGTTTTTTCCCCTACAAATTAATACACTATCACAGACCACTAATTCATATTCATCATTTATTACAATTCTGCAAACTTTTATGATTTTAGCAGCTTTTCTAATATGGACCTCAGATTCTTGTTAACACTCCATGGCACAAATACTGTTCCCTTTAGGCTCTGTGTATGTGTGTGTGTGTATCAATATTTCTCCCATTTTAAAGTATTACTCCTCCATAATTGTATTTCTGTTAAATCAAAGTACTTTTACTACATCTTAGTACTTCTGCTCAATCATAGTATTTCTGCTAAATCATAGTATTTTGCCAAATTATGGTTTTTGTGCCAAATCATAACATTTGTTTTATGTTACAGTATTACTACTAAGTGGAGGAATTTCTGTCATGTTACAGTATATGTGCTGATTATAGTATTTCTGCTAAATCATAGTATTTCTGCTATATTACATTTTTTCTTTCTAAATATAGCATTTCTGCTATATAATTGTATTACTGCTTTGTTATACTATTTGTGCTAAACCAGAGTATTTCTGCTGAAACATAGTATTTCTGCCGATTGATAGTATTTCTGTCAAATTACAATATTTGTGCTAAAACATAGTATTTTTTTTAAATTTCAATATTAATAGTAAATTACAGTATCTCTGGTAAATCGCAGCATTTCTGCAATGTTGTACTGTTTTTCTAAATCATAGTATTTCTGTAATGTTTAAGAATGTTTGGCTAAATATATTCTTTCTGTTATCTTATACTATTTCTCCTAAATTCTTGTATTTTTGAGAAGTTATCGTGTTTCTGGTAAGTTACAATATTTCTGCTAAGTTCTGCTATGCTATTGTATTTCTGCCAAGTATTATGTTTCCTCTAAGATATTGCAGTTCTGCTAAGTCACTACATTTTAGCAAAGTTCCTTTGCTTCTGCAAAGTTTTTACAATTTCTGCAACTTTTCAGCTTTTTCAGCTAGTTTCAGCAGACAGCTTCAGCGTTCCAGCATCCACACTGCATTTTCGCAGGAAATGCAAATTTTTCTAGTTATTATTATTCTTCTAGTTGCTTCCGTACACTTTTTGGCACTTAACTACTTCCTCAGTTTTCAGCCGATTTTCTCAGTTCAAACTCTATACTGTTCTGCTCTTTCTGCTCTTTCCGGCAATGACTTTTGGTGTTTATTACTGTTATACTTTTAAAATATTACACTTTTTCCTTTAATTTGTCCCATTGAAATGAATGGAAAACTTCCACAATTCTGCTAAAACTTGCTTGTTTTTCAAACTTAACTACTTTGTCATACTTTCACCTAGAAACTCCATTCAAACTTTAAAATGTTCTCAGATTATTGGGCTATTCCTGTCTGATTCAGCTTTTCAGATCTTCTACCGTTTTAATCTTATACCTCTTTAAGTTTTCAGTTGCAAAATTGTGATTTTTCAGAAAATACATGCGTTGTTATGGTTGCTATGCAATTAACTCAGAGTGTACACTCATCTATTCTGAATTTTCTCTTCATGTCTGAACAACTTCTTGCTACTCGCTCAATTTCCACTCAACTCCCACAAATTATACATCAAAACGTAGGTATTTTTTGCTGGCTTTCAGAAAATGTCACTATCATTCTTGTGGGACTTATAGATTTTTTTTTCAAATCTCCTCAGAGTAACACAAAGTCTGACAACTCTCCATAGAAACTCAATGGAGAGTTTCTTCAAAATCAGCGCTGGATTTCTCTAATGAGAAGCATTTTCAAATCGTCATATCTCCTTAACGAAACAAAGTTGAGACATGAGGCTTGTGCCAATATATCTTCAGACACTCCTGATGCTCACAATTCAAGAAGTTTTTTCTCAGCTATTACCGTTTGGCCATGAATTATACTTGTTTGAGGATAGGAAATTTGTCCCTCGCTCAGATTTCTTCAGATTTCAGACTCTGGAAATGAGGCACTTTTTTTCTCTCGTCAGATCTTTTTGATGGATTTCCACAGAGACCTGAAAATTTCCATGACTGTTCACCAAAGCGTGCTGTTTCTTCACGGTGAAAGAATGATTTTGATGCTCCATAAAGATTCAGAGTTACAAAACGTTGTTTGAGGGCAAGTCAAGGCAGTTTTGCTTCGCCTCTACTCAGTTACAGTGTATTACAAGTCATATATCTTCAATAATTTATATTTTATCTCTGATTTATGAAGACCTGCAGATTCCCCATCTCTTCTGAACAAAACGGTGTCAGAATGAGCGTTCTAGCTCCTCACGGTTAGGAAATTATGGCCATTTGTTCAAGGGGAATCCTGAATGTGAGAAATACACTGAAGAAAAGCCATAGCTCTCTCTGTGTCTGTGTGTGTAAGGGCTGATTACAGCAGGTGCAGCCAATTTAGCTGACCTAGATATACCAAGCCCAGACTCTTAACAGCCCCTGTACACTTTGCTCTCTGTGTATGTGTGTCTGTGTCTCAATAATTCTCCCATGTTAAAGTATTACTCCTCCATAATAGTATTTGTGCTACATCAAAGTACTTCTACTACATCTTAGTACTTCTGCTCAATCATAGTATTTCTGCTAAATCATAGTATTTTTGAAAAATCATGGTATTTGTCCCAAATCATGGTTTTGGGGCAGAACCATAATATTTATTTTATGTTATGAGATTACTACTAAGTGGAGGAATGTCTGTTATGTTATAGTTTATGTGCTGAATATAGTATATCTGCCAAATCATAGTATTTATCCCAAATCATAGTATTTATGCAAAATTACAGTATTTCTGCTAAAAAGCAGAAATAGTACCTTTAGCAGAAATTTCTTTGAAAAGATATTATTTATGTTAAAACAGTATTTCGGCTAAATCATAGTATTTCTGCGAAATCATAGTATTTGTACTTATTCATAGTACTTGTGCCAAATCATAGTATTTGTACCCAATCATAGTATTTCTGCAATATGATCGTATTTGTGCCAAATCATGGTATCTTTTGCCAAATCATGGTATTTGTGCCAAATCATGTTATTTGTGCCCAGTTAAAATTTCTGTTATATTATAGTGTTACTACTAAGTCGTAGAATTTCTGTTATGTTATAGTATATCTGCTGATTATAGTATATGTGCCAAATAATAGTATTTATAGCAAATAATAGTATTACTGCCCAAACATAGTATTTCTTGTAGTATTTGTAGTAGTAGTTGTTGTAGTATTTGTGCAAAACATAGAATTTCAGCAAAATCATAGTATATCTGTTATGTTATAGTATTACTACTAAGGCATAGTATTCCTACCAAATCATAGTATTACTGCAATTCCATAGTATTTGAAGCGAAATCGTAGTATTTGTGCAAAACATACTATGTCTGCAAAATCACATTATATCTGCTATGTTATAGTATTACTACTAAGGCATAGTATTTCTACCAAATCATAGTATTCCTTCAAAATCATAGTATCACTGCAATTTCATAGTATTTGACCGAAATTGTATTATTTGTACTAAATCATGGTACTTGTACCAAATCATAGTATTTTTGGAAATCATATTATTTGAACCAAAACATTGTATTTGTACTGAAGTCATAGTATTTCTTCTAAATCATAGTATTTCACCCAAATCTCAGTAGTTGTGCTAAAACCCAGTATTATTGCCAAATCGTAGTATTTGTACTGAAACATAGTATTTGTGCCAATAAGAGTATTTGTACTAAATCATAGTATTTGTGCCAAATCATAGTATTTCTGCCATATTGTGCTAGTTGTGCAAAAACATAGACTGTCTGCAAAATCATAGTATATCTGTTATGTTATAGTATTACTACTAGGTCACAGTATTTCTGCCAATTCGTAGTATTTGTACTAAATCATACTACTCGTGCCAAATCATAGTATTCAAATCAAAATATAGTATTTGTACCAAAGCATTGTATTTGTAATCAAGTACAGTATTTCTGCCAAATCATAGAATTACTGCAATTTCATAGTATTTTGAGGAATCCCTTTTGTGATAGTATTACTTCTAAGTCATAGTATTTCTGCTTTGTCATAGTATTTGTACTAAAACGTAGCATTTCTGCCAAATCATAGTATTACTGCTATCTCATAGTATTTGAGTGAAATTACAGTGTTTCTGCAAAAACATTGTATTTCTGCTAAATCATAGTATTTCTGTTATCTTAGAGTACTTGTACTCAATTATAGTATTTGTGCCAAAGTTTAGTATTTCTGCCAAATCATATTTATGTGAATTTGTACACTGTAATATCGCTGTATTACGTAGTGGCTAAGTAGGAGGCTGACTGTTACTAAGTGCATCAGTGTACATAGGTCATCTCTTGTGTTGGAGTGCCCTCTTGTGACGCCTTTTGGGTAGTGCCTTAGTAAACGTGAACACTGCAAAGAAGTGGTATCAGACTGGTTTGTAGTGGAGGAATTTGTTGCCAGTTTCTTTCATCTTTAATCCGTATTCATGTTGTAATGTAGTAACTTTTGTGGCACAAATACCACAATATGGCAGAAACACTATGTTTTGGCACAAATACTTTGATTTGGTATACTTTAGCTTCTTCACCCCTTTTCAGCAAAATTTTCATTTGTTTTCACCCCTTTTCAGCACAAATTCCAGCTTTTTTGGCTGTTTTCAGAAAACAAAAACTCTTTTCAGCAGAAACTCTGCTGATTCATCTCTTTTCAGCGCAAGTTTCTGCTTCTTTACCTCTTTTCTGCAGAAATTCTGCTGATTCACCTCTTTTCTACAAAATTTTCAGCCTTTTCATCTCTTATCAGCACAATTGTCAGCAGCTTCTGCGCATTTCAGCAGAATTGTCCGTCTCTCCACCTCATCTTTGTAAGAATGACTTTGGCTCAGGGAAATGAATAGCCGCCTTGCGACCAGGAGGGCCACGATCGAATCCTGTTTTGGCTTGTTCCTGCTTTGTTTGTTCCCCCTGCAAATTTATGTGAATTGGTACACTGTAATATCGCTGTATTACGTAGTGGCTAAGTAGGAGGCTGACTGTTACTAAGTGCATCAGTGTACATAGGTCATCTCTTGTGTTGGAGTGCCCTCTTGTGGCGCCTTTTTGGGTAGTGCCTTAGTAAAGCGTGAACACTGCATAGAAGTGGTATCAGACTGGTTTGTAGTGGAGGAATTTGTTACCAGTTTCTCTCATCTTTAATCCGTATTCATGTTGTAATGTAGTAACTTTTGTGGCACAAATACCAAAATATGGCAGAAATACTATGTTTTGGCACAAATACTTTGATTTAGTATACTTTAGCTTCTTCAGCTTCTTCACCCCTTTTCAGCAAAATTTTCATTTTTTTCCACCCCAAATTCCAGCTGTTTTGGCTGTATTCAGAAAAAAAGACAACTCTTTTCAGCAGAAACTCTGCTGATTCATCTCTTTTCAGTGCAAGTTTCTCCTTCTTTACCTCTTTTCTGCAGAAATTCTGCTGATTCACCTCTTCTCTGCAAAATTTTCAGCCTTTTCACCTCTTATCAGCTTCTGCTCATTTCAGCAGAATTGTCCGTCTCTCCACCTCTTCTTTGTAAGAGTGACTTTGGCTCAGGGAAATGAATAGCCACCTTTGAGCAGAAATTCTGCTGATTCATCTCTTTTCAGCGCAACTTATTGCTTCTTTACCTCTTTTCTGCAGAAATTCTGCTGATTCACCTCTTTTCTGCAAATTTTTCAGCTTTTCACATCTTCTCAGCACAAAACTTAGCAGCCTCTGCTCATTTACCAAAATTGTCAGTTTCTCCATCCCTTGTGTTTGTCGGAACAAGTTTAGTTCAGTGAGATGAGTAGCTTCCTTGAGACCAGAAGGGCCAGGTTCAAATCCTGGTCATGGCATTTGAACACCTGTTTTCAGCACAAATCTCAACTTATTAGCTGTTTTAAGCAGAAACCTGTTTTACGCAGAGAAACTTTTTAACTCAATTTCAGCTTTTTCACCCCTTTTCAGCAAAATTTTCAGTTTCCCAGCTTTTTCAGCTATTTTCAGCAAAACATCTTTTCAGCACAATTCTGAAAAGAGTTCTGCAGAAAACTTTTCAGCAGAACTTCTGCTGACTGAACTGTTTTCAGCAGAATTTTCACCTCTTTTCAGCCCAAATTCTGCTTGTTCACCTCTTCTGCAAAATTTTCAGCCTTTTCACCTCTTATTAGCACAAATCTCAGCTGTTTTCAGGAAAAACTCTTTTAAGCAGAAATTCTGCTGATTCATCTCTTTTCAGCGCAACTTATTGCTTCTTTACCTCTTTTCTGCAGAAATTCTGCTGATTCACCTCTTTTCTGCAAAATTTTCTGCCTTTTCACTTCTTCTCAGCACAATTCTCAGCAGCTTCTGCTCATTTAGCAAAATTGTCCCTTTCTCCATCTCTTGTTTGTGCGAGAATGAGTTTGGTTCAGTGAGATGAGCAGCTGCCTTGAGACCAGAAGGGCCAGGTTCGAATCCTGCTCAGGGCAATATTTTGTTTTCACCACCATACAACTTTTTGCAGTACCTCTGATTGGTGGAAATGAGCAGAACCAGGTTGTTCTTTCATTTCATTTCTTTATTTATTTCACACATGGTTCAACAGTGTTTCTTTTTCTACATACAGAACCTTCTGCCTCTTTTCAGCAGAAATTCTGCTCATTCACCTCATCTCTTGTGTTGGAGTGCCCTCTCGTGGCGCCTTTTGGGTAGTGCCTTAGTAAACGTGAACACTGCAAAGAAGTGGTATCAGACTGGTTTGTAGTGGAGGAATTTGTTGCCAGTTTCTTTCATCTTTAATCCGTATTCATGTTGTAATGTAGTAGTACCACAATATGGCAGAAACACTATGTTTTGGCACAAATACTTTGATTTGGTATACTTTAGCTACTTCACCCCTTTTCAGAAAAATTTTCATTTTTTTCACCCCTTTTCAGCACAAATTCCAGCTTTTTGGCTGTTTTCAGAAAAACAAAACTCTTTTCAGCAGAAACTCTGCTGATTCATCTCTTTTCAGCGCAAGTTTCTGCTCCTTTACCTCTTTTCTGCAGAAATTCTGCTGATTCACCTCTTTTCTGCAAAATTTTCAGCCTTTTCACCTCTTATCAGCACAAATCTCAGCTGTTTTCAGAAAAAAAACTCTTTTGAGCAGAAATTCTGCTGATTCATCTATTTTCAGCGCAACTTATTGCTTCTTTACCTCTTTTCTGCAGAAATTCTGCTGATTCACCTCTTTTCTGCAAAATGTTCAGCCTTTTCACTTCTTCCCAGCACAGTTCTCAGCAGCTTCTGCTCATTTAGCAAAATTGTCAGTTGCTCCATCTCATGTTTTTGTGAGAATGAGTTTGGTTCAGTGAGATGAGCGGCTCCCTTGAGACCAGAAGGGCCAGGTTCAAATCCCGGTCATGGCAAAACCTGTTTTCAGTTTTCTCTTTTGTTCTGCCTCTTTTCAGCAGAAATTCTGCTGATTTACCTCTTTTCTGCAAAATTTTCAGCCTTTTCACCTCTTCTCAGCACAATTCTCAGCAGCTTCTGCTTATTTGAGCAGAATTGTCCGTCTCTCCTCCTCTTTTTTGAGAGAGTGAGTTTAGCTCAGTGAGATGAGCAGCTGCCTTGAGACCAGCAGGGCCAGGTTCGAATCCTGCTCAGGGTGACATGTTTTTTTCACCACCATGCAACTTTTTGCAACTTTTCAGCTTTTTCAGCTTTTCAGCAGACAGCTTCAGCGTTAAGGCATCCACACAGCATTTTCGCAGGAAATGCAAATTTTTCTAGTTATTATTATTCTTCAAGTTGCTCCGTTCTTTGGACCTTATCTACTGCTTCAGTTTTTGTGCTATTTGTACCATTCAACTCTTAAAAAATTCTGCTCTTTCTGCTCTTTCCTGCTATGACTTTTGGTGCTCATAACTTCTATACTTTTTGAGATATTGAATTTTTTTTGCAATATTTTTTGCCCATTGAAATGAATGGAACACATTATCAATGTGGTCACTTGTTTCTGCTCGCCGGGCTGAGCTGTGTTTTAGCTCAGTGAGATGAGCAGCCGTTCTCAGACTGGGAGGCCTGGGTTCAAATCCCGCTTATGGCAACATTTCTTTCAGTTAACAATTAAACTTTTTTTAAACTCTTTTTAACTCATTTTCAGCTTTTTCACCCATTTTCAGCAAAATTTTCAGTTTTTTCTCCTCTTTTCAGCCAAAATTCTGCTTATTCACCTCTTCTGCAAAATTTTCAGCCTTTTCACCTCTTATCAGCACAAATCTCAGCTGTTTTCAGAAAAAAACTCTTTTCAGCAGAAATTCTGCTGATTCATCTCTTTTCAGCGCAACGTTCTGCTTCTTTGCCTCTTTTCTGCAGAAATTCTGCTGATTCACTTCTTTTCTGCAAAATTTTCAGCCTTTTCACCTCTTATCAGCACAATTCTCAGCAGCTTCTGCTCATGTCAGCAAACTTGTCAGTCTCTCCACCTATTGTTTGTCAGAATGAGTTTGGCTCAGTGAGATGAGTGGTTGCCTTGAGACCAGGAAGGCCAGGTTCGAATCCTGCTTAGGGCGAAAATTTTTTCACCACTTTTCAGCAAAAATTTCTCCGTCTTCACCCCTTTCAGTAGAATTTTGGCTTTTCACCACTTTTCAGCAAAAATTTTATGCTTCTTCACCTGTTTTCAGCAGAATTTTCAGTTTCTTCACCGCCATATAACTTTTTGCAAGTTTTCAACTTTTTCAGCTTTTTCAGCAGGCAACTTCAGCGTTAAGGCATCCACACAGCATTTTCGCAGGAAATGCAAATTTTTCTAGTTATTCTTCAAGTTGCTTCCGTACGTTTTTTGTCGTTTAACTACTCCCTCAGTTTTCAGCCGATTTTCTCAGTTCAAACTCTATACTGTTCTGCTCTTTCTGCTAATTATTGCTATGACTTTTGGTGTTTATTACTATTATACTTTTTAAAATATGACACTTTTTATGCTTTTTTTTGTCCCATTGAAATGAATGGAAATCCTCAGAAATTCTGCTAAAACTTGCTTGTTTTTGAAACTTAACTACTTCCTCATACTTTCACCTAGAAACTCCATTCAAACTTTAAAATGTTCTCAGATTATTGGGCTATTCCTGTATGATTCAGTTTTTTCAGATCTTCTACCATTTTAATTTTATACCTCTTTAAGTTTTCAGTTGCAAAATTGTGATTTTTCAGAAAATACATGCGTTGTTATGGTTGCTATGCAATTAACTTACAGTGTACACTCATCCATTCTGAATTTTCTCTTCATGTCTGAACAACTTCTTGCAACTCACTCAATTTCCACTCAACCCCCACAGATTATACATCAAAACGTAGGTATTTTTGCTGGCTTTCAGAAAATGTCACTATCATTGTTGTGGGACTTATAGATGTTTTGCAAATCGCCTCAGAGTAACATAAAGTCTCAAAACTTTCCATAGAGAGTCAATGGACAGTTTGTTCAAAATCAGCGCTGGATTTCTCTAATGAGAGGCATTTTCAAATCGTCATATCTCCTTAACGAAACAAAGTTGAGACATGAGGCTTGTGCCAATATATCTTCAGACATCCCTGATGCTCACAATTCAAGAATCTTTTTCTCAACTATTACCATTTGGCCATGAATTGGGTTTGTTTGAGGGTAGGAAATTTGTCCCTCGCTCAGATCTCTTTAGATTTCAAACTCTGGAAATGAGGCATTTTTTTCTCTCGTCATATCTTTTTGATGGATTTCCACAGAGACCTGAAAATTCCTATGACTGTTCACCAAAGCCTGCTGTTTCTTACGGTGAAAGAATGATTTTGATGCTCCATATAGATTTAGAGTTACAAAACGTTGTTTGAGGGCAAGTCAAGGCAGTTTTGCTTCGCCTCTACTCAGTTACAGTGTATTACAAGTCATATATCTTCAAAAATGTATATTCTATCGCTGAATTAAGAAGACCTGCAGATTCCCCCATCTCTTCTGAACAAAACGGTGTCAGAATGAGCGTTCTAGCCCCTACGGTTAGGAAATTATGGCCATTTGTTCGAGGGGAATCCTGAATGTGAGAAATACACTGCAGAAAACTTATACCTCTCTGTGTGTCTGTGTGTGTAAGGGCTGATTACAGCAGGTGCAGCCAATTTCACTGACCTAGATATACCAAGCCCAGAGTCTTAACAGCCACTGCTCCCTGTGCTCTCTGTGTATGTGTATGTTTGTGTGTCTGTATCAATATTTCTCCCATGTTAAAGTATTACTCCTCCATAATAGTATTTCTGTTGAATCAAAGTGGAGCAGTTTTTACAGTCATCTTACTGTTGAGCCATAAATTACGTTTGTTTGAGGGGTGGAAATCTGTCCTCCCTTTCACTTTTCAAACTCTGAAAATGAAGCCGTTTCTTCTCTCGTCATATCTCCGCGACGGAGGTACAAAGAGCTATGAAAATCGCAGTCAAAATACACCAAAGTCCGCTGATTCACCCAGTACAAGAATTATGCTGCTAGCCCTCCTAGTTTTTGAGTTACACAACGTTTTGTAACTCCAAAAAACGGCGCTTTTCGCCTCTCACCGTGATCTAAATCTGACAGTTCATCTCCCCGTTTTCTAATCCGCTGCTCTATTTCTCAGTGGCGCAGTTGGTAATGACACCGGTCAGCACACCAAAGATCGTGGGTTCAAGTCCACCTTGGTCATCGTTTCTTCTCCACTACATATTAATGTACTATCACAGACAAGTAATTCATATTGTTTATTTATTACAATTCTGCAAACTTTTATGATTTTAGCAGCTTTCCTAATGGAAATCTGTCCTTCTCTCAGTCTTCAAACTCTGAAAATGAAGCCGTTTCTTCTTTCGTCATATCTCCGCGACGGAGGTACAAAGAGCTATGAAAATCGCAGTCAACATACACCAAATTCCGCTGATTCACCCAGTACAAGAATTATGCTGCTAGCCCTCCTAGTTTTTGAGTTACACGACGTTTTGTAAAAAAACGGCGCTTTTCGCCGCTCACCGCGATCTATTTTCTGACTGCCCAAATGTCTGTCTTTCAGCCGCCCGCCCCCTTGCCAGGTGGCGCAATCAGTAATGACACGGCTCTGCAACTCAAAGGTCGTGGGTTCAATCCCACCTCGGTCAAAATTCTTTTTTTTTCACTACAAATTTATACACTATCACAGACCTGTAATTTATATTGATCATTTATTACAATTCTGCTAAGTTTTATAATTTCAGCAGCTTTACTAATATGGACTGAAATACATACAAGTACCCAGCCTAATGAAGCAGACAGAGGCAGTAGCTCTAATTGGTGAATTTGAGCAGAATCAGGTTGTTCTTTCATTTCATTTCTTTATTTATTTCACACGTTTCATCGTGTTTCTTTTTCTACATAAAGAACCTTCTGCCTCTTTTCAGCAGAAATTCTGCCTCTTTTCAGCAGAAATTCTGCCTCTTTTCAGCAGAAATTCTGCTCATTCACCTCTTTTCAGCGCAACGTTCTGCTTCTTTGCCTCTTTTCTGCAGAAATTCTGCTGATTCAACTCTTTTCTGCAAAATTTTCAGCCTTTTCACCTTTTTCAATGCTTTCATCTTTTTCAAATCATAGAGTTCAAATCAAAATATAGTATTTTTACCAAAGCATTGTATTTGTACGAAGTACAGTATTTCTGCCAAATCATAGAATTACTGCAATTTCATAGTATTTTGAGGAATCCCTTTTGTTATAGTATCACTTCTAAGTCATAGTATTTCTGCTTTGACATAGTATTTGTACTGAAACATAGTATTTCTGCCAAATCATAGTATTACTGCTAATTCATAGTATTTGAGTGAAATTACAGTGTTTCTGCAAAAACATTGTATTTCTGCTACTGTGTTTCCGCTGTATTACGTAGTGGCAAAGTAGGAGGCTGACTGTTACTAAGTGCATCAGTGTACATAGGTCATCTGTTGTGTTGGAGTGCCCTCTTGTGGCGCCTTTTGGGTAGTGCCTTAGTAAACGTGAACACTGCAAAGAAGTGGTATCAGACTGGTTTGTAGTGGAGGAATTTGTTGCCAGTTTCTTTCATCTTTAATCCGTATTCATGTTGTAATGTAGTAGTACCACAATATGGCAGAAATACTATGTTTGGGCACAAATACTTTGATTTGGTATACTTTAGCTTCTTCACCCCTTTTCAGCAAAATTTTCATTTTTTTCACCCCTTTTCAGCACAAATTCCAGCTTTTTTTGGCTGTTTTCAGAAAAAAAAACTATTTTCAGCAGAAATTCTGCTAATTCACCTGTTTTGAGCCCAAGTTTCTGCTTCTTTGCCTCTTTTCTTCAGAAATTCTGCTGATTCACCTGTTTTCTGCAAAATTTTCAGCCTTTTCGCCTCTTCTCAGCACAATTCTCAGCAGCTTCTGATAATTTCAGCACAATTGTCAGTCTATCCACCACTTCTTTGAAAGAATGAGTTTGGCTCAGTGAGATGTGTGGCTGTCTTGAGACCAGGAGGGCTAGGTTCAAATCCTGCTCATGGCAGACTTCCTTTTCACCACTTTTCAGCAAAAATTTCTCTGTCTTTACCCCTTTTCAGTAGAATTTTTGGCTTTTCACCACTTTTCAGCAAAATAATTCTGCTTCTTCACCTGTTTTCAGCAGAATTTTCAGTTCTTCACCGCCATACAATTTTTTGCAACTTTTCAGCTTTTTCAGCTATTTTCAGCAGACAGCTTCAGCGTAAAGGCATCCACACAGCATTTTCGCAGGAAATGCAAATTTTTCTAGTTATTATTATTTTTCTTCCGCCTGAAATTATGAACTTTTTCACAGCCCGCAGGTTTGAGACGACCCCATCGACGACCCCTACGTTATACATCAAAACGTAGCTATCGTTGTCTTCTTTCATCCAATGTGTTTCTTATCAAGATCAGATTTACGGTTTTCTCACAAATGCCATCAAAGCGCAGCCTCCTCCCTCTCTGTCCCCCATAGACGACCATTCTAAAACTGCTCTCAATTTTCAGCTCAAACCTAACATCGAAGGGTGTCTTTACACTGTCACCACGTCATTATAATACACTCTACAGGCATGAAAATTTAATATGTTGTAGTCTGGAAGTTCCTGCCACTCACGGTGAAAGAATTATTGCGATCGGACCTACAGTTTTCTCTTGGCAAGCATTTGTTTCAGAGCTTAATTCCTGTTTGCCCATCTCTCTGTCTGAGTCCAACTGCAGAGTCTGTGTATGTGTGTCCCATGCCCTCCTGCCACTCACAGGAGTTACTATAGCAACAGGCCCTAACAGCTGAGTGCAGGAACAGCTGATGACTCTCTGCTTAAAACTCAACAGTCTTTTGCTCTAAATACATACATCCTGATAACTTTGGACAACCGATCCGGCAGTAGCATAGGCACACTTAAAATTTCTTCGGAAATTTTCGCTTTCTAGTTATTGTGTGGATGCCCTAAAGGGCTTCCACACCATTGAGTTCCTGTTTCTCTTTATTGTGTGGATGCCTGAGGCATCCACACTATTGAGTTCCTGTTTCTCTTTATTCTTTATTCCACTATTTACTAGTTGCTTCCGTACGTTTTTTGGCACTTAACTACTCCCACAGTTTTTATCCGATTTTCACCATTCAAATCTTAAAAAATTCTGCTCTTTCTGCTCTTTCCGGCTATGACTTTTGGTGCTCATAACTTCTATACTTTTTGAGATATGTAATTTTTTTTGCAATATTTTTTGCCCATTTCTGCCATATTATAGATGGCCTCACTGATTTTCCTTGCCGGGTTGACCTGTGTTTTAGCTCAGTGAGATGAGCATCCGTTTTCAGACTGGGAGGCCCGGGTTCAAATCCCGCTTATGGCAACATTTCTTTCAGTTAACAGTTAAACTTTTTTAACTCAATTTCAGCTTTTTCACCCGTTTTCAGCACAAATACCAGCTTTTTCAGCTGTTTTCAGCAAAAACCTCTTTTCAGCAGAATTCTGCTCATTCACCTCTTTTCAGCAGAAGTTCTGCTGATTGAACTCTTTTCAGCAGAATTTTCACTTCTTTTCAGCCCAAATTCTGCTTATTCACCTCTTCTGCAAAATTTTCAGCCTTTTCACCTCTTATTAGCACAAATCTCAGCTGTTTTCCAAAAAAACTTTTGAGGAGAAATTCTGCTGATTCATCTCTTTTCAGTGGAACTTTCTGCTTCTTTACCTCTTTTCAGCAGAAATTCTGCTGATTCACCTCTTTTCTGCAAAGTTTTCAGCCTTTTCACCTCTTATCAGCACAATTCTCAGCCGCTTCTGCTCATTTCACCATAATTGTCAGTCTCTCCACCTCTTCTTTGTGAGAATGACTTTAGTTCAGTGAGATGAGTAGCTGCCTTTAGACTAGCAGGGCCAGGTTCGAATCCTGCTCAGAGAGACTTTTTTTTTTCCACCACCCTACAACTTTTTGCAACTTTTCATCTTTTTCAGCTTTTCAGCAGACAGCTTCAGCGTTAAGGCATCCACACAGCATTTTCGCAGGAAATGCAATTTTTTCTAGTTCTTTATTGTGTGGATGCCCTAAAAGGGCTTCCACACTATTGAGTTCCTGTTTCTCTTTATTCTTTATTCTACTTTATTCAAGTTGCTTCCGTACGTTTTTTGGCGCTTAACTACTCCCTCAGTTTTCAGCCGATTTTCTCCGTTCAAACTCTAAACTATTCTGCTATTTCTGCTAATGATCGCTATGACTTTTGGTGTTTATTACTATTATACTTTTTAAAATATTACACTTTTTTCCTTTAATTTGTCCTATTGAAATGAATGGAAAACTTCCACAATTCTACTAAAACTTGCTTGTTTTTGAAACTTAACTACTTCCTCATACTCTCACCTAGAAACTCCATTCAAACTTTAAAATGTTCTCAGATTATTGGGCTATTCCTGTATGATTCAGCTTTTTCAGATCTTCTACCATTTTAATTTTATACCTCTTTAAGTTTTCAGTTGCAAAATTGTGATTTTTCAGAAAATACATGCGTTGTTATGGTTGCTATGCAATTAACTCAGAGTGGACAGTGGAAATTTCTGAATTTTCTCTTCTTGTCTGAACAACTTCTTGCTAATTGCTCAATTTCCACTCAACCCCCACAAATTATACATCAAAACGTAGGTATTTTTCCTGGCTTTCAGAAAATGTCACGATCATTGTTGTGGGACCTACAGATGTTTTGCAAATCCCCTCAGAGTAACAAAAGGTCTTAAAACGCTCCATAGAAACTCAATGGAGAGTTTGTTCAAAATCAGCGCTGGATTTCTGTAATGACAAGCATTTTCAAATCGTCATATCTCCTTAACAAAACAAAGTTGAGACATCAGGCTTGTGCCAATATATCTTCAGACACTCCTGACGCTCACAATTCAAGAACATTTTCCTCACCTATTACCATTTGGCCATGAATTACATTTGTTTGAGGGTAGGAAATTTATCCCTCGCTCAGATCTCTTCAGATTTCAAACTCTGGAAATGAGGCACTTTTTTCTCTCGTCAGATCTTTTTGATGGATTTCCACAGAGACCTGAAAATTCCTATGACTGTTCACCAAAGCCTGCTGTTTCTTACGGTGAAAGAATGATTTTGATGCTCCATATAGATTTAGAGTTACAAAACGTTGTTTGAGGGCAAGTCAATGCAGTTTTGCTTCGCCTCTACTCAGTTACAGTGTATTACAAGTCATATATCTTCAAAAATGTATATTCTATCTCTGAATTAAGAAGACCTGCAGATTCCCCCATCTCTTCTGAACAAAAAGGGTGTCAGAATGAGCGTTGTAGCCCCTACAGTTAGGAAATTATGGCCATTTGTTCAAGGGGAGTCCTGAATGTGAGAAATACACTGAAGAAGACTCATGCTTCTCTCTGTGTCTGTGTGTGTAAGGGCTGATTACAGCAGGTGCAGCCAATTTAACTGACCTAGATATACCAAGCCCAGACTCTTAACAGCCACTGCTCCCTTTAGGCTCTGTGTATGTGTGTGAGTATCAATATTTCTCCCATGTTAAAGTATTACTCCTCCATAATAGTATTTCTGCTAAATCAAAGTACTTCTACTACATCTTAGTACTTCTGCTCAATCATAGTAATTCTGGGTAATCATAGTATTTTTGCCAAATCATGGTATTTGTGCCAAATCATGTTTTTTGTGTCAAATCATGACATTTCTGATATAGTATAGTATTACTAGTAGGTGGAAGTATTTCTGTTATGTTATAGTATATGTGCTGAATATAGTATATCTGCCAAATCATACTATTTATGCAAAATTGCAGTATTTCTGCTAAAAAGCAGAAATAGTACCTTTTAGCAGAAATTTCTGTCAAAAGATATTATTTATGTTAAAACATAGTATTTCTGCTAAATCATAGTATTTGTGCCAAATCATAGTATTTGTACTAAGTCATAGTACTTGTGCCAAATCACAGTATTTGTACCCAATCATAGTATTTCTGCCATATCATTGTATTTGTGCCAAATCATGGTATTTTTTTGCCAAATCATGGTATTTGTGCCAGATCATGATATTTGTGCCCAATTGAAATTTCTGTTATGTTATAGTATTACTACTAAGTCGTAAACTTTCTGTTATGTTATAGTATATGTGCTGATTATAGTATATGTGCCAAATCATAGTATTTATAGCAAATCATAGTATTTGTGCCCAAACATAGTATTTCTGCCAAATTGTAGTATTTGTCCAAAAACAACCTTACTAGTACTAAGGCATAGTATTTCTACCAAATCATAGTATTCCTTCAAAATCATAGTATTACTGCAATTTCATAGTATTTGAGCGAAATCATAGTATTCGTGCAAAAACATACTATGTCTGCAGAAATCAAATCATATCTGCTATGTTATAGTATTACTACTTAGGCATAGTATTTCTGCCATATCATAGTATTCCTTCAAAATCATAGTATTACTGCAATTTCATAGTATTTGAGCGAAATCATAGTATTCGTGCAAAAACATACTGTGTCTGCAGAAATCATATTATATCTGCTATGTTATAGTATTACTACTTAGGCATAGTATTTCTACCAAATCATAGTATTCCTTCAAAATCATAGTATTACTGCAATTTCATAGTATTTGGGCAAAATCGTAGTATTCGTGCAAAAACATACTATGTCTGCAAAATCACATTATAACTGCTATGTTATAGTATTACTACTAAGGCATAGTATTTCTACCAAATCATAGTATTCCTTCAAAATCATAGTATTACTGCAATTTCATAGTATTTGAGCAAAATCGTAGTATTTGTGGAAAAACACACTATGTCTGCAAAATCACAGTATATATGTTATGTTACAGTATTACTACTAAGGCATAGTATTTCTAACAAATCATAGTATTCCTTCTAAATCATAGTATTACTGCAATTTCATAGTATTTGAGCAAAATTGTAGTATTTGTGCAAAAACATACTATGTCTGCAAAATCACAGTATATCTGTTATGTTGTAGTATTACTACTAAGGCATAGTATTTCTACCAAATCATAGTATTCCTTCAAAATCATAGTATTACTGCAATTTCATAGTATTTGAGCGAAATCGTAGTATTTGTACTAAATCGTGGTACTTGTGCCAAATCATAGTATTTTTTGCAAATTATATTATTTGAACCAAAACACTGTATTTGGACGAAGTCATAGTATTTCTTCTAAATCATAGTATTTCACCCAAATCTCAGTAGTTGTGCTAAATTGTGTGTAAGTGCTGATTACAGCAGGTGCAGCCAATTTAGCTGACCTAGATATACCAAGCCCAGACTCTTAACAGCCCTGTACACTTTGCTCTCTGTGTATGTGTGTGTGCATATCAATATTTCTCCCATGTTAAAGTATTACTCCTCCATAATAGTATTTCTGCTAAATCAATGTACTTCTACTACATCTTAGTACTTCTGCTCAATCATAGTATTTCTGCTAAATCATGGTATTTTTGAAAAATCATAGTATTTGTGCCAAATCATGGTTTTGGGGCAGAACCATATTTAAGACACAGTATTTCTGCCAATTCAAGGAGGCTGACTGTTACTAAGTGCATCAGTGTACATAGGTCATCTCTTGTGTTGGAGTGCCCTCTTGTGGCGCCTTTTGGGTAGTGCCTTAGTAAACGTGAACACTGCAAATAAGTGGTATCAGACTGGTTTGTAGTGGAGGAATTTGTTGCCAGTTTCTTTCATCTTTAATCCGTATTCATGTTGTAATGTAGTAGTACCACAATATGGCAGAAACACTATGTTTTGGCACAAATACTTTGATGTGGTATACTTTAGCTTCTTCAGCCCTTTTCAGCAAAATTTTCATTTTTTTCACCCCTTTTCAGCACAAATTCCAGCTTTTTTGGCTGTTTTCAGAAAAAAAACTCCTTTCAGCAGAAACTCTGCTGATTCACCACTTTTCAGCACAACATTCTGCTTCGTTGCCTCTTTTCTGCAGAAATTCTGCTGATTCACCTCTTTTCTGCAAAATTTTCAGCCCTTTCACCTCTGACTGTTACTAAGTGCATCAGTGTACATAGGTCATCTGTTGTGTTGGAGTGCCCTCTTGTGGCGCCTTTTGGGTAGTGCCTTAGTAAACGTGAACACTGCAAATAAGCGGTATCAGACTGGTTTGTAGTGGAGAAATTTGTTTTCATTTTCTTTCATCTTTAATCCGTATTCATGTTGTAATGTAGTAGTACTACAATATGACAGAAACAGTATGTTTTGACACAAATACTTTGATTTGGTATACTTTAGCTTCTTCACCCCTTTTCAGCACAAATTCCAGCTTTTTTGGCTGTTTTCAGAAAAAAAAACTCTTTTCAGCAGAAACTCTGCTGAAATGCACAATGTTCTTCTTCTTTGCCTCTTTTCTGCAAAATTTTCAGCTCTTTTACCTCTTTTCAGGACAATTCTCAGCAGCTTCTGTTCATTCCACCATAATTGTCAGTCTCTCCATCTCTTTCCTTGTCAGAGTGAGTTTGGCACAGTGAGATGGGTTGCTCCCTTGATTCATCTCTTTTCAGTGCAAGTTTCTGCTTCTTTGCCTCTTTTCTGCAGAATTTTCAGCCTTTTCACCCCTTATCAGCACAATTCTCAGCAGCTTCTGCTCATTTCAGCAGAATTGTCCATCTCTCCACCTCTTCTTTGTAAGAATGACTTTGGCCAGGTTCGAATCCTGCTTTGGGCTTGTTCCTGCTCTGTTTGTTCCCCCTGCAAATTTATGTGAAATTGTACACTGTAATATCGCTGTATTACGTAGTGGCTAAGTAGGAGGCTGACTGTTGCTCAGTGTACATAAGTCATCTCTTTTGTTGGAGTGCCTTCTTGTGGCGCCTTTTGGGTAGTGCCTTAGTAAACGTGAACACTGCAAAGAAGTGGTATCAGACTGGTTTGTAGTGGAGGAATTTGTTGCCAGTTTCTTTCATCTTTGATGATTCACCTCTTTTCAGCCTTTTCGCCTCTTATCAGCACAATTCTCAGCAGCTTCTGATAATTTCAGCACAATTGTCAGTCTATCCACCTCTTCTTTGAAAGAAGGAGTTTGTCTCAGTGAGATGAGTGGCCGTCTTGAGACCAGGAGGGCCAGGTTCAAATCCTGCTCATGGCATACTTTCTTTTCACCTCTTTTCAGCAAAAATTTCTCAGTCTTTACCCCTTTTCAGTAGAATTTTTGGCTTTTCACCACTTTTCAGGTAAATAATTCTGCTTCTTCACCTGTTTTCAGCAGAATTTTCAGTTCTTCGCGCCATACAATTTTTTGCAACTTTTCAGCTTTTTCAGCTATTTTCAGCAGACAGCTTCAGCGTAAAGGCATCCACACAGCATTTTCGCAGGAAATGCAAATTTTTCTAGTTATTCCTCTAGTTGCTTCCGTACACTTTTTGGCACTTAACTACTTCCTCAGTTTTCAGCCGATTTTCTCAGTTCAAACTCTATACTGTTCTGCTCTTTCTGCTAATGATGGCTATGACTTTTGGTGTTTATTACTATTATACTTTTTAAAATATTACACTTTTTTCCTTTAATTTGTCCCATTGAAATCAATGGAAATCTTCAGAAATTCTGCTAAATCTTGCTTGTTTTTGAAACTTAACTACTTCCTCATACTTTCACCCAGAAACTCCATTCAAACTTTAAAATGTTCTCAGATTATTGGGCGACTCCTGTATGATTCTGCTTTTTCAGATCTTCTACCGTTTTAATTTTATACCTCTTTAAGTTTTCAGTTGCAAAATTGTGATTTTTCAGAAAATACATGCGTTGTTATGGTTGCTATGCAATTAACTCAGAGTGAGAGCTGGTCTTTTCTGAATTTTCTCTTCATGTCCAAACAACTTCTTGCTACTCGCTCAATTTCCACTCAACCCCCACAAATTATACATCAAAACGTAGGTATTTTTGCTGGCTTTCAGACAATATTACTATCTTTATTGTGACATTTACTGTTTTTTTCGCAATTTGCCTCAAGTGACACATGGTCTGCTTAGTCCCCATTCGAAGTCTATGTGGAGGTTTTGAAATTCAGAGCTGAAATTCTGTAACAGGAGGCATTTTCAAATCGCCATATCTAATTAACAAAGCAAAGTTAGGACATGAGGCTTGTGCCAATATATCTTCAGACACTGCTGACACTCACAGTGGAATCAGTTTTACATTCATCTTACCGTTGAGCCATAAATTACGTTTGTTTGAGGGTGGAAATCTGTCCTCCTCTCAGTTCTCACACTCTGAAAATGAAGCCGTTTCTTCTCTCGTCATATCTCCGCGACGGAGGTACAAAGAGCTATGGAAATCGCAGTCAAAATACACCAAAGTCCGCTGATTCACCCAGTACAAGAATTATTCTGCTAGCCCTCCTAGTTTTTGAGTTACACGACGTTTTGTAACTCCAAAAACCGGCGTTTTCGCCTCTCACCGCGATCTAATTCTGACTGCTCAAGTCTCTGTGTCTTAGACACCCACCCCCTTTGTCACCAGACCTCATTTGGCTCAGAGGGTTGAGCCGCTGCTGTGGGACCCGGTGGCAGAGGTTCGAGTCCTGCCTGTCACAGTTGTTACACATCTTCCTTACTTGCATGCACTCTTCTTTCTTGACACTCTTCAGTGTATCCTTACACATGAAGCCATTTCCATCAAAGCGTCTACACCTCTTTTTTTAGCAGAAATCTGTCCTTCTCTCAGTTTTCAAACTCTGGAAATGAAGCCGTTTCTTCTCTCGTCATGTCTCCATGACGAGGAGGTACAAAGAGCTATGGAAATCGCAGTCAAAATACACCAAAGTCCGCTGATTCACCCAGTACAAGAATTATTCTGCTAGCCCTCCTAGTTTTTGAGTTACACGACGTTTTGTAACTCAAAAGCGGCGCTTTTCGCCGCTCACCGCGATCTATTTTCTGACTGCCCAAACGTCTGTCTTTCAGCTGCCCGCCCCTTCCCAGGTGGCGCAATCAGTAATGACACGGCTCTGCACCTCAAAGGTCGTGGGTTCAATCCCCCTTGCTTCAACATTATTTTTCATTACAAATTTGAACACTATCACAGACCTGTCATTTATATTGATCATTTATTACAATTCTGCAAAGTTTTATAATTTTAGCAGCTTTTCTAATATGGACCGAAATACATACAAGTACCCAGTCTAATGAAGCAGACAGAGGCAGTAGCTCTGATTGGTGAATTTGAGCAGAATCAGGTTGTTCTTTCATTTCATTTCTTTATTTATTTCACACATGGTTCATTGTGTTTCTTTTTCTACATACAGAACCTTCTGCCTCTTTTCAGCAGAAATTCTGCCTCTTTTCAGCAGAAATTCTGCTCATTCACCTCTTTCAGTGCAACGTTCTGCTTCTTTGCGTCTTTTCAGCAGAAATTCTGCTCATTCACCTCTTTCAGTGCAACGTTCTGCTTCTTTGCGTCTTTTCTGCAGAAATTCTGCTGATTCATCTCTTTTCTGCAAAATTTTCAGCCTTTTCACCTATTTCAATGCTTTCATCTTTTTTAAATCATAGAGTTCAAATCAAAATATAGTATTTTTACCAAAGCATTGTATTTGTACGAAGTACAGTATTTCTGCCAAATCATAGAATTACTGCAATTTCATAGTATTTTGAGGAATCCCTTTTGTTATAGTATTACTTCTAAGTCATAGTATTTCTGCTTTGTCATAGTATTTGTACTGAAACATAGTATTTCTGCCAAATCATAGTATTACTGCTATTTCATATTATTTGAGTGAAATTACAGTGTTTCTGCAAAAACATTGTATTTCTGCTACTGTATTTCCGCTGTATTACGTAGTGGCAAAGTAGGAGGCTGACTGTTACTAAGTGCATCAGTGTACATAGGTCATCTCTTGTGTTGGAGTGCCCTCTTGTGGTGCCTTTTGGGTAGTGCCTTAGTAAACGTGAACACTGCACAGTGGTATCAGACTGGTTTGTAGTGGAGGAATTTGTTGCCAGTTTCTTTCATCTTTAATCCGTATTCATGTTGTAATGTAGTAACTTTTGTTGCACAACTACCACAATATGGCAGAAATACTATGTTTTGGCACAAATACTTTGATTTGGTATACTTTAGCTTCTTCACCCTTTTTCAGCAAAGTTTTCATTTTTTTCACCCCTTTTCAGCACAAATTCCAGGTTTTTTGGCTGTTTTCAGAAAAAAAACTCTTTTCAGCAGAAACTCTGCTGATTCACCTCTTTTTAGCACAACTTTCTGCTTATTTGCCTCTTTTCTGCAGAAATTCTGCTGATTCACCTCTTTTCTGCAAAATTTTCAGCCTTTTCACCTCTTATCAGCACAATTCTCAGCAGCTTCTGCTAATTTCAGCAGCATTATCAGTCTCTCCACCTCTTCTTTGTGTGAATGCGTTTGGTTCAGTGAGATGAGAAGCTGCCTTTGGACTAGGAGGGCTAGGTTCAAATCCTGCTTAGGGCGACATTTTTTTTTCCACCACCATGCAACTTTTTGGAACTTTTCAGCTTTTCAGCAGACAGCTTCAGCGTTAAGGCATCCACACAGCATTTTCGCAGGAAATGCAAATTTTCTAGTTCTTCTAGTTGCTCCGTTCTTTGCCGTGTAACTACTCCCTCAGTTTTCAGCCGATTTTCACCGTTCAAACTTTAAAAAATTCTGCTCTTTCTGCTAATGTGTGCTATGACTTTTGGTGCTCATAACTTCTATACTTTTTGAGAGATTGAATTTTTTATGCAATATTTTTGCCCATTGAAATGAATGGAACACATTATCAATGTGGTCACTTATTTCTCCTCACCGGGCTGAGCTGTGTTTTAGCTCAGTGAGATGAGCAGCCGTTCTCAGACTGGGAGGGCAGGGTTCAAATCCCGCTTGTGCCAACATTTTTTTCAGTTAATAGTTAAACTTTTTTAACTCAATTTCAGCTTTTTCACCCCTTTTCAGCAAAATTTTCAGTTTTTTCACAACTTTTCAGCGCAAATCCCAGCTTTTTCAACTATTTTCAGCAAAAACATCTTTTCAGCAGAATTCTGAAAAGAGTTCTGCACAACTCTTTTCAGCGGAAATTCTGCTGATTGAACTCTTTTCAGAAGAATTTGCACCTCTTTTCAGCTCAAATTCTGCTTATTCACCTCTTCTACAAAATTTTCAGCCTATTCACCTCTTATCAGCTCAAATCTCAGCTGTTTTCAGAAAATACACTTTTGAGCAGAAATTGCTCATTGCTGATTCATCTCTTTTCAGCGCAACTTTTTGCTTCTTTACCTCTTTTCAGCAGAAATTCTGCTGATTCACCTCTTTTCTGCAAAATTTTCAGCCTTTTCTCCTCTTATCAGCACAATTCTCAGCAGCTTCTCCTCACTTCAGCAGAATTGTCCGTCTCTCCACCTCTTCTTATTGAGAATGAGTTTGGGACAGTGAGATAAGTAACTGCCTTTAGACTAGGAGGGCCAGGTTCAAATCCTGCTCAGGGCATTGTATTTTTTTTCACCACCGTACAACTTTTGCAACTTTTTATCTTTTTCAGCTTTTCAGCAGACAGCTTCAGCGATAAGGCATCCACACAGCATTTTCGCAGGAAATGCAAATTTTTCTAGTTATTATTTTTCTTCCGCCTAAAATTATGAACTTTTTCACGGCCCGCAGCTTTGAGACGACCCCCACGTATGTTACACCGTTTCGTGTGGCTCGATCGGGAATAGGGTGCTATGACTTTTGTTAGGGATTCGTCGCACGGTTTTCCCAAAATTCCCCAAAAAAGACCCCATTTTTCCCCATTCATTTTGATTGGGAAGGGCCCGAAAAAAGGCGCCAACCCAGGCCACTTTGAAGGCCTACCGCTCTGCCATACTTTGTCGTAGAAACGTCATTTAAACTCTTCTCCCCCACGCCCCCGGCATTGGGGGCAAAAAGGAGGAGATCACGTTTAATCGGTTATAACGCCGGTTGAGAAATATAAATCCAGACATGTGTGGTATCCACAGAAACCTCAGAATCTCAGCTAAAATGTCATATAAACCATTTCTACAACCACCAAACACACCGAAAACAAGCCGCGATTAAACGAGCAGTTACGTAAATGCGCAGAAGTCCGCTAAACACACATAACCGAACCAGAAATTCTTCAGACTTCGTGTAACCGGTTAAAAATAGGCTGGTTAGCTTCCAGGGCTATCACTGACTCCACATACCAAGTTTCATCACGATCAGACCAAAATTCACTGAATTAGCTGCAATAGAAGACCGCAAAAACACACAGCGGCGCAAATGCGCTAAGAGATAAATTGGCTTACCGTCCCGATTTCCTCCGTTATTTTCGCCGGTAGCCGGTAACCACGTGATTGCTGTTATTTACCATGCCTACCTAGGTGCATCAGAGCTATCTTCCGTCAACAACCTCCATTTTAGATCCACCTTCAGACACGTGACTGGACAGATGTCACATGCAGTAAATTTGGACACACGTGGGTTTTGGCATTACAACGTCTGATTGGTTGAAGTGACGTGAACGTGGCATCGTTACTTTGAATCTATTGGCTAAAACGATTAAAAAGAGGTGTCAATCATGCAAATTGACCAAAAGAAACCAAAGTTACAGCCCCTCAGAGTTTAAAGGGCCAGAGGCCAATGAAGCGCTCCATGTGCACGGCAGAAAAGGGCCATTACCATGTAAATGTGTGGTTAATTCTTCAAAAATATATATTTTTAAAAAGCATTTTTAGGCCTGTTAATAAAATTTATTAATTTCTGCTCTTTAATACCTAAAAAAATAAACTGGCATGGTGTCCAATTGTGTGCCAAAAGTGGACATTTTTGTACAACGTCTGGATATTCATGTATTGACAGGGCTGTAGTTTTTCACTGTTTTACTTTAGAAACACAAATCTTTGCACAGATTATGCTTATATGTTGGTTACTGGATTTCTGGAACCAAATATGATCTGTAATATGTTGTAGTCTGGAAGTTCCTGCCACTCACGGTGAAATAATTATTGCGATCGGACATACAGTTTTCTTTTGGCAAGCATTTGTTTCAGAGCTTAATTCCTGTTTGCCCATCTCTCTGTCTGACCCCAACTGCAGAGTGTGTGTGTGTGTGTGTGTGTGTGTGTGTCCCATCCCCTCCTGCCACTCACAGGAGTTACTATAGCAACTGGCCCTAACAGCTGAGCACAGGAACAGCTGATGACTCTCTGCTTAAAACTCAACAGTTTGTTGCTCAAACCGCATACATCCTGATGTGTTCGTACATCTGATCCGGCAGTAGCATAGGCACACTTAAAATTTCTTCGGAAATTTTCGCTTTCTAGTTACTATTATACTTTTTAAAATATTACACTTTTTATGCTTTTTTTGTCCCATTGAAATGAATGGAAATCTTCAGAAATTCTGCTAAAACTTGCTTGTTTTTGAAACTTAACTACTTCCTCATACTTTCACCTAGAAACTCCTTTCAAACTTTAAAATGTTCTCAGATTATTGGGCTATTCCTGTATGATTCAGCTTTTTCAGATCTTCTACCATTTTAATTTTATACCTCTGTAAGTTTTCAGTTGCAAAATTGTGATTTTTCAGAAAATACATGCGTTGTTATGGTTGCTATGCAATTAACTTACAGTGTACACTCATCCATTCTGAATTTTCTCTTCATGTCTGAACAACTTCTTACTACTCGCTCAATTTCCACTCAACCCCCACAAATTATACAACAAAACGTAGGTATTTTTGCTGGCTTTTAGAAAATGTCACTATCATTCTTGTGGGATTTACACATATTTTGCAAATCTCCTCAGAGCAACACAAAGTCTCAAAACTCTCTATAGAAAGTCAATGGAGAGTTTGTTCAAAATCAGCGCTGGATTTCTCTAATGAGAGGCATTTTCAAATCGTAATATCTCCTTAACGAAACAAAGTTGAGACATGAGGCTTGTGCCAATATATCTTCAGACATCCCTGATGCTCATAATTCCAGAATCTTTTTCTCAACTATTACCATTTGGCCATGAATTGGGTTTGTTTGAGGGTAGGAAATTTGTCCCTCGCTCAGATCTCTTTAGATTTCAAACTCTGGAAATGAGGCATTTTTTTCTCTCGTCATATCTTTTTGATGGATTTCCACAGAGACCTGAAAATCCCTATGACTTTTCACCAAAGCCTGCTGTTTCTTACGGTGAAAGAATGATTTTGATGCTCCATATAGATTTACAGTTACAAAAAGTTGTTTGAGGGCAAGTCAAAGCAGTTTTGCTTCGCCTCTACTCAGTTACAGTGTATTACAAGTCATATATCTTCAATAATTTATATTCTATCGCTGAATTAAGAAGACCTGCAGATTCCCCCATCTCTTCTGAACAAAACGGTGTCAGAATGACCGTTCTAGCTCCTACGGTTAGGAAATTATGGCCATTTGTTCGAGGGGAATCCTGAATGTGAGAAATAAACTGCAGAAAACCTATCCCTTTCTCTGTGTCTGTGTGTGTAAGGGCTGATTACAGCAGGTGCAGCCAATTTAGCTGACCTAGATATACCAAGCACAGACTCTTAACAGCCACTGCTCCCTTTAGGCTCTGTGTATGTGTATGTTTGTGTGTCTGTATCAATATTTCTCCCATGTTAAAGTATTACTCCTCCATAATATTAGTACTTCTACTACATCTTAGTACTTGTGCTCAATCATAGTATTTCTGCTCAATCATAGTATTTCTGCTAAATCATAGTATTTTTGAAAAATCGTGGTGTCTGTGCCAAATCGTGGTTTTGGGGCAAAACCATAATATTTATTTTATGTTATAGTATTACTACTGAGTGGAGGAATGTCTGTTATGTTATAGTACATTTGCTGAATACAGTATATCTGCCAAATCATAGTATTTATCCAAAATCATAGTATTTATGCAAAATTACTGTATTTCTGCTAAAAAGCAGAAATAGTACCTTTTAGCAGAAATTTCTGTCAAAAGATATTATTTATGTTAAAACATAGTATTTCTGCTAAATCAGAGTATTTGTGCCAAATCAGTGTTTGTACTAAGTCATAGTACTTGTGCCAAATCATAGTATTTGTACCCAATCATAGTATTTCTGCCATATCATCGTATTTGTGCCAAATCATGGTATTTTTTTGCCAAATCATGGTATTTGTGCCAAATCATGTTATTTGTGCCCAATTAAAATTTCTGTTATGTTATAGTATATCTGCTGATTATAGTATATTTGCCAAATCATAGCATTTATAGCAAATCATAGTATTTGTGCCCAAACATAGTATTTCTGCCAAATTGTAGTATTTGTGAAAAAACAAACTTACTAGTACTAAGGCATAGTATTTCTACCAAATCATAGTATTCCTTCAAAATCATAGTATTACTGCAATTTCATAGTATTTGAGCGACATCGTAGTATTTGTGCAAAAACATACTATGTCTGCAAAATCACACTATATCTGCTATGTTATAGTATTACTACTAAGGCATAGTATTTCTACCAAATCATAGTATTCCTTCAAAATCATAGTATTACTGCAATTTCATAGTATTTGAGCGACATCGTAGTATTTGTACTAAATCATGGTACTTGTGCCAAATCATAGTATTTTTTGCAAATCATATTATTTGAACCAAAACACTGTATTGGGACGAAGTCATAGTATTTCTTCTAAATCATAGTATTTCACCCAAATCTCAGTAGTTGTGCTAAATGGTGTGTAAGTGCTGATTACAGCAGGTGCAGCCACTTTAGGTGACCTAGATATACCAAGCCCAGACTCTTAACAGCCCTGTACACTTTCCTCTCTGTGTATGTGTGTGTGTGTGTGTATCAATATTTCTCCCATGTTAAAGTATTACTCCTCCATAATAGTATTTCTGCTAAATCAATGTACTTCGACTACATCTTAGTACTTCTGCTCAATCATAGTATTTCTGCTAAATCATGGTATTTTTGAAAAATCATGGTATTTGTGCCAAATCATGGTTTTTTGGGCAGTTGCCAGTTTCTTTCATCTTTAATCCGTATTCATGTTGTACTGTAGTAGTACCACAATATGGCAGAAACACTATGTTTTGGCAGAAATACTTTGATTTGGTATACTTTAGCTTCTTCACCCCTTTTCAGCAAAATTTTCATTTTTTTCAACCCTTTTCAGCACAAATTCCAGCGTTTTTGGCTGTTTTCAGCAAAAAAAACTCTTTTCAGCTCAAGTTTCTGCTTACTTTGCCTCTTTTCTGCAGAAATTCTGCTGATTCACCTCTTTTCTGCAAAAATTTTCAGCCTTTTCACCTCTTATCAGCACAATTCTCAGCAGCTTCTGCTAATTTCAGCAGAATTGTCAGTCACAATTGTCCACCTCTTCTCTGTGAGAATGAGTTTGGGTCAGTGAGATGAGTAGCTACCTTGAGTCCAAGAGGGCCAGGTTCGAATCCTGCTCAGCGCAAAAAAAATTTTTCACCACCGTGCAACTTTTCATCTTTTTCAGCTTTTCAGCAGACAGCTTCAGCGTAAAGGCATCCACACAACTACTCCCTCAGTTTTCAGCCGATTTTCTCAGTTCAAACTTTAAAAAATTCTGCTCTTTCTGCTAATTATTGCTATGACTTTTGGTGCTCATAACTTCTATACTTTTTGAGATATTGAACTTTTTTTGCAATATTTTTTGTCCATTTCTGCCATATTATCATATAACTTTTCATCTTTTTCAGCTTTTCAGCAGACAGCTTCAGCGATAAGGCATCCACACAGCATTTTCGCAGGAAATGCAAATTTTTCTAGTCCACTTTGTGACTACCAAGTCGGAGCTTCTCGCATGGTTACATTAAAGAGATACATACACTGTTCAGGTCTTGATGCATTCTCAATCATCCAGGAAAGTAAATCTCCAAAAGTTGAATCTGTTCATCTGGACGTAGCGTTTTGTGGGAGAAACGTTTCGTCACTCATCCAAGTGACTTCTTCAGTCTCAGCTGCCTGCAGGTTTCCCCAAACCTTATAAACAGTACATTTGCATAATGACTGAAACCAGCCCACTCTTTCAATGATGAAGATGTACACATCCTGGACAGGGAGGAACGCTGGTTTGAGCGCGGAGTCAAGGAGGCCATTTACGTGAAGAGGGAAAGACCATCTCTGAATCGAGGAGGGGGCCTAAGGGTACATCTTTCGCCATCTTACAGTGCTGTGATTGCAGCCATTCCCCAACTCTCTGTGAATGGTACTCATGGCCATTGATCAGTGTTCTTTGATCAGTGGGTTTTGGTCAGTGATTGTTGATCAATGGTCATGGGAATTTGCGTAATTATGATTAAGGAACTGACCTCACAGCCCATTGTTCCTTCAGTGGGCTGGTTTCAGTCATTATGCAAATGTACTGTTTATAAGATTGGGGAAACCTGCAGTCAGCTGAGACTGAAGAAGTCACTTGGATGAGTGACGAAACGTTTCTCCCACAAAACGCTACGTCCAGATGAACAGATTCAACTTTTGGAGACACTGTTCAGGTAATTTTAATGTCCATGTTGCCGATTTAATTTTTGTGCTGTATAGCAGTTCTTCTCAAAGTTTGGTTCTTAAAAATAGTTCGACCAATAAATCTACTCGGATATGTTTCAAGCCTTGTAAAAATACTAGAAAAAAAATTGTGCTGCAAAATTCTGAATACCACTAAAAAAATACCTGCTTCACCATTGTAACATGTACTGAAGTTTGGGAACCACCTGCTCATGTTCTTGCACTTATTTTTTAGAGTAACAGTTGGAGATTTGGACATCAGAAATGACAGCCCCAACAAAGCTTCTGATAATCCTGGGGGAGAACAATGCACTCAAGTTAACCCTTCCTTTGGGGATACCAAAGAATGTTAACGAGCTCAAAGCAGAGATTGAAAATCAGTGCGGAGTTTCTGAACAGTTCAGATTACAGTACATGGACACAGATTTTAATCAGTTCCTTAACCTGACATCCACATTTGATCTAAAAGACATGGACAAAATAAAAGTGATTAAAACATGTGTACCAGAAACATCCACTGGTAGTAATGAAAGCAGTGTGTCCTCATTTAACTTGGGTAGCCCCTGCTCTGGCCACAACCCTGATTATGACACAGATATACTGCCATCGCCAGAATCCAGGTCATCAAGCTCCTCGAGCTCAGCAAACTCCA
This sequence comes from Oreochromis aureus, assembly GCF_013358895.1. NCBI lineage: Eukaryota > Metazoa > Chordata > Actinopteri > Cichliformes > Cichlidae > Oreochromis > Oreochromis aureus. The sequence goes on from NC_052944.1 coordinate 65,788,670, forward strand.
CGCTGCGATCAGAAGCCTGGCCACTGGACTTTCGCATACCTGAGTTTAGCTTCGATGTAGAGCTGCAATTGACAAAAGGCAACCAGGAATTCCAAGCCAATGGAACACTTTTAACCCTAAAACCAAAGCTCAAGTCTGACATTTTAGAGAGCTTGTCTTCAGAAATTATGAAGTACAAAGCTTACCCTTCAGACAGCAATCTTAGTGATGTTTGCCAAGCTTTGGTTGTAAAGCATCCATGCTTGAAAGAGAAGGGTTCAGAAACTGGATTTTCTGCATGGAAGATCAGTTTGAAGTATAAAATGTCAAACTATCGTGGAAAACTGAAGAACTTGGGGTGTAGTGAGTTGGTCATCAATTCTCTCAAAAGAAGAGGGAACAGTAATGTGCATCCCAACCAAGTCAAGAAACCCAGGAGAGCGGAGGTGAATTTCTGCCCTGATTATCCAGCTGGAGAAACCCGAGAGAGTCAGGAAGAAGAAAGGTTGGTGCTGCTTTCAGAGTTCAAGAAGAAGAACAACGATGAAACCATCAAAGCAAAAATGGCCCAAACCTTTCCTCACCAGAGGCAAGAAATTCTTCAGGACATGCCCTTCGTAGCTGACTTTAAAATGGCCAGCTCTTTTTTTCTCCATGTGAGGTAACTGAATCAGTTGATCTGCAAATGCACTCCACATGCAATATTTTAAACCCATCATGCTAAACATTTGTTTATTTTACAGATAAATGCTGAATTCCAGTGCATCACTACGGTCCCGCTAACATCCACATTTATGGCACAGCTGGACAACAACACAACCAAACTGACCAAAGTCTTCAGAAACAAGGGAGGAACATCTGGACATAAGATCACAGAAATCATGGCTGCAATTGATGAGGTTTGGAATTAATTTTTTGAATGCTTCATTCCCTCTTTTAATACATATGATTTTGTTGTCTCCTTCTATTGTAAGGTAAAGTTTAATGTTGGTATTATGGGATTGTTTATTCTTTGTCCTTTTCATGATAGTGTTGTCACAGTAATAAAGTTTTAAGTTGATTTGGATACTTCATAAAAAAAATTGCCAGAATTAAAAGCCGTTTTACAGGACCATAGCGTTTCCAAACGGGATTTGCCTGACTCCCTGGGAGAATTTTGGCATTTACAGTAGAAAAGTTGAAGCTAGAATAAACTGCCACCAAGCACCTTTCAAACCAAGACGGGATAAAGGGAGGTCTCTGAGCGCGCCCCCCCCGGCCCGCATGTGACGTACAGGGTCACGCATTCAGCGTCAATTGCAGCGACCATGGTAAACAGACAGTAGTTTTAGATTGGAGCTCACCTGTTGTCTCTCCCGCTCCATGCTCCGCTCTGCGAGTGTTTTTACCACTCAATTGAACCGCTGGCTGTCTCTCACTGTCCCTAAACAGACGAGCGATCTGTCTTCTTAACTGCCAAAAGAACGTAGTATCACTGCGTCCGTCCAGTTGATCATAAACAAGCTGAGCAGCCCATGGTCTGCCTGTGTTATTTACTTCTGCTGTCAACCGAGGCAGCGCGCTGCTCTGGCTCCACTACGGGGGACTTCCCTCTGTGATAAGAACGCTTGATGTGCGTTCAGCGGACAAAGGTGAGGGACTCAAGCGGCAATATTACTACGAGGCAAAACGTATCAGAATCGAGTTTTATCACTTTTCACCTTTGCGCCTTGCCACATTTACGCGGCTCACAGATTCGGATTTATCACTCTGTAATGATGCGATGGTCTGTCTTATAAAATCAGCTCAAAGTAAAGCTGTTGCACCAACATGCTTTACCTTACAAACAGTTTTGAATCTGGTACTTGTTGGTGTTGTCTGTAATATTCAGATTGTGGTCCTGGATGTCCTCTGCTGTTGGTTGTTTTGTGCCGGGATCACACCGTGCATTTTTTCAGCCGTCGCACACGGCTGCCCATGCCACACTCTTAGGACTCTAGAGACGTGACACACTGTGCAACACACGAGTTCAGTGACCCAAACTCAAGCAGAGACATGGAAAACATGCAGAACAGTGGGCCCTGAGGACCAGGGTTATGGGAAACCCTGGTTTAGTACTACAACTGTTTTTTCATTTGTCCTTGCACTACCAGGCTTTGATCACTGGACCTCAGGGACCTGCTGGGGGTGTTGGGATTGAGAAGATCTCCATTGTATGATGGTGCTTGTCCATGTAAGGCCCTAAGGACCAGAACCAGGATCTTGAAATGAACCTTGAAGTTAACCAGCAGCCAGTGACGCTGGAAGAGAAGCGGGGTGACGTGGGTGTGTTTGAAGGACTTGAACAGGAGGTTTTGCCAGATCATTGCTGCTGTGGTCCCCAAACTCTGGAACTCTCCTCCTAAGCCTTAGATCAGTGGACTCAGTGGTTTACTTTAAAAAAAATCCTCTGTTCAGGCTGGCTTTGGTGTGGCCTCTTGTTCATCCTCTTCCTCACTGGATTCTTCATGCTGCTGTTTTTGGTCGGGTTTCTGTTTTTTTTGGGATCCTGTGGTTACCTTTTTTTTGCTCGTCACATTTTTTCAAATGATAATGTTCCTTCTTTCCTTAATTTTTTTTATTTTAAATTTTGTTGTTCTTCTGTAGTGTGTCATGGACTTTTTTTTCTCAAAGCATTATATACATTTATTTTGCTGAAGTTAACTGAAAATGTCTTTAAAGTTTAGCTAAGTCAAATTTGATTTTATGTTTTACAGAACGACGCAGTTGCAATGAGAAGAGTGTGTACGCTAAAAGGACTTGCAGTCTACCTCAATGAAGATCCGAACAGCTTGATCAAAGAATATCAGGCAAGTAATCAAATAGAAACAATTTCCAGTAATAAAAATTTAACTGACGGTAATTTTTCCTCACACACATTCACTAGATTATAACAAAAAGTTAAAATTAGAACATTATTGGAGATATAAAAGCACAAGCTTATGCGGGAGTGACCCTTGCCATTACAGTTGGGGTGTAATGTGGGCTGAGTGTACTGTCTTTCTGCTTTGTTGTTCTGCCGTGTAATCTAGATGATGGACCAACACCTCTCATCTCGCTCTGAGCTGTCTACTGTTTTGCAGCTTAAAGGGATATTCAACCCCAAAGTGAAAATTGGTCTATTACCATATTACCCAGAGTAAGATAAGTGAGAAAAAATAATTTTGTAACCAGTGCAATAATGCTCCTGATCCGGCAGCAGTCTATTTGCTTTTGCCTAGCATTTAAAAAATGGAGTGAATGGGAACTATAAGCATTTTGGTTGCAAATGACTCTTTAATGGTACGAATTATTCCTGGTGAGCTCAATAATCATGTCGACTTTAAATGAAAAGTAACTAGAAAAAATTGCATTTCCTGCGAAAATGCTGTGTGGATGCCTTTACGCTGAAGCTGTCTGCTGAAAAGCTGAAAAAGATGAAAAGTAGCAAAAGTTGTATGGTTGTGAAAAAAAATGTTGTCCTAAGCAGGATTTGAACCTGGCCCTCCTGGGTTCAAGGCAGCAACCACACTCACTGTGCCAAACTCACTCTGACAGAGGAAGAGATGGAGAGACTGACAATTATGGTGGAATGAGCAGAAGCTGCTGAGGATTGTCCTGATAACACATAAAAGTGCAGAAAATTTCGCAGAAAAGAGGTAAATAAGCAGAATTTCTGCAGAAAAGATGCAAAGAAGCAGAACATTGCGTTGAAAAGAGGTGAATCAGCACAATTTCTGCTGAAAAGAGGCAGAACAACCTGGTTCTGCTCAAATTCACCAATCAGAGGTACTGCTTCTGTCTGCTTCATCAGGCTGTGTACTTGTATATATTTCTACAAATTTATTGTGCTGATAAGAGGTGAAAAGGCTGAAAATTTTGCAGAAAAGAGATGAATCAGCAGAATTTCTGCAGAAAAGAGGCAAAGAAGCAGAACGTTACGCTGAAAAGAGGTGAATGAGCAGAATTTCTGCTGAAAAGTGGCAAAGAAGCAGAACGTTGCGCTGAAAAGAGGTGAATGAGCAGAATTTCTGCTGAAAAGAGGTAGAATTTCTGCTGAAAAGAGGCAGAAGGTTCTGTATGTAGAAAAAGAAGCACGATGAACCATGTGTGAAATAAATAAAGAAATGGAATGAAAGAACAACCTGATTCTGCTCAAATTCACCAATCAGAGCTACTGCCTCTGTCTGCTTCATTAGGCTGGGTACTTGTATGTATTTCGGTCCATATTAGAAAAGCTGCTAAAATGATAAAACTTTGCAGAATTGTAATAAATGATCAATATAAATTACAGGTCTGTGATAGTGTTTAAATTTGTAATGAAAAAAAAAATGTTGAAGCAAGGTGGGATTGAACCCACGACCTTTGAGGTGCAGAGCCGAGTCATTACTGATTGCGCCACCTGGCAAGGGGGCGGGCGGCTGAAAAACAAGTAAAACAGCAATCAGAAATAGATCGCGGTGAGAGGCGAAAAGCGCCGTTTTTTGGAGTTACAAAACGTCGTGTAACTCAAAAACTAGGAGGGCTAGCAGAATAATTCTTGTACTGGGTGAATCAGCGGACTTTGGTGTATTTTGACTGCGATTTTCATAGCTCTTTGTACCTCCGTCGCGGAGATATGACGAGAGAAGAAACGGCTTCATTTTCAGAGTGTGAGAACTGAGAGGAGGACAGATTTCCACCCCTCAAACAAACGTAATTTATGGCTCAACGGTAAGATGAATGTAAAAACTGCTTCCACTGTGAGTGTCAGCAGTGTCTGAAGATATATTGGCACAAGCCTCATGTCCTAACTTTGCTTTGTTAAGGAGATATGGCGATCTAAAAATGCCTCCTGTTACAGAATTTCAGCTCTGAATTTCAAAACCTCCCTGTAGACTTTGAATGGGAAGTAACCAGACTATGTGTCACTTCGAGGCAAATTACGAAAAAACGGTAAATCTCACAATAAAGATAGTAACATTGTCTGAAAGCCAGCAAAAATACCTACGTTTTGATGTATAATTTGTGGAGGTTGAGTGGAAATTGAGCGAGTAGCAAGAAGTTGTTCAGACATGAAGAGAAAATTCAGAACAGACCAGCACACACTCTGAGTTAATTGCATAGCAACCATAGCAACACATGTATTTTCTGAAAAATCACAATTTTGGAACTGAAATCTTAAAGAGGTATGAAATTAAAATGGTAGAAGGTCTGAAAAAGCTGAATCACACAGGAATAGTCCAATAATCTGAGAACATTTTAAAATTTGAATGGAGTTTCTAGGTGAAAGTATGAGGAAGCAGTTAAGTTTCAAAACCAAGCAAGTTTTAGCAGAATTGTGGAGGTTTTCCATTCATTTCAATGGGACAAATTAAAGGAAAAAAGTGTAATATTTTAAAAAGTATAATAGTAATAAACACCAAAAGATATAGCCGGCATTAGCAGAAAGAGCAGAACAGTATAGAATTTGAACGGAGAAAATCGGCTGAAAACTGAGGGAGTAGTTAAGTGCCAAAAAGTGTACGGAAGCAACTGGAATATAGTGGAATAAAGAATAAAGAGAAACAGGAACTCAATAGTGTGGAAGCCCTTTAGGGCATCCACACAATAAAGAGAAACAGGAACTCAATAGTGTGGAAGCCCTTTAGGGCATCCACACAACTAGAAAAATGTGCATTTCCTGCGAAAATGCAGTGTGGATGCTGGAACGCTGAAGCTGTCTGCTGAAACTAGCTGAAAAGTTGCAGAAATTGTAAAAACTTTGCAGAAGCAAAGGAACTTTGCTAAAATCTAGTAACTTAGCAGAACTCTAATATCTTAGAGGAAACATAATACTTGGCAGAAATAAAATAGCATAGCAGAACTTAGCAGAAATATGAAAAATGAGAGAAATACTATAATTAAGCAGAAATATTATATTAAGTAGAAATCCTATAAAATAGCGGAAATAGTATGATTTAGCAGAAATGCTGTATTTTGCACAAATACTGAAAAGCAGCAGAAATCCTATGACTTAGCACAATAGTAATAACTTAAATAGAAAAATTGGAAAAGCAAAATGGACAGCTGAACAAATGCTGAACATGCTAAGGGTCACTCAAATGTAATTGTGAAACGAAAAATAATCAGCAAAAAAAGTATAACAGTCACACAATCACAAATATGTACACATATGGAAACACACATGCACAGAGAGACACACAGGATCAAATTCAGTCAACAAGTCTAAATATATTAAATTAAAATCATACAATAAGATGCTTCAATAGAAATTCTCTCTCGCCCTCTCTATCTCTCTCTCTTTGACACACACACACACACACACACACACACACACACACACACACACACACACAGTAGCAGCAAGTGAACAGTGTGTTTCTAGGTCAGTCAAACAGCTGTGAGCTTCTCAATTTGAATCCACCAATCAGAGAGGCTGTGTGCTTTTTTCCGCCAAAACTGGTGCACCAAGTGCAGGCTTTTACACATGCAGCACAGAGAGAGAAAGGGTTTTTGCAGTTTATTTCTCATAGTCAGGACTCCCCTCAAACAAACAGCCATAAATTCCTAACCGTAGGGGCTAAAACAGTCATTCTTAGACCGTTTTGTTCAGAAGACATAGGGGAATCTTGAAATGTTGACCATTTAAAATACAAATATGAAATATTAAAGATATATGACATAGATGATTGGTTGGCTTAGAAGCCATGAATGCCCCAATATGCAAATTTGAATGTGCCAGGGCTCAGATATGATTGGTTGTCTTAGAAGCCATGAAGGCCCCAATATGCAAATTTGAATGTGCCAGGGCTCAGATATGATTGGCTGGCTGGGAAGCCGTCCAGGTCCTGATAGGTAAGTTTGAATATTACAGTCCTTACACAGGACTGACTCCCTGGGGACCTGGCAGAAATATATAGAAATACAATGATTGCCCAGAAATACTGCATTTAGTAGAAATACTATGTTTTAGCACAAATACTATAAAATGGCAGAAATACTATAATTAAGCAGAAATATTATATTAAGTACAAATCCTATAAAATAGCAGAAATAGTATGATTTAGCACAAATGCTGTATTTAGCACAAATCTCATAAAAAAGGAGAAATAGTATGATTTAGCAAAAAAGCTGTATTTAGCACAAATCTCATAAAATAGCAGAAAAAGTATGATTTAGCAGAAATGCTGTATTTAGCAGAAATCTTATAAAAAAGCAGAAATAGTATGATTTAGCAGAAATGCTGTATTTAGCACAAATGCTGAAAAGCAGCAGCAATGCTATGACTTAGCACATTAGTAATACCTTAAATAGAAAAATTAGAAAAGCAAAATGGACAGCTGAACAAATGCTGAACATGCTAAGGGTCCATGCGAAGTATAACACTCACACAATCACAAAGATGGACAAATATAGAAACACACAAGCACAGAGAGACACACACAGGATCAAATTCAGCCAACCAGTCTAAATATGTTGAATTTAAATCATACAATAAGATGCTCCCATAAAAAGGCTCTCTCTCTCTCTCTGTGTGTCACACACACACACACACACACACACACACACACACACACACACACAGGGAGAGAAAATCAAGTTTCTAGGTCAGTCAATCAGCCTGGGAGCTGCTAAATTTGAATCCACCAATCAGAGAGGCTGTGTGCTTTTTCCCGCCAAAACAGGTGCACCTCTTTTTACACACACGCAGCACAGAGACAGGATTTCTGCAGTCTATTTCTCATAGTCAGGACTCCCCTCAAACAAATGGCCATAATTTCCTAACCGTAGGGGCTAGAACAGTCATTCTTACACCGTTTTGTTCAGAAGAGATGGGGGAATCTTACAGTGTTGACAATTTATCATTAAAATATGAATTATTGAAGATATTTGACTTGTAATGCACCATAACTGAGTAGAGGCGAAGCGAAAACTGCCTTGACTCACCCTCAAACAACGCTTTCTAACTCTAAATCTATTTGGAGTCTCTATATCATTCTTTCACCATAAGACACAGCAGGCTTTGGTGAACAGTCAGGAAATTTTCAGGTCTCAGGTCTAACATTTTTTTGTTCAGAAGAGATGGGGGAATCGTCAAGTGTTTTCCTTTTTTAAAAAAATATGAATAATTAATAATAATAATAATAATGCATTGGATTTATATAGTGCTTTTCAAGGCACCCAAAGCGCTTTACAATGACATTATTCATTCACGCTCACATTCATACACTGGTGGAGGCAAGTTACGGTTGTAGCCACAGCTGCCCTGGGGCAGACTGACAGAAGCGAGGCTGCCATATCGCGCCATCGGCCCCTCTGGCCAACACCAGTAGGCGGTAGGGTAAAGTGTTTTGCCCAAGGCAACAACGACCAGGACAGAGAGGCCGGGGATCGAACCAGCGACCTTCCGGTTACAGGTGCCCTATGATTTAGCAGAAATGCTGTATTTAGCACAAATCATATAAAAAAGCAGAAAAAATATGATTTAGCAGAAATGCTGTATTTATCACAAATCTCATAAAATAGCAGAAATGGTATGATTTAGCAGAAATAGTGTATTTAGCACAAATCTCATAAAAAAGCAGAAATAATATGATTTAGCAGAAATGCTGTATTTAACACAAATCTTGTAAAATAGCAGAAATAGTATGATTTAGCAGAAATGCTGTATTTAGCACAAATCTCATAAAATAGCAGAAATAGTATGATTTAGCAGAAATGCTGTATTTAGCACAAATCTCATAAACTAGCAGAAATAGTATGATTTAGCAGATATGCTGTATTTAGCACAAATCGCATAAAATAGCAGAAAAAGTATGATTTAGCAGAAATGCTGTATTTAGCACAAATCTCATAAAATAGCAGAAATAATATGATTTAGCAGGAATGCTGTATTTAGCACAAATGCTGAAAAGTAGAAGCAATGCTATGACTTAGCACAATAGTAATAAGTTAAATACAAAAATTGGAGAAGCAAAATGGACAGCTGAACAAATGCTGAACATGCTAAGGGTCTCTCAAATGTAATTGCTAAATGAAAAAAAATCTGTAAAGAAAGTATAACAGTCACACAATTACAAAGATGGACAAGTATAGAAACACACAAGCACAGAGAGACACACACAGGATCAAATTCAGTCAACCAGTCTAAATATATTGAATTTAAATCATACAATAAGATGCTCCCATAAAAAGCCCCTCTCTCTCTCTCTGTGTCACACACACACACACACACACACACACACACACACACAGGAAGAGAAAACCAAGTTTCTAGGTCAGTCAAGCAGCCTGGGAGCTGCTAAATTTGAATCCACCAATCAGAGAGGCTCTGTGCTTTTTCCCGCCAAAACAGGTGCACCTGTTTTCACACACACGCAGCAGAGAGACAGGATTTCTGCAGTCTATTTCTCATAGTCAGGACTCCCCTCAAACAAATGGCCATAATTTCCTAACCGTAGGGGCTAGAACAGTCATTCTTACACCATTTTGTTCAGAAGAGATGGGGGAATCTTCAAGTGTTGACAATTTATCATTAAAATATGAATTATTAAAGATATTTGGCTTGTAATGCACCATAACTGAGTAGAGGCGAAGAGAAAACTGCCCTGACTTGCCCTCGAACAAAGCTTTGTAACTCTAAATCTATTTGGAGTATCGATATCATTCTTTCACCGTAAGAGACAGCAGGCTTTGGTGAACAGTCATGGAAAATTTCAGGTCTCTGTGGAAATCCAACAAAAAGATATGACGAGAGAAAAAAGTGCCTCATTTCCAGAGTTTGAAATCTGAAGAAATCTGAGTGAAGGACGAATTTCCTACCCTCAAAAAAGTCGAACTCATTTCAGAATGGTAATAGGTAAGAAACAAATTCTTGAATTGTGAGCATCAGGAGTGTCTGAAGATATACGGGGACAAGCCTCATGTCTTAACTTCGCTTCGTTAAGGAGATATGACGATTCGAATATGCCTCTCATGACAGAAATCAAGCGGCGATTTTGAACAAACTCTCCATTGACTTTCTATGGGGATTTTTGACACTTTGTGTTGCTCGGAGGAGATTTGGCAAAATTCTATAAATCCCACAATAATGACAGTGACATTCTCTGAAAGCCAGCAAAAATACCTACGTTTTGATGTATAATTTGTGTGGGTTAAGTGGAAATTGAGCACGTAGCAAGAAGTTGTTCGGACATGAAGAGAAGACTGCAAAACTTACAGTGGCTCACTGAAAGCCAAGTGCATAGCAACCATGACAACGCATGTATTTTGTGAAAAATCACAATTTTGAAACTGAAAACCTAAAAAGGGATAAGATGAAAACGGTAACAGATATAAAGAAGCTGAATCATACATGAATAGCCCAATAATTTGTGAACATTTTAAAGTTTGAATGGTTGTTCTAAGTGAAAGTATGAGAAAGTAGTTAAGTTTCAAAAACAGGCAAGTTTTAGCAGAATTTTGGAAGTTTCCCATTCATTTCAATGGGACAAAAAAAAGCATAAAAAGCTTAATATTTTAAAAAGTATAATAGCAAAAAATACCAAAAGTCATAGCCGGAATTAGCAGAAATAGCAGAATAGTTTAAAATTTGAACGGTGAAAATCGGCTGAAAATTGTGGAAGTAGTTAAGTGCTAAAAAAAGTACAAAAATTGGCAACTAGAATAACTAGAAAATTTGCATTTCCTGCGAAAATGCTGTGTGGATGCCTTAACGCTGAAGCTGTCTGCTGAAAAGCTGAAAAAGATGAAAAGTTGCAAAAAGTTGTATGGTGGTGAAAAAAAAAATGTCGTCCTGAGTAGGAATCGAACCTGGCCCTTCTGAGCTCAAGGCAGCAACTCTCCTCACTGACCCAAACTCATTCTCACAAAGAAGAGGTGGACAGACTGACAATTCTGTTGAAATTAGCAGAAGCTGCTGAGAATTGTGCTGATAAGAGGGGAAAGGCTGAAAATTTTGCAGAAAAGAGATGAATCAGCAGAATTTGGGCTGAAAAGAGTTTTTCCTGAACACAGCTGAGATTTGTGCTAATAAGAGGTGAAAAGGGTGAAAATTTTGCAGAAGAGGTGAATAAGCAGAATTTGGGCTGAAAAGAGGTGAAAATTCTGCTGAAAAGAGGTCTGCAGAACTCTTTTCAGAATTCTGCTGAAAAGATGTTTTTGCTGAAAATAGCTGAAAAAGCTAGGATTTGTGCTGAAAAGTGGTGAAAAAACTGAAAATTTTGCTTAAAAGGAGTGAAAAAGCTGAAATTGAGTTAAAAAAGTTGAACTGTTAACTGAAAGAAATTTTGCCATAAGCGGGATTTGAACCCGGGCCTCCCAGTCTGAGAACGGATGCTCATCTCACTGAGCTAAAACACAGGTCAACCCGGCAAGGAAAATCAGTGAGGCCATCTATAATATGGCAGAAATGGGCAAAAAATATTGCAAAAAAAATTCAATATCTCAAAAAGTATAGAAGTTATGAGCACCAAAAGTCATAGCCGGAAAGAGCAGAAAGAGCAGAATTTTTTAAGATTTGAATGGTGAAAATTGGATAAAAACTGTGGGAGTAGTTAAGTGCCAAAAAACGTACGGAAGCAACTAGTAAATAGTGGAATAAAGAATAAAGAGAAACAGGAACTCACCACACAATAAAGTATAAAGAATAAAGAGAAACAGGAACTCAATAGTGTGGATGCAAAAAGCATCCACACAATAAAGAGAAACAGGAACTCAATAGTGTGGATGCAAAAAGCATCCACACAACTAGAAAAATTTGCATTTCCTGCGAAAATGCTGTGTGGATGCCTTAACGCTGAAGCTGTCTGCTGAAAAGCTGAAAAAGATGAAAAGTTCCAAAAAGTTGTATGGTGGTGAAAAAAAAAAATGTTGCCCTGTGCAGGATTCGAACCTGGCCCTCTTGGGCTCAAGGCAGCTACTCATCTCACTGAGCCAAAGTCATTCTCACAAAGAAGAGGTGGAGAGACGGACAATTTTGCTGTAATTAGCAGAAGCTGCTGAGAATTGTGCTGATAAGAGGTGAAAAGGCTGAAAATTTTGCAGAACAGAGATGAATCAGCAGAATTTCTGCTCAAAAGAGTTTTTTCTGAAAACAGCTGAGATCTGTGCTAATAAGAGGTGAAAAGGCTGAAAATTTTGCAGAAGAGATGAATCAGCAGAATTTCTGCTCAAAAGAGTTTTTTCTGAAAACAGCTGAGATTTGTGCTAATAAGAGGTGAAAAGGCTGAAAATTTTGCAGAAGAGGTGAATAAGCAGAATTTCGGCTGAAAAGAGGTGAAAATTCTGCTGAAAAGAGTTCAATCAGTAGAATTTCTGCTGAAAAGAGTTCTGCAGAACTTTTCAGAATTCTGCTGAAAAGATGTTTTTGCTGAAAATAGCTGAAAAAGCTGGGATTTGTGCTGAAAAGTGGTGAAAAAACTGAAGATTCTGCTGAAAACGGGTTATAAAGCTGAAATTTGTGTTGAAAAGAGTAAAAAAAAGTTTAACTGTTAACTGAAAGAAATGTTGCCATAAGCGGGATTTGAACCCGGGCCTCCCAGTCTGAGAACGGACGCTCATCTCACTGAGCTAAAACACAGGTCAACCCGGCAAGGAAAATCAGTGAGGCCACTGATAATATGGCAGAAATGGGCAAAAAATATTGCAAAAAAAATTCAATATCTCAAAAAGTATAGAAGTTATGAGCACCAAAAGTCATTGCCGGAAAGAGCAGAAAGAGCAGAATTTCTTAAAGTTTGAATGGTGAAAATCGGATAAAAACTGTGGGAGTAGTTAAGTGCCAAAAAACGTACGGAAGCAACTAGTAAATAGTGGAATAAAGAATAAAGAGAAACAGGAACTCAATAATGTGGATGCCTCAGGCATCCACACAATAAAGAGAAACAGGAAAACAATAGTGTGGAAGCCCTTTTAGGGCATCCACACAATAAAGAGAAACAGGAACTCAATAGTGTGGAAGCCCTTTAGGGCATCCACACAATTTGCATTTCCTGCGAAAATGCTGTGTGGATGCCTTATCGCTGAAGCTGTCTGCTGAAAAGCTGAAAAAGATGAAAAGTTTCAAAAAGTTGTATGGTGGTGAAAAATTTTTTTTTTGCCATGAGCAGGATTGGAACCTGGCCCTCTTGGGCTAAAGGCAGCTACTCATCTCACTGAGCCAAACTCATTGCCACTGAGAAGGGGTGGACAGACTGACAATTCTGCTGAAATTAGCAGAAGCTGCTGGGAATTGTGCTGATAAGAGGTGAAAAAGCTGAAAATTTTGCAGAAAAGAGGTGACTCAGCAGAATTTCTGCAGAAAAGAGGGAAAGAAGCAGAATGTTGCGCTGAAAAGAGGTGAATGAGCAGAATTTCTGCTGAAAAGAGGGAGAAGGTTCTGTATGTAGAAAAAGAAACACTGTTCAACCATGTGTGAAATAAATTAAGAAATGAAATGAAAGAACAACCTGGTTCTGCTCAATCTCACCAATCAGAGGTACTGCCTCTGTCTGCTTCATCAGGCTGTGTACTTGTTTCTGCCATGGAGCGTTGACAATTGTGCTGATAAGAGGTGAAAAGGCTGAAAATTTTGCAGAAAAGAGGTGAATCAGCAGAATTTTTGCAGAAAAGAGGCAAAGAAGCAGATACTTGCACTGAAAAGAGATGAATCAGCAGAGTTTCTGCTGAAAAGATTTTTTTTTATGAAAACAGCCAAAAAAGCTGGAATTTGTGCTGAAAAGGGGTGAAAAAAATGGAAATTTTGCTGAAAAGGGGTGAAGAAGCTTAAGTATACCAAATCAAAGTATTTGTGCCAAAACTTCCATATTGTGGTACTACTACATTACAACATGAATATGGATTAAAGATGAAAGAAACTGGCAACAAATTCCTCCACTACAAACCAGTCTGATACCACTACTTTGCAGTGTTCACGTTTACTAAGGCACTACCCAAAAGGCGCCACAAGAGGGCACTCCAACACAAGAGATGACCTATGTACACTGATGCACTTAGTAACAGTCAGCCTCCTACTACGTAATACAGCGGAAATACAGTAGCAGAAATACAATGTTTTTGCAGAAACACTGTAATTTCACTCAAATACTATGAAATAGCAGTAATACTATGATTTGGCAGAAATACTATGTTTCAGTACAAATACTATGACAAAGCAGAAATACTATGACTTAGAAGTAATACTATAACAAAAGGGATTCCTCAAAATACTATGAAATTGCAGTAATTCTATGATTTGGCAGAAATACTGTACCATAGATACAAATACAATGCTTTGGTAAAAATACTATATTTTGATTAGAACTCTATGATTTAAAAAAGATGAAAGCATTGCAAAAGGTGAAAAGGCTGAAAATTTTGCAGAAAAGAGATGAATCAGCAGACTTTCTGCAGAAAAGAGGCAAAGAAGCAGAACGTTGCGCTGAAAAGAGGTGAATGAGCAGAATTTCTGCTGAAAAGAGGCAGAATTTCTGCTGAAAAGAGGCAGAAGGTTCTGTATGTAGAAAAAGAAACACGATGAACCATGTGTGAAATAAATAAAGAAATGAAATGAAAGAACAACCTGATTCTGCTCAAATTCACCAATCAGAGCTACTGCCTCTGTCTGCTTCATTAGGCTGGGTACTTGTATGTATTTCGGTCCATATTAGAAAAGCTGCTAAAATTATCAAACTTTGCAGAATTGTAATAAATGATCAATATAAATTACAGGTCTGTGATATTGTTTAAATTTGTAATGAAAAAAAAATGTTGAAGCAAGGTGGGATTGAACCCACGACCTTTGAGGCGCAGAGCCGTGTCATTACTGATTGCGCCACCTGGCAAACTGTCACAGGTAGGACTCGAACCTCTGCCACCGGGTCCCACAGCCACCGGGTCCCACAGCAGCGGCTCAACCCTCTGAGCCAAATAAGGTCTGGTCACAAAGGGGGCGGGTGTCTAAGACACAGAGACTTGAGCAGTCAGAATTAGCTCGCGGTGAGAGGCGAAAAACGGCGGTTTTTGGAGTTACAAAACGTTGTGTAACTCAAAAACTAGGAGGGCTAGCAGAATAATTCTTGTACTGGGTGAATCAGCGGACTTTGGTGTATTTTGACTGCGATTTTCATAGCTCTTTGTACCTCCGTCGCGGAGATATGACGAGAGAAGAAACGGCTTCATTTCCAGAGTGTGAGAACTGAGAGAAGGACAGATTTCCACCCCTCAAACAAACGTAATTCATTGCTCAACGGTAAGATAATTGTAAAAACTGATTCCACTGTGAGTGTCAGCAGTGTCTGAAGATATATTGGCACAAGCCTCATGTCCTAACTTTGCTTTCTTCAAGAGATATGGCGATTTTAAAATGCCTCCTGTTACAGAATTTCAGCTCTGAATTTCAAAACCTCCCTATAGCCTTTGAATGGGAAGTAACCTGACCATGTGTCACTTCGAGGTGAATTGCGAAAAAACGGTAAATCTCACAATAAAGACAGTAACATTGTCTGAAAGCCAGCAAAAATACCTACGTTTTGATGTATAATTTGTGGGGGTTGAGTGGAAATTGAGCGAGTAGCAACAAGTTGTTCGGACATGAAGAGAAAATTCAGAACAGACCAGCACTCACTCTGAGTTAATTGCATAGCAACGCATGAATTTTCTGAAAAATCACAATTTTGCAACTGAAAACTTAAAGAGGTATAAAATTAAAACGGTAGAAGATCTGAAAAAGCTGAATCACACAGGAATAGCCCAATAATCTGAGAACATTTTAAAGTTTGAATGGAGTTTCTAGGTGAAAGTATGAGGAAGCAGTTAAGTTTCAAAACCAAGCAAGTTTTAGCAGAATTGTGGAAGTTTTCCATTCATTTCAATGGGACACAAAAAGTGTAATATTTTAAAAAGTATAATAGTAATAAACACCAAAAGATATAGCCGGAATTAGCAGAAATAGCAGAACAGTTTAGAGTTTGAACGGAGAAAATCGGCTGAAAACTGAGGGAGTAGTTACACGGCAAAAAACGGGGGAGCAACTTGAAGAATAAAGTTTAAAGAGAAACAGGATCTCAATAGTGTGGATGCTTCCAGCATCCACACAATAAAGAGAAACAGGAACTCAATAGTGTGGAAGCCCTTTAGGGCATCCACACAATAAGCAACTTTTGGAGGAGTAGATTTAGACTTGGGAATACATTATGGTTACTGTTCTGCCTTGAATTCAGTGCCCCCTACTGGGCCTTGTAAATTATTGTTAATGTGACATGCACTCTGACCCAGAACAGGAAGTCAGCCATGTTAGTTGGGGTAAGCAGGTTCACATGTGCTGAAGTGTTCCTGTAGTTATCCGCTGCAATCCTCTTTCTTGTTTATGCCTTCGAAAGCATCGTCTGTAAGTACTTGTTGACTTAAGAGTATAGAGCCATATTTTAGTAACATTTTGGTAGTTTTGTGTTCTAAAGCCTAACTTTGTGTATAATTATATTGCTAAGCTAATCTCATGTCATGTGTACATAGGAGGACCTATTACATGGATATTTCTTTGTCTTTTGTTGCTAGCCTTGACTTGCTGTAGAGTACATAAGGGAATTTGTAATATCAGTTTGTTAATCACCTTACTGTTGTATTCTTGTTTTGTTTTGGTTTCACTCTGATTCAATGGTGTATGGCGGTGCAATGTAAAATAAAGCACCTGGAGCTTGGACGCTCTATCCTGACTCCCGTATTCTTTTGAATGGAGTTTGGCTGGCTGCTGAATTGTGTACCTACGCACGCATGCACACACGCAAGGAGAGCAGTACAGTTACCACATACAACACTGTAAGCCGCCGCTGCATGGTGCATGGATATTCGAATATGTGTTTATTTATGGAAACCAGAGGCTTTTTCAACCACTGTTGTTGTATCCAAGTGCTATGCCATGGCGGGTTACAGGGTGCTTTGGCGTAACTGTAAGGTAGGCCCAAGTCTAAATCGCCTCCTCCTGCAAATCCGTCGTGTTACTTTTTACTTTTCATTTGCAGTCGACATGATTATTGAGCTCACCAGGAACAATGGGTATAAGATCAGAAATGTACTGTGCTGGTTACAAAATGCTTTTTTCTCACTTATCTAACTCTTGGCAATATGGTAATAGACAAATTTCCACTTTGGGTGGAATATCCCTTTAATTGATAAGAAACCCTGCAATTTGTATTATTATGTTTATTTATTTATTTATTTATTTAGGATGTGGACTTCCATGAGGCCGAAAGTGAAATGGAGAAGACGCTCATTGGCATCTACGTCATCAAACCAGAAGGAGAGCGTGACCTTGACCCGGGAGAAGACATTGGTATCATAATTGAGGGTGTCGCTGTGCTCAGAGGTCTTCCTGATGTTGCCACTGCTGTTGTGTTGTTGTTCTACACTTTAAACATGAGCTACCCATCCAACCTCAGGTACACTTTTGAGTTTTTTCAGAAAGTACTGATGGGACTTGATGCTAAGAAGCTATCAAACAAAGTTCAAGTGCTCAGAAACAAACTCCTTGAGTAAAGAGGAGGAAGCGGGAGGCCCTTATTGGTTAACTTAGTTTGAATGCTTTACGTTCAGGTATAGTTAAGTTGTTCATAAACAATTTTTTTTTCATTGTCAGTACTGTTTCTTGGGAACATTCACCAGTTTTAGAGAACAATAATGTTCATTTGCATTTTAGCAAAATACTGTTACTTAAAAAATTGGTGTTGCACTTCTTCTACTGCTACTTGACAACAACATACAGAAAATGACAGACATTTTCAAAAGTTTTAGCGGTTAGGCCACTGTGATTTGATATTTCAAAGAATGTGACATTTGGCAGCTGTCTGCAACTTGGGATGTAACCATAACTTGAAAAACTGAGTAGCACTGTTTTACAGTACAGTTTTTGAACAAAACAGCCAATTTTCACTGTTTTAAATGAGTTTAGTTTGCTCTTTCATGCTTATCAGTGTTTGAAAATAATTCCTGAAACGTCTTGTAAAATGTAGGATTTTTTTTGATAATTTGGATGCTTTCTGGACCAGTTGAAAGACAAGTTGGTTAGCACTTCACTGATCTTTGAAGTAAAATATTGTTTAATGCACAAAGTATTTAGTTAAATTTGTCTGCAGTGATTGCACTTTGTGTTAAGCTACGGCTCTACGGTCTTTTTGGTCTGTCAACAAGTATTTAATATGCACTGAATGTGCTTAGTAAAGACAGGACTTTGTTGGATCGTTTTTTTAATCATTTTAGTTTGACGACAAGTTGGTTAGCACTTTATACTGATCTACATTTTCTGCACAAAATATTCACTTGAAAGTTGTAACAAGTTGCATTGATTGCACTTTGTGTTAAGCTGTTGTGCTTGGAAAAAAGTATTTTATATGCACTGAATGTGCTTATTAAAGGCAGGATTGTGTTTGATAATTTGGGTGCTGTCTTCATTTCTTCCTAAAAGATCTCCCTAAGATTTACTTAAAAATGTTATGTCAAGTGGTTCCACATAACTGCTTTAAGTAACTTTTAAGAAACTTTGCTATTTTGTATGGAAGTAACCAGTGTAAATGATTTATATGTAATTGTATTGAATAGAAATTACTTAACATTTTATGTAATTCAAAAGCAGCAAAGTTATGTAGCAGCTACATAACAGTTTTACAAAGATACTACCTAACCAGGTTATGTCCTTCTAAAGCAGAAAAGTTATGTACCAGCTAAGTAACAGTATTACAAAGATATTGCCTAAACAAGTTATGTAGGCTTAAAGCAACAAAGATAAGTATCAGCTAAGCATTGCAATTAAGTTACATTTAGCCAATACACTTACGTAAATCTAACTTAACAGTATTGAGTTCAAACTAAGTAACAACATTTCTTAAAAGTTACTTAAAGCAGTTGTGTGGAACCACTTGACATAACTTTTTTAAGTAAATCTGTTTTATTTTTTTGAGTGTATGCAACGCCAGGACTGCCATAATGAATTACTTAAATACACCATTAAATAATTAATTAAATGTGGCAAAAATTAATTAAAATTGGAATTAATTAATTAAATAAATAGTTATGACACATGTAATTAATTAATTATTGACACATTTAATTATTTAATGATATATTTATTTATTTCATTTTGGCAGTCCTGCCGCCTGGCTCTCATCATGAATTAATTTTATCTGTCAGCCTCACCCATCAAACTCAGGGGGCGGGGTTAACGCTGCCCATGCAGCTTCTCTAACATTTGATTGGTTGCCGTGCAAAGTAAGTCAAAACAGGTCGATCCTAGATAATCGATTGCTTCTGTAGACTTGAGGCAGCCAGGTGTCCCAGAATGCATTTCAAATCACAGGCAGCAATGGTGGTGGTGTAGTTTTAAAATACCCCGTTTTTCTGTCACCAACTACACTTTTAACAGTGTTTTAGCCACGAATGTCGCGCCGTAATCTTCACGTCTGGTCAGGTTGTCAACATAGAACATGTTTGCAAAAGTGCTCAGATGTTTTCAGAGATTTCACTGCTCAGGGGTCCGTTCTTCATACCTCGCTTACTACATCCAAGATCAAATGACACATCCAAGATCAAATCATCGTGCTAACTTTGAGCTCGCTAATCCGGTTCTCCGAACACACCTGTTGTTGAGGATTAGTATAGCTGGATGAAGTAATCTGAGGCTGTGTCCCAATTCAGGGTATGCACGCTTGAAGTACGCACACTACGCGTACTACGAATACGGGTAGTGCGGAAGTGAGAGGGGTGTGAAATGGGACGGTCTAGCCCTTGTCGCGCTGTTCAGGTTGCCTAGCAACCATGATACTAACTGCGAGAAACGTGTCATACAGCTTTGTGTAGTGGTGCAACGGATCAAAAATCTCACGGTTCGGATCGGATCACGGTTTTAAAGTCACGGATCGGATCAATTTTCGGATCAGCAAAAATAGAAAAAAAAGACAAAATTCTACTTGCCGTTTACTTATTTAAGTATTTTTTGTCTATTAAAAAAAACACTCAACTGAAGACTCATTCCACTCACTTATATAAAAACAAATTAAGGTGCAATATGGACATTATGGGTCATGCTGGGCATCCTCTGCACACAGCCATAAACAACCAGAGGAGTCTGTTCAGTGACAGGTTGCTTCTCCCAAAATCAAGGACCAGCAGACTTAAAAAGTCCTTTGTCCCACACGCCAACAAACTGTTTAACTCCTCGCTGGAGGGGAAACGGGGACAGAGGAGGGGGGAACAAGTAGCTGTAGTGCCTTTTCACTGTGCAATAGTTTTTGTTAATATCCAACGGTGTAATAGACTCGCAATACTTGAAATGTGCCGTTCCCTTGTATTCTTATTCCTATTTATTCTATTTATCCCTTTTGTATACTATATGTGTATATATGGTATATTTCTGCTCACATTCTGCAACTTCTGTCAGTGCTGTGCTACTGGAAACTGAATTTCCCGGAGGAACCCACCCGAGAAATAAATAAAGTTTCATCCAATCTAATGTAATCTATAGGGCAGTGCAGGGCTTTGTATCTACCACTCCGCTGTGATATAACGAGCGGTCACGGTCACGTGGCTTTCCGTTGCCCTGGAGCTCCACCCATTTGTAGTTAGAGCAACAGAAGATGCCTGGGACAGTTCAGCCATAACTTTAAACTTCTCCTGCTCATACATGCTTGGAACGATCTTGTCACTGAAGTGGACGCAATAACGAGATAACATAGCGTGGCTCAAGCACGTTCATCACAGTTTAAACCTTGTTTTGCACAACAGACGACGGCCTCCCGTCTGCAGCTAAACACCCCATTAGCTTTTAGCTTTAGCCCGGTTGGACTGGGCAGCAAAGGGCTGCTTAAATGCCGCAAACTCCTCTGCTCCGCTACTTGGACCGCTAGCGCTGACCATAACTACCGCTTGACACACTGATGACGCACACCATACGCATACTTTTTTTTCTTTTTCGAATCTTCGGATCACGTGCGTACCGAACCGTGGAGTGGGATCGGTTCGGATTTCGGATCAACCGTGATCCGTTGCACCCCTAGCTTTGTGTGACAGAAATGAAGGAGAAAAAATATTCTGTTGGTCCTTCATTTTTGTCATGACATCTCCTTGATTAGTTGAGTATCTGAGGCTGAGACCATGGGACTGTAAAACATGATAGTTGGGCTTCATTTCTGTGCTGAAGAGTCATTTCAAGATTAGCTAGTAAATAACAATTAGCCAACGTTGTTCATGACACTAAAGTCATCTCACTGTGGTAATGTAAATATAAAATGGCCAATATTATATGTATTGTCAGATTATTATGGTACACACACACACACACACACACACATATATATATATATATATATATATATATATATATATATATATATATATATATATATATATATATATAGAATAGAATAATCCTTTAATTGTCCCACAAGGGAAATTTGGTTGTAACAGCAGCCAAAAGATACATATACAAACAAACAGGACACAGAACAGAACAGAAACATACACAATTTTTCTTACATATTAACAATTTTACAATATACTATGTATATATGTGTGTGTGTGTATATATGTGTATATTTAAGTATATGTGTGTGTATATATATATATATACATATATATATATATATTTCAAAAATGTCCTGTACAAAATGGAACTGTATATGACAAATGTGGTGTGGTGCTTGTGGAATTTTTAACAAGGACCCTACAAAACTTTACAGTACTCATGCTGCCAAACTTTTGACAGCTAGGTGTGCAGTAGGGCTGGGTATCGTCACTGATTTCTAGAATCGATTCATTTCCGATTCACAAGGTCCCGATTCAATTCAATTCGATTTGAATCTGGGAAATTTTGACAGTCAGAAATATTATAATTCAGATCAGTACATTGACATATTTTTGTATCTATAAAAAGGAAGCTGACACACGCAAGACTATCAAAGGTGTGAGCGTCACAGCAGATTCCTTTGTGTCAAAGTAGCTGAAGATAAAACAGAAAAACATGAAGGTGGTTTTCCTGGACTGAGATTTTATAAAAATATGTATCTGCAGTACATCAAAAACGAAAGAAAACCATTAATCAACATATGAACGTTACCTCTGACGTTACAGCGGTTTTATTAGAGACACGGCTAAGTGTTTTGCATTTCGCATAATTTTAAAAAGTTTACATTTGTTCAGTATTGAACGGCAGAAATTAGGTTTTCTTTTCGGAAGTATGTAAAACGAAAAAAAAAAAAAACAGCGGCCGACAGCGCTGTAAACAACAGTAGAGTTGCGCATAACAAGCAAGCAAATAATGCAGAAAACAGTAAAGAGAGAGAGAGAGAGCTGTGCATGAAGTGTGATTTTATCGTGGGTAAAGCAAAACAGTAAACGTCAGAGGGAATTCATGACGATGTTTACGTGAAGCGTAGTTTGGATCTTCTTTTGCTGCTGGTTCGGTAAATATTGTTTGGAGAGAAATAAAACTAACAGCTTTAGAATCAGCGCAAAAATGACGTGAACACAAAGCGCTACCCACCGAAATATCAGCGGCTTTCGGCACCGACCGTGTCCGTGCAGTTGTTGTACCAGAAAGTGATTGCCGTCGCGCGCAGACGCTTAAAGCTGCAGCGCCCGTCGGGTGAGAAAGGCGACATCTCACTGATTCTGATTCGCAGGTCGCGCTGTGTGTTTACGTCCTTGTGCAGAATCCGTGTACCTGCTCTCATTTACTGTCTTAGCTGTTTGGTGGTTGTTGAAATTTTGTGAGGTTTCACCTGAGATTCTGGCGTTTCGGGCAAAATAAATTTATATTTAAAAATCGATTCAGGATTTTAATGAATCGATTTCA